>NC_057358.1:141203802-141533385 GCF_016509475.1 Prionailurus bengalensis
TCCTTCCTCCTGGCGAACCGTTCAAGTATTTTGCCGCTAGCCAGACCTGCACTTTGATCTGTGCAGACAGTCGCGATAGGTTGTCATAACCGTTAGCTATCGCCACGTGACAAACGTTCCGAACTCGGTGGTTTGAAGTAACAAACGTGTATAATTGCCCACAAGTCCGTCGGTCAGCTGGGTGTTCTGGTCCCGTGTGTCTGCAGTCAGCTGTGGGGTGGGACAAGACAGCTCGGCTGACCGCAGCCAGGCTGTCCCCCGGGTCTGGGGCTCAGCTGGCTGGTGGCTGGTCTAGGATGACCTTGACAGGGACCCCTGTTGGCCCTCATCCTGCAGCAGCCTAGCCCAGCCCGTTCCATGAGACGCGCGTGAGGCCTCTTGAGGCCTGGCCTGGGGACTGGCACCCTGCCCCTCCACGACAATGGTGATTCCGGGTTACAGAGTGGGGGCGTGGACTCCATATCTCTCAGGGCAGCTGCAAAGTGAGGGCACGAAGAAAGGAACTCTGGGAGGGCTTTCCCCGGGGTCCTCGGTGCAGCCGGTGCCCCACGGCGCATAGCTGCGGTGAGCTGCAGACCCCCGCCACCTGCCTGCGAGATCAAGACGGCCATCGCTGCCCCTCTCCCTGCCCACGTGCCTCTTCCTCCCCAGAACCTGTGTTGGACCTGATCCGCCCCCCCCTCCCCCCCGCCTGCGAGGCCACTGGCACCTGCAGTGACTCCTGTGGCTGGTCGAGCCTGCCCCACCCCTTGGGAAAGCTGGCTATTCAAAAGCATCTCAGGTAAACCTTGAGCGCGGGGAGGCCGCCTGCTGGGAAACAAAGACTGAGTCTTTACAAATGTCCTACTTGCCAAAAGCAAGGGCCCGTCGTGCTTTCAGCCCCTTGTGTCAGCACCTGTCCCCACGGAAGGCGCACGGCGCTCTAAGTCGGTGTTAGATGCGCGCACAGCGATACCCTCTGAGCCCCTGGCTGTAAGACTTCAGTAGTCTCAGAGTGAGTTCCTCCTTGCTGTCGGGGAATCAGAAATCCACACCTCAGTTAATTTCTGAACTCGCACGCGGTCGGCGGGCCCTAGACGCCCTTTTATCAGCGCTTCCTCAGACGCCCCTCCCACGCCTCGCCCTGAGCAAACCGCTCCTGCAGGCGTATTTCTCGTGGGTGCCTTTTGGGAGGGACACGCACTACGTTAATTCACAAAATTACGTCAGCTTCACAGTTGAGGGCTTTGCTGCTCAACGTCAGTGAACATACTTCCTGTGCGTCTATAACCCGTGGGCTTGAAAACGAGTGTGAGAAGGACACACTTCGTGGGAAACAGCGTCTGGGGAGCCCCCCTTCCGTCAGGGGCTTCCCAGGAGGGAGGAGGAGGTCTTCTTGTTTGAAGCACGAAGCTACTTGGAGAAGCTGCCGGATAAGTTCCAGGAGGATGGCAGCGGGGGCCCGTCGTGTGCGGCGGGGAGGGTCGCCCATAACCCCTGACCTCACGGAGCCTCGATTCCAGCTTCCGGACCCCCTGGGGGGTGAAACCCCAGGGAACCGGCCTCAGGGGCCCCTGCTGCCAGCACCCCCGGGCCTGACACGAGGGCCTCAGGCCCCCTTCTCTCCCCGGGGGGAATCGCAGCATCTGGCACGGACCCCAGGCCACCCCCTTGTCCGGGGCCTGATCCTGTCCCCGCGGCCCGAGGAGGCAGGAAGCAAAGGGTGCACACCGGTGGGAACAGGAGGAGGGGGTTCGCAGCCAGAAGCTGAGCGCTCTGGTGGGCCAAGGGGGAGAGCGGGAAGGAGTGAAGCGGGAAGGGTCCCGGCCCCACGGAGCTTCAGTTCTGTGAGATGGGAGGGGGATGGGGGGGCACACAACGGTGCGAATGTGCTTAATCCCCCAAACTGTGCTCTGAGAAACGGGTAGGATGGTAAATTTTATGTTACGTCTATTTTACCACAATTAAAAACAAAATAAAGCCTTAAAAACCCCAGTCTTGGTGGAAGGGGCAGCCCAACGGATACATTTTCCCAAGTCCCTTCTGGTGGTCACCCTCTTGGGTGAGGGCCGGGCAGGAAAACAGCCAATCACAAAACACAATGTAGCAATAAAACCCACTCGCATCACAAAGGGAGTAAATGGAGAGCGCGTAAAATTTTACGCCACTTTAGGGAGACAGTAAACCAGGCTGTGCACTTTTCAGCTTCCTCCGCTGCCCCCCCTCCTGCCCACCCGTTCAGGACCCGAGCTCTGGGGCCCCAGGCCTTGCGAGTGACTCTGCCGACAGCCACGGGCGGGTGGAGCGGGGTGGGGAGGGGTTTCCAAACACATTTCGTGTCCCCCTGGAGCCTCAGAACGTGACCTCGTTTGGCAGTTATAAAAAAGAGAGTTACAGCCTAGCTTCCCATTGTTCAGACACCAAAAAAGCCAGTGACGGTTGAGTGTTTTTTACAAGGACTCTTTTTTTTTTAACGTCTATTTATTTATTTTGAGAGAGAGAGAGAGAGAGAGAGAGAGAGAGAAGCCCAAGCAGCCTCCACGCTGTCAGCACAGAGCCCAACGTGGGCTCGATCCCACGAACCGTGAGATCATGACCTGAGCTGAAGTCAAGAGTCCGACGCTTAACCACCTGAGCCACCCAGGTGCCTCTAAAGTGGAGTGTTTTGAAATAAAACAAAACTAGCAACATGTAGGTGACTCTACAGTTGCTGGAGACGATTAAATATAGAAGCAAGGGAATGAGTGTAAAACAGGAGTGACTACTTTTCAAACTATCGGTGAGTATTTTATAAAAATCAACATGTCGTGAGCAAAATTTGCACAGAGAGCAGAGAACGGCCAGCAGCGACCCTGGGCCAGGCGGGCTCAGCTCATCCCCCGGCTGCCCCCAGGCAGGACCATGGTCACCCTGCCGGGGACAGAGGCCCAGCAAGCCCGATGGGGTCTCCCTTTGGCGGGCGATGGAGGAAGACGCACCAGGGCAGACGGCGACTGTGCTCTGGGCCAAGAGACCAAACAGCTCCGGACGGGCAAACACCCGTGCCCGTGTCCGCGAGCGGGCCACGGCTCCTAACGCCGTGGAAGGGACTCCAGCAGAGACATTCACACCGATGTATTTCCTCCAGTGTCTGTCTCACATCCACACGTTTATGTTTTCGCTTATAACGGAGACCGTATGCGTGTCATTTTGGCCGTAAGTTTTCCGCCTACACTGTGCTGTGATCGTTCGCGTCCCGTGTCAGCAGAACTTCTGCCAACACACACATTTAATTCTGTGGAAAGTGCCGTCTTACAGATGTTCCACGAGCTATATAAAAATGGCTCTTGGAACGTTCTCCTCTTTTTGGATGTCTATTTTGCTTCCAGATTTTGTTATCGTGACCCCCGCATCTCATGCGGAAAAGCACATTTCTGCACCCGCTGGTCGTGGCCGGGATGGACAGCCAGGAGTGTGCTCCCCGTCCGATCCCGGGACCAGAAACGCGCACGCCTCGGGCTCTCGAGATGTGTGACATCCCACCGGGGTGATGACACCTGCTCCACACAGGCTTAAACAGCATCAGCCCTCTGCTTCAACATTGCATTGGAAGGGCAAATGTTTCCATTTTGTTCAGTGCCGTCACGGCCAAACTTCCCAACAGAGAAGGCGACTCAGAGCGCAGAGACTGTGGTGGTGAGCCTCCCATCCATGGGAGCATTCAACTGAGCTGGGAAGGAAGCTTCACAGAGGAGCTTGCTCTCTGCTGTGGGGAGGTGAACGCTTCTGCCCTTGGCGTCCATCAGTGTGTGCCCGAGGGAGCAGCTTAACCCCTCTGGGCCTCAGTTTCTCCATTGAGACAAGAGACGGGAGCAGAGCAGGTCAGTGAGAGCAGCCAAGCAGCACGGCGTCCTCCGGGGAGGCGGGATCGCACCACGAAGTGCCACCAGGCACGGCGGTCACGACCGTCGCACTCCCCTGGTCAGGAGGTGCTGGAGACCAAGCGTCGTGCTTGAAATCTACGGAAATCTCACTGGAAATCATTGGTTTCTTTTTTAAACAACAAACCGGGCGCAAAGTCCAGTTTTCAGTCGCGACCTTGCAGCTTTGGGCTGGGGGTCTCAGGTGCCGCTTCAGCTCGCAGGGAATGTGCGTCCCTGACGTGTCTGCTCAGATTCGCAGCCGGGATTTGGGTGCAGAGGAAACAGGCGTGTCAGTCGGGCCGTGCACCCCACGATAGCGTGAGCCAGAGGAGGAGAAATGGGGAAGCTGGACCCCGTCAAGATTAAAATCCGCCGAGAAAACACCATCCGGCTGAGGACGAGTGTCTGGAATCCGGCCAGGGTTCTCAAGACGCAGCAGGGAGCAAACAGTGCAGCCAGGGAAAGGGCACAAGACTCCGGGCCTCTCGCCGAGGACGCACAGGCGGCAGGGGGGCGTCACTAGTCTTGGGGGATGAGAACTGAAGTCGCCGTGAGCTGTCACTTCACCCGGGTCAGGACGGCCAGCACGGAGAGCAGCGGCCACGGCAAGCGCTTGGCGAGGAGGACACAGCAACCGCGTCCCCCCAGCACGCTGGTGGGCGTGCGACACGGTGCGGCCACTCTGACGCTTCCTCGTAGAACAGAACCTCCGTCCCCCCGGAGACCCCACCCCTGAGCGTCCATCGCAGAGAAAGGGAAACACGGTCTCCCGAAAGCAGACACCTGAGTGTTCACAGCGGCTTGGTCCGTAAGGGCTGGAAACTGGAAACAGCCCAGACGTCCCCCCGCAGGCGAGCGGGTAACTCACCGCGGCCCTCCGCCCCGTGGAGTCCCGCTGCCGCACGGAGCGAGCCGCCTGTGCCCACGGCCACCTGGACCACCTCCCGAGAAGCCCCTGATCCCGCGTGGGCGACACGGATGTGACTGGCATATGGAGTCACTGGACTGGCATATGTGACCCTCACTGGAGGTGACGGCAGATGTGGCTGCGGGGTGGAGGGCAGGATGGGGGAGGGACGGACTGGGCCTGGCGGCAGGTGGTTGCGGGGCGGGGGGCGGGGGGGCAGGGGGGACAGGCCCTCCCTGAGGGATGCGACGTCCCGTGTCCACGGCAACGTGCTCTGCAGGACGCTGCCTTCGGGGACGCGGCAGGGCCCGCGGATCTCCGCGGCGGTTCCCACGGTGGCAGGGGTGAGCCCACAGGTATCCTCAAGTGCGGCTAAATTTCCAAAGTCCGCCTGAGCTCGGCCCTCGGCCGAAGCCTGGGCGCCGCCGACAGCCCGATCCCCTCGCTGGAGCTGTGACCTGTGTGTGTCGAGTTCTGGGCTTCACCTCCCTAGAGATCTGGCACCGAGGGGATTTTCTAGCGAGAAACGTCCGGCTGTGGCAATAAATGTTCACACGCACAGTCGACAGGGAGGCGTCACGCTTCACATCCACAAACCGAGAAAGGGAAAGGGAAGGACACGCCAGGCGGGGCCGGGTCCCGGCCAGGTTCGCCGTTTCCACAGGGTCTCCTTCGGAAAGTTCTAGAGCCTGAGGGCCCGGCGTCCTCATCGTGGGAGGGGGCCCGGAGATCCCTCAGGGGTCTGGGCATTTCTCCGTGCGGCCGGACACCATCTGTCATGGGTGACGCCTCCCTCGTGGACAAGGGCCACGGGAGGCCAGGGGGCAGGACCAGACCCCGGGTCGTGCCCCGGGCAGCCCTGCGACAGCCGCCAGAGAAGGGGACAGTGTCCCCCCAGGGGCCCCGAGGAGGCCGGCCGGAGGCTGTCGCTGCCCCCACACGGTCCGTGCGGCAGAGACCCACAGCGGTGCGCCCGCCCGTTGGCGGTGTTTTCGAGGATCCTGGCCTGGTGGCCACAAGGTCGCGGCCGTCACCCCACCCAGCAGAGTGCCTGCAGCCACACACATCACGTGAGGCACAGACACCCCCGTCCGCTGGACCCCAAACAGCTGGAGGAAGAAACGCTGTGTGTTTCCCCGGAATGGGACGCACCGTGCACGTTTTGAAGGACCAGAAGCAAAAGGCCCGGGCGGCGCGGCCAGTCCTCAGACTGTCACGTGGACGGAGGCACACGCCGTCACCGGGCAGCCGTGGGCGAGCAACAGCCTGGAAGCGGGGGGTGAGCAGCGTTCTCCAGGGGCGACGCGGGCGAGGCCGTGTCCCGGTGGAAAGCGACACAGCCAAGAGCTCCCCCAGCCTGTGGCCGCCAGGGGAGCGCACAGAGGAGCGGCCCGGCCAGGTCGCAGGGCCCGCACAGCTGGAGGGACGGACGGGGTGGAGGGCAGGGGCGCCGACACCGGCCGGGCCGCGCTGTCCCCCGGGGCTCCACAGGGACGGAGGAGGCGGGCTCCAGCCGAAACCTGGGGCAACCTCAGGCTTTGCCTGGCGAGCCCCCCGGGGAAGCCGCCCTCCCCACGCTGGGCCGGGCTTTCCGCCCGCCTCCGGCCCTCCTCGGCCAGACACGGGTGATTCCCTTGGGGTGACAGAATGGGAGCCCCACCCGCAGGCTCTTCACCGACCCCACTCCTGAACGCGGATTGCGTCAGCGCGGGCGCAGAAAACAGGTGGAGTCCAGAAGCTGTTGATTCGCACTGTGTCTGGATTTGTTGGAGAAGCACGTCACACGCACTCTGGTGCCAAACGGCCTTGAAAAAAGGGACACACGAAACCTACAGGGCGTCACCCTCTTCCTCCGGATCCACGGGTATGAGTCCGGGCTCTCCACGGGGACAGAGATATGGAGACCGAGGCAGACACATATGGCGTTCGTGGCAAGGAGCGGACTCACATGCCCACGGAGCCCAACGAGCCCCCGGACCTGGGGTCAGCAGGCTGGAGCCCCGGGGGCCCCTGGTCCTCCCAAGCCCAGAGCAGAGCCGGCTCCCGAAACTCAGCCTTTCCTCCTGCTCCCGCCTCCCGGGGACGGGCCGAGACCCGCCACGTCAGTGGGCGCCTGAGCCGCCAGCCGCTTCGGCCCCGGAAAAGCGTCGCGCCTGATACGCGACTGACAGGCACAGACTCTCGTGGTTCCGACGCGGGCATCCGGCGGTGTTTTCGCAAACAGGATAAAGCGAGTCGAGGTGAACTACTGACGGACTCGTGGTCAAGGATAAAATCTGAGCTTTGGAGCAAAAGCTAGAAGTTTGGAAGGCCCGCCTCTGCCGCCGTGAGCCTCACCGCTTCTCGGTGCCGCAAGCCCTTTGCGACAAAACGGGTGGGCGCAGACGAATGTGGGTCTTCCGCACCGTTTCATGAGCCGCGTCAACATGGGGGAGATCCGCGCGGCTCGGCGGGGCAGCGTCTCCTCGGCACCCGTGCCCGACGCCCCAGGGTCACGCACCGGTGAGGGACCCGTCCGGATGCGAAACACGCACCGTGGGGCTCATTGCAACGCGCTGTGGCTTCAGCTCCTGCGTCCCAACTGACCTTTAAGAAACCATCAGTCAGTCTGGGGGCGCCCGGGGGGCTCAGTCGGCTGAGCGTCCGACTTCGGCCCGGGTCACGGTCTCGCGGTCCGTGAGTTCGAGCCCCACGTCGGGCTCTGTGCTGACAGCGCGGAGCCTGGAGCCTGCTTCGGGTTCTGTGTCTCCCTCTCTCTGACCCTCCCCTGCTTGTGCTCTGTCTTTCTCTCTCAAAATAAACACTTAAAAAACTTTAAAAAAAAAAAAAAAGAAAGAAAGAAAGACACCATCGGTTATCAGGTCTTGATGTGGTGCTCGAGAAGGTTCTCTGTGGTTCGGCTCTTTCGACGGCCGTGGTTTCCTACCACCCCGCTGAGCGAGGCCAGGGTTTCTTCATGTGCTTCAACCAAAAACACCCACCCTGAGGGTCTGACTGCAGGAGACTCCGGGGCAAGACAGGGGTTAGCAGACGGGTAAACCAACAGCACTCCTCCCGATCATTTCTTTCGGAAAATACGGTTCTTTTCACAAAAATACGCTGCTCGTATTGCAAACTATTGGGTTTACGAAACGCTGCTCCCGCGTGGACACGAGGCCAGGGCTGGGGTCCCCCGTACGCGTCTCCACGGCCGGAGCCACACGCCCTCTAGTACCGAATGCCCGTGCTGGCAAGAAAGATGGCGTCATTTTCGTGCTAGAAACTTCCGTGGAAGCCACAAGCCATTGCTTCCCAGAGTGCCTCGAGGTTCTTGACCTCAGCGGGGGGCGTCGAGGGAGGACGGACATTTGCTGGAGGTGCCCACACCCTTTGTCGAATTAAAGATGTTTCCTCTCTGCTCATCATGCAAATTGGTTCTCATCAGGGACGGAATTTAAAATCGTCCTGAATGATTCATGAACCTCTGTTTCTGTGTTTTCATTCACTGTGTTACACCAGTGTTATCGATTGATTTACAAGCATTAAATGTTATAATAGCCTGCTAGATTTGATGTATTAATATTTTTTTTTAGGATTTTGCTTCTGTGCTTTCAATGAGATTAGACCCTACATTTTTTTTTCCCTTTCGTGCCGTTTATTTTCTGATCTGGGTATCAGCCAGATAGATATTTTTAAAAATAGGTTACCTAGATTTTTAAAATAGTTCATGCCTGTTGTAAAAATTCAAGGCAATACAAACTAAAAGGGAAGCGTGAACACTCAGAATCTCGCCACGCGAAAGTTCCTATCTGCTAACACCGGGCGAGCAGCTCCCGCTGGAGTCGGAGAACAATGAGCTTTGTAAAAGTAACATCACGTAAATGTGTGTTAACTTCCACCAAGAAGTTTACATTTCCCTTGAGATGAGCTATTCCTTCACCAAGTCTCCTTTATTTTTTTATTCATTTGTTTGGAGAGAGAGAGAGAGAGAGGCTCCACACTGTCAGCACAGAACCTGACGCGGGGCTCGATCTCAGGACTGGGACATCACCACCTGAGCCAAAACCAAGAGTCGGACACATAACCGACTGAGCCCCCCCAGGGGCCCCAACAAGGCTCCTGTAAAATCCCTCCAAACTGAGGTAGGGAGTCGAAATGGCAAAAACATGTTAAAAGTCCGGAGGACTTTGGAATTCCCTATTTTCAACTCTACGCGGCTATATATTTACCCTTGACGCTGAGTCTGAGGACAGTCCGTGCCTCTCCCCTCCCCGCCCGCGTCTCACCAAGAACACCGCCGCTCACGTGGCTCGGGTTTTCGCCATCAGCGCCCGCTCCACCGAGACCTCCCCAAGGTGGCCACGTTTTGCGGTCGTGCTGACTTGATGTTCGTCATTCCGGGCTCTTCCGGTGTTTTAATTCAACCAACGTTTTCCTTCCGTTATGTTTTCTTTACCGTGGTAAAACAGACACAGGGCAGAATTTACCGCCGTAACCAGCAAGTGTGCGGTTCGGGGGCACCAAGCCCATTCATGTGGTTGTGCAGCCATCACCCCATGCGTCCCAGAACTTTTCCATTTCCCTATAGTGACACCCAGTGAACTCTCACCCCCGTCTGCCTCCCCAGCCCCTGGCGCCCCCGTTCTGCCTTCTGTCTGTGGATCTGACTCCTCCAGGGACCTCACGTGAAAGGGGTCCACACGGGATTCGTCCTCGTGTGCCGGCTTCCTCCACGGAGCAGCGTCCTCAAGGCTCATCCGTGGGGCAGTATCTGTCCGGGTCCCCGCATTCAGTCTTTTGGGCATATACCCACCCACACACCCGGGGTCACGTGGTGATTCTGTGTTTAGTGTTTTGGGGAACCCCGTGCTGTTTTCCACTGAGACCCCACCAGCGGCGCACGAGGGTTCCCGCATCTCACGCCCTCACCGGCACTTGTTACATCCTGGGGCGACCGTCGGAGCGGGAGTGACGCTGTGTCGCTCGTGGCTTTGATCTGCTTTCCTGTAAGGGTTACGTCTTCTTTGCAGAAATCGCCATTCACATATTTTCCCCTTTTCAAATCAGCTTGTCTGGTTGTTTTGGGCTTGTAGGAGTTCTTTATATATTCTGGATATTAAGCCCTCATCAGATACGCGATCTGCAAATCTCCTCTCACATTCCGCGGGTTGCCTGCTCACTCTGTTGACAGTTGTGCATGTCCTCTGACGCACAAAGAACACTATTTGTTTACGTCTCGACAAAGCCCGGCGTGTGTATTTTCCACTCTCATTGCCTGTGCTTTCGGTGTCATAACCAAGAAATCGTCGCCAGCCCAACGTCGTGCAGCTTTCCCCCAGGTTTTCTCCTCCGCGTTTTATGGCTTAAGCTCTAATGTTTAGGTCTGGGTCCACTGTGAGGGCATCTTCACGTGCAGCGTC
The DNA here is from genome assembly GCF_016509475.1 of Prionailurus bengalensis. Classification (NCBI taxonomy): domain Eukaryota; kingdom Metazoa; phylum Chordata; class Mammalia; order Carnivora; family Felidae; genus Prionailurus; species Prionailurus bengalensis. The sequence goes on from NC_057358.1 coordinate 141,213,990, forward strand.
GGGTGAGAGTCCGGCTTCCCTGCTCTGCACGCGGACCCTCCTGTTTCCCCGGCACCGTCTGGTGGAGACTGTCCTTTCCCCATCGAACGGTCTTGGCAAAGATTACGTGGCCACATACGTGCGGGTGTGTTTCTGGGACTTTGATTCTGGTCCATCAGTCCACACCCTGCCTTCACGCCAGCACCGCGGTTTGATGGCCTGTGTGTGTGTGTGCGTGTGTATGTATGTGTGTGCATGTTTTCTATGTGTGCGCGCATGTGTGTGTGCGTGTTTTTGTGTGTTGTGTGCACATTGTGTTTTCTATGTGTTCAGTGCATCTGTGTGTGCGTGTGTGCGTGTTTTCTATGTGTGTGTGCATGCTTTCTGTGTGTGTGTGCGTGTGTGTGTACGGTAAGTTTTGAAATCAGGAAAAGGGAGCCCTCCAACTTTGTTTTTTTTTTCAAGACGGCTTCTTTAGGATGGAATTTTCCATTTCTGAAGAAGGAAAGTGTCACTGGGATTTCCATAGGGATCTCTTTGAACCTCTAGATCACTTCGGGCAGTTCTGACACCCTAACGATAGTAAGCCTTCCAATCCACGGGCACAGGTGACTTTCCGTCTGTTTGGGTCTCTAACTGCCTCTGCCACGCCGGTAGCTTTCACGTCCAAGCCCTCCACCTCCTTGGTTAAGTTAATTCCCAAGTCTTTACTCTTTCTGATGTGAGTGACAGTGCAATTGCTGATTTGCTGTTGGATGGTTCGTTATCGGTGTAGACAGAGGCAGCTGATCTTTGTGTGCTCATTTTATCTCCTGTGACTTTGCTGACTTTATTTATCAATTCGAATCAGGTTCTTTTGCGGAATCTTTAGGGTTTTCTACATAAAAGGTCATGTCACCTGCAAACAGAGATAACCTTACTTCTTCGTTGACAGTTGCTCTGGCTAAAACCCCCGGTACCATGCTGAATGGAAACAGTGGACGCGGCCGTCCTTGCCACACTGCTGGTCTTGGGGGCAAGTTCTCGGCCCCTCACCGCTGACTGCGATGTTAGCTGTGGGTTTTTGCGTACCTGGCCTTCGTTACGTTGAGAGAGTTTCCTCCTGTTTTTAGTGTGTTGACTGTTTTTATCATGAAAGTGTGTTGAACTTTGGGAAATGCTTTTTCTGTATCAGTTGAGACGACTGTGTGCTTAACGTTTCCTTCATCCCGTTAGTCTGTGTGACGTTGGATCGTCAGAGGTGGATCTCCCCCTGCGTCCCAGGAACAACTCCCACGTGGTCGTGGGGTGGGATCCTTTAATGAGCCGCTGACTTCGGTGCTTTGTTGAACCTCCCGTTACGTTTTATTTATTTTGTTTTGTTTTGTTTTGTTTTGTTTTGTTTGTTCATTTATTTTGAGAGACAGAGACAGAGCATGAGCAGGGGAGGGGCAGAGAGAGAGGGAGAGAGAGAGAATCCCAAGCAGTCTCCGTGCTGTCAGTGCAGAGCCCAATGCGGGGCTCAAACTCAGGAACTGTGAGATCATGACCTGAGCGGAGATCAGACGCTTAACTGACTGAGCCACCCAGGTGCCCCAAGCTTTCCCTTACATTTTTAAATACATTTGTCTGTTGAGTTTAGTTACATTCATATTCAGAAATACCAAATACATATTTCTGGATTCCTTTCATATGTCTTGTGTATCTCTGTGCCTCCGGAAGATATAGATAGTTCCAGTCTGCCCAGGTGCCAGGACAGCACAGACGAGGGTTACCCAGCCCTGTCTGGGCTGAGTGTCCCCAGGGTCCAGGGCAGGAGCTGGAGAGAGACTCTCACAGCAGCTCCGACCCCAGTGGGCTTCTCCACCCCCCCACACACACCTGCACCTGCCTCCCCGTCCTCCCTCCACCTGAACGAGACACGGAAACAGGGCTCTCCCCTCACACCCCCAGGACCCTCCTGCTACCTTCTGGCTGGGTTCGTACACGTGGTCCCCTGGGGCCGGTCCTGGCCTCTCTGCCAGCGGGAGCCCCCAGCTGCCACCTGCCCCAGAGTTAACTGCCGGGGTCTGGGATGGGAGACCCGGGGAGTTGGGAGACGTTCCTCCGGGCCCCACACCCTAGAGACCCCCCAGGAGACGTCAGATCTGGCTGGAACGGAGGTGACCTGATGGGGACACCACCCCCTGCCGTGCTATGCCCGAGGGGGCAGAGGGAGGGAAGGGGGAGCCTCGGCATCCGAGGTGAGGACAGAGTGGGGGGCGGCCTCACGCCGGGTGCAGGCGGGTGAGGTGGTGCGCCTGCCACGGGTGTGCCTCCAGGAGGTGCTGCCGTCTCCACGGGGGGCAGGGGGGGGTGGTCACAGCTCTCGGCGGGAAGCCACAACCCACAAGGAAGGTCTGCTTCTGGAAGGAGCTTGCACATCCCCCCCAAATGACGCTGTGCTGTCCTTGACGTTGGGCGTAACCCATGCTGACCTCGAGCCCCCATAGCGGGGCGGGGGGAGGTGGGGGGCATCCTCGTCTTTATCCACAGGTGACAAACGGAAGGGAGACGCCCCCGTGAGGTTCGCTGGCATCTCGCACCCCTGCTCTGCTCTGCTGACCCCGGAGCGGCCGCCCCAGCGACCATCCTCAAGCGCTCGGCTTGGGGCCCAGGTGGGCATCTGCCCATTTTCTGTGCATCCGAAGCTATGTTTGCGTTTGAAAGACCCGGCCTCATTCCTGAGGAAGGTCAGATGAGGTGTCCCGTGGGGACGAGGGGAGACCAGACCTGTGACAAACATGAACAGACGCTGACGTGGAGGGAGGGGCGGCCATGGCGGGGTCCGGGAGGGCACGGACAGGTGAGGGTTAGGGCGGAGCCGGGCCCACGGCAGGCCTGGCTCCCGTCTGGGATGCGGTTTTCCTTCCCCCAGGGAAACTGAGGTCTGGCCGTCCACCCCTGAGCCCCACCGCAGAGAGATTCACTGTTCTGTAGGACTCGACCCCTGCCCGCCCTCGGCTGGTGACCTCATCGCACAGAATAAATCCGGGTGACTTGCTGAGGGAGCCGAGTGTCTGTGCCAGGGACCCAGAGAAGGAGGTGTCCAGCCCTGAGGGCCTCTCGGGACAGCAGGGCGGACAGAGGCCCCAGCCCGGCATTCTGGCTCCCAGAGCGGGAGGGGCGCTGTCTGAGTCCCTGACCAGCGCCGGGTCCGTCAGCCAAGCACTCGGGGAGAGGGGGTTGCTGCCCGCAGGAAAAAGGGGTTCTTCTGCAAGGACAGAGGCGGAGACGACGGGGCTCCTGCACAGACCCGGGCTCTCAGGGGCCGGAGGGGCCGGAAGGGGTGTAGCAACTGCGGGGGCTGTCCCCGCCCACCGCCACCAACCCCCAGCCAACCCCCCGGGCTCCTGGCTCCTTCTCACCCAGGCTGGGCACCCACGAGGCTGGAGCCAGCCCAAACAGAGCACCAGCCGGGGGAGCGGAAGAAGAAGCAGGGTGTCCTTGAGCACGGGACGGTGGCCCCGGGGTCAAGGGGAGGAGGAAGCTAAGAGCGCTGGGCTTCAGTTCAATGGAAGAAAGCGTTTTCCGGGACGCAGAATCGCTCAGACACGGACCAGTGTTGGCGCCAAGGGGTGAGCGCCCCGAGCGGGCAGATGCAGCCACGTCGGATCACGGAGGAGTGTGGGTTCCTGCCTGTAGAACCACACAGACCTCGCGGCGCCCTGCTGGGCGGCCTCGGGGCCCTGTCCGGCCACCGCGTCCTCAGCCCAAAGTCACGCTATGTCCTGGGCAGGTCCTGCCGCCTGGGGGCTGAGTTCCGGCCGCCGTGGCGAGAGCAGCGAGCAGCTGTGTGTCCTACTGGCCCAGCCGCTTATTCATATCCCTTCCCAGACGGAAATACAAGGAAACGTGTTAGCAATTTTGCCTTTATTTCATACAACACAGGATGAGGCTGAATGGGAACCGGTTTCCGAACGAGTGTGGATTACAGACCTGAAAACTCGAGTTCACGTCCAGCTGCAAATACCATTCAGAGGAAATCTCTTGTTTTGCGAAACGAAGCTGCATGTTGACAAATTCCTTTGCCTGAGATTCTGGAGGGGGGTCTAAAGCCCCCAGAGTCCGGGTTCTGCCTGCAAGGAGGAGGTCGCAGCCACCAGGGACAGCCCCGCCCCCGGCTGCTGAGGCCCCGCCCACCCCGGGCCGCGCGGCCGCAGAGCGTGGAGGTCCCGGGGGGGGGGCCCCCACAGCCGGGCAAGCCGCGCCTCCGCCGCTCCCCCCACGCCACCAGCTCAGCCCCCAGCCCCCCTGTCCGGGTCGCCTTTGGCAGGGGGGTGCGGGGGGACCTGCCTGCAGGCGGGTTGCCCGTCGTCAGGTCGCCCACCTGTTGCCTCCCCCACCCTCCTCGCAGACCCCTCGCCTGGTGCCCTGCTCCTGCTCCTCTGCCTCCTCCTTCCCGGTGCTCCCCTCACACGCCGCCTCCTAGGAGCCTCCCTTGGCAGTCCTGGGCACCGCCACACCCGGTCGCACCCGTTCACCCGCCAGCCCCAACCAGGCATGCTTCCCGGCCGGGGATTGCTGCTCTACGTGTCGGCCTCTCCCTCCGCACACGCAGGACAGGGGCCAGCAGAGCCCCAAGAGGACGCTGACCTGGGAAGGCTTCCCGGAGGTGCAGGTCTCAGCGTGGAAGTATAAAGATGACACTCACAGTCTGAACTCGGGCTCACACGAGTCAGGGGGGTCATGACTCGGTGGCCTGCTGGGCCTGTGGGCACACGGGTGGACCGTCCTCCCCACTGGACAGAAGAAACTCTGAGGCTCAGTGGGCAATGGGGGCAGTCAGCGGCCAGAACAGAGGAGGCGCTGACGCCCGAGAAGAGGAGGGGCTCCCTGCGTCCTGCCTTTCAGCCGACTAAATCGGAGCCCGGGAGCCCCAGGACCTCCCCACTTACACCCTAGCGAACAGCTGACCCGGCTCCTGTGTCAGCGGTCCTGTCCTCAGAACACGTCAGTGTATGCCCCTAAGTGGAATCGTTTTGAGCATCCCTGTGGAGATCAGGGCTCAGCCACCACTTTCCTGACAACTGAGGCAGGAGCACCTTCTCACCAGGAGACCAGACCTGACAGGAGGATACTCAGCATTGGGGGTTCAGGTACAGCTACCTAGCAGGTGCGGGCTGGAGCTCATCTGCCGTCTCTGAGTTGTCCAAAGACAGGAAAATTCGGTTTCCCCACATTCTAAAGATCAAGGGAACATGAGTTTCCAGTGGGGGACAGGGGGAGGCAGGGCAGGGGGTGGCAGGGCTGGGGGGCAAGGCCAGGGCGTCGGCGCGGGGGAGACAGGGCCGGAGGGCCCAGCTCCCTTCTCCCCACCCCCACCCCAGGGCCTGTAACCACCCTCCCGCCCCCAAACACACTAGACAGGCCTCCACAGCCCTGGCTTCTGTCCTCCAAGTCAAGATGTCCACCCCTGCCCACCCCCTCCGTCAGAGCCAGGCAGGCCACCTCCAATCCCAGAGGCATCACTGTGGTCAGACACCTGCGGGTCACATCTCTCCTCACTCAGTCCCGGAAGAGTCACTGGGTAAAACACCACCATGGGAGTGTCATACAGGAGAAAACCACCCAGACAGGGGCCCAAATCCCCCTCTTGCCCCAGTGGCCCTTAGCAATGTGGCATGGATGGATGGATGGGGGGCGGAGTGGATGGATGGATGGATGGATGGTCAGATGGATGGATAGACAGATGGATGGATGGACAGATGGATGGATGAATTGGTGGATGGATGGATGGTCAGATGGATGGATTGGTGGGTGGATGGATGGATGGATGGACAAATGGATGGATGGATGGATGCACAGATGGGCAAATGGGCAGATGAATGGATGAGTGGATAGATGGATGGATGGACAGATGGATGGATGAATTGGTGGATGGATGGATGGTCGGTCAGATGGATGGATGGATAGATGGTTGGATGAATGGTTGGGTGGCTGGCTGGGTGGATGGATGGATGGATGCACAGATGGGCAAATGGGTGGATGAATGGATGAGTGGATGGATAGATGGATGGATGGATGGATGGATGGATGGATTGGTAGATGGGTGGATAAATGAATAGATGGATGGATGGACAAATGGATGGATGGATGGATGGATGGATGATGGATGGATGGATTGGTAGGTGGGTGGATAAATGAATAGATGGATGGATGGATGGACAAATGGATTGATGGGTGAATGGATGGATGGATGGATGGATGATGGATGGATGGATGGGTGAATCAAAGAGACAACATTTCACACCAAGGTCTCCTAGGGAATCAGCCACCCTCTTAGTTTTAGGGAACAAGGCCAAAGGAGTTTAGTCCTAACATGTGGCCAGAACTGGACACAGGCAGGCCTGTGCCATGGCCAGGGAAGGGCAGGTGGCAGAAGAACTTGGCAGGGATTCCGAAAACTTGGATCCTCCTCCTACCTCGGCCAATTCTTCATGACATCCCTTGGCCCCACCTGGCACCAGTTTCCCTGGTTCCTGGGCTGGACTGAACCCATCCATCCAGTCATAGCACCCTCGAAGGAGATGTCCCCTGGCTGAGAGGCAAGTGGGCGTAGATCGCCTGAAGCCCAGACGCCTCTACAGCAGTGGAAATGCAGACACCTGGATCCTTCTCCAAACAGCCCTGCGTGGCCTGGTGTGGGTCTGATTTTGTCTTAGGCTCTGGGGTAGGAGGTCAGCATCCCTGCCAAGAGAAAAGAGAACATTCAGTTCATGCATATGCATAACCTCATCGCCAGGCTAATGAAAAGTCCATACACATGTGCACGAGTCAGAGAGACGTGCACCAAGTCTCAGCTTGTGCCCTTCTGTCTTTAAAATTATGGTTAGTAATTAGCAGAGAATTTTGACTTAAAAGAAACAAGAGTCATAAGACATTTAATGGTTTCCAAACTAATTACAAATATGGCCATAAGTGGAAAAGCAACTCCATAAAAATGATAAGTTGGCTCGGGCCCCAGAAAGACCACGTGGCATGGACATGGCCTTCATCTTTGGGACCCAAAAGCTGAATGTCTTCAGATTCGTGCCCTCCTGCCCCCGCCTCCCGTGGGGTGGATGCAGGAGCTCTTACTGTGGTTAACGGTTTTAGTCTGTCATGCTATTTAACTGCTTTATTGTGATATAATTCATGTCCCGTACAACTCGCCCATCTAAAGTGCACGATCCTAGTGCATCCGCTGAGCTGTGCACCCGTCACCACAACCGATCGGAGGTGGACATTTTTATCACCCCAAGAAAAAGAAAGAAATCCTGCTCCCTTCGCCCTCACCCCAGCCCTCCACCTGCCCCCAGCCCCGGGCAACCACAAATTCACACCCCATATCCACAGATCTGTCCGTTCTGGCAATTTCCTGTCCGTTGAGCCACACACCGCATGGCCCTTTGTGACCGACATCTGTCACTCACGTTTGCAAGGTTCACCAGGCTGTCCTGTGGGTCAGTGCTCCAACCCTTTTTATGGCTGAATAATATTCTATTGTTTGGATACATCACGTTTCTTACACCTGGCAGACATCTGATTTTTCGGCTTTTTTGGCTAGGCTGAATCACACTGCTACGAACGTTAATGTACAAGATTTTGTGTGAGGACATGTTGTCATTTGTCTCCGTAAATACCTAGCAGTGGAATTACCATGCCATCCGATCAGCCTACGTTTAACCAGAGGAACCGCTAGACTTTTTTCCAAAGTGGGTTCCCCACATGCCATTCTGACCAGCAAGGGGGGAGGCTTCCGATGGCTTCACAGCCTCGGCCAGCACTTTTTATCACCTGTCCTTCAGACGGCAGTCATCCTGGTGGGTATGAAACGGTACCTCTTTGTGCTTTTTTTTTTAAGATTTTATTTATTTTTTTTAATTTTTTTTATGTTTACTTTGGGGACAGACAGAAACAGAGCATGAGCAGGAGAGGGGCAGAGCGAGACGGAGACACAGAATCTGAAGCAGGCTCCAGGCTCTGAACCGTCAGCACAGAGCCCGATGTGGGGCTCGAACCCACAGACCACAAGATCATGACCTGAGCCAAAGTCTGATGCTTCACTGACTGAGCCACCCAGGTGCTCACTTCTTTGTGCTTTTGATGTGCGTGTCCCTGATGGCCAATGACGTCGAGTGTCTTTTCCCGCACTTGTTGGCCATTTACGTATCTTCGATGGAGAAATGTCTGTTCAGATCCTGTGCTCATTTTTAAGTTCATTTACCTTTTTATTACTGAGTTGTAATTGCACGTTCTATCATTTATATATCCTAGATACAAATCGTTATCAAATGTATGATTGGCAAATATTTCTTCTCATTCTCTGGGCTATTTTTTCATTTTTCTTGATAGTTCCTTTGATGCACAAAAGTTTTTACTTTTGACGAAATCTAACTTACCTATTTTTTCCTTTGCTGCTTATGCTTTTGATGTCATGTTTAAGAAACCATTCACCTAATCCGAGGTCACAAAGATTTACAAACCTATGTTTCCTTCTAAAAGTTTTATAGTTTGGGGACACCCAGCTGGCTCAATAGGGGGAGCATGTGACTCTTGATCTCGGGGTCACGAGTTCGAGCCCCACTTTGGGTGTAGAGATAACTTCCAAATAAAATGTTTAGATAAAACAAAAGTTTTACAGTTTTGGCTCTTACAATTGGGTCCCCGATTCATTTTGACTCACTTTTTGTATTTGGTGTGAGGTTGGGATCCGAACTTATTCCTTTGAATGTGGAGCTCAAACGTGAGGTTTTGGTCCTGGGTCTCTTTACTCTCTCCCCCTGACCAGCCGTCCGTCCTGTGTCAGCACCAGACTGTCTTCACCTTTGCAGCTTCCATAGTAAGTGCTGAGACCAGGAATTGCGAGTCATCCAACTTTGTTCTTCTTTTTCAAGATTGTTTTAGCTATTTAGGGCCCCTTATGTGACCATACAAAGTCTGGGATGCATTTTTCTATGCACACAAAGAGGTCAGCTTAGATTTCCATCACGTTGGATCTGTAGATCACTGCGGGAAGTACTACCACATTTAACAGTATTAAATCTCCGGGTCCATACACATGACTGTCTTTCCATTTATTTAAGATCCAATTTAGGTTGTGTGGATATTTACTTAGATAATTTGGATTATTATTTAGATCTATCTTTAGACTTATTTAGATTCAATTCCTTTCAACAATGTTTTATAGTTTTCAGAGTGTAAGTGTGCACGTCTGTGGTTAAACTTATTCCCGATTCCTTACTTATTCGTTTTGATGCTCTTGTAGATGGACTGTTGTCTTTATTTTAGTTGGCTCATTGCGACTAAACGGAAAAACGATTTATTTTGCATGCTGATCCTGTAACTGGCAACTTGCTGAACTATTTATTAGCTCCACCAGGGTTCAGGGGATCCCTTGGGTTTCACATACACAGGACCACGTCATCCGCAAACGGAGACAGTCTTACCTCTTCCCTTCCAACACGGATGCCTTGTGTTTCCTTTCCTCACCTAACCCCCCAGGGACCCTCCAGTGCACAGTGGATGTTCTGTCACTCCTGATCTTCGGGGGAGAGCGGTCATTCTCCAAGCTTTCAGTGCCCTGCACATTTTTCACAGATGCCCTTGGTCGGTTTGAAGGACTTCCCTTTGGTTCCTTGTTTGTTAAGTGCATTTATCACGAAGGGGTTTGAATTTCGTCAACTGTTCTTTCCGCGTCCACAGAGACGATCGTGTGTTTTTTTGTCCCTTATTCTACTGATGGTGCAGATTACATTAATGGATTTTCAGGTTGTTTTGTTGTCTGTCTGTCCGTTTGTGGTCTTGGCCGGGTTGCTTGGGACGTCCACTTTGGTGTCGCACCCAGAGGCTCAGCCTCGGGCTTGGGCAGTCACCCTTGTGAGGATTAGCAGGGCTCCCCTGACCCCTCCGCTCCGCTGCCCGCCTCGCCTCCAGTGCCATCGCCTGCCAGGCTCCGCTCATCAGCAGCCGGCTGCTCCACTGTGCTGGGCGGAAATTGCCCGGGAATAACCCCAGCACACTCAGGCAGGGCTGGGTTTTGAGGACTCGGAGGACTGTTCTGACCCAGGGGGTCTCGGAGGTGTCTCCTGCTTGGGTCCCGCCAGGGCGCTCATGGGCCCAGTGCTTAGCGAGTTGCTGTGGGCCAAGAAGGGCAACTTGGGCTTGAACTTCCTCGCTCTGTTTCAAATGAAGTCAGTTCCTCTGGAGACATTTTGGTGCGCTCTCTTCCTGCTGATGGCCTCTCCCGGGTCTGCGTTTCTGAGCCGCTCCTCCAGGCACCGGGCGGGGCGGTAGCCTCTGGTCTTCACGGTCAGTTCTCCCGGCATGGACTCTGTCTTATGAAGCAGCTGGGGCAAGAGTGGTCACGGCCCAGGCTGGCCAGCCCACCACAGGGGGTATAGCCTCCATATGACGAAGGGACAGGAGGACGTGCGGGGGGGGGGGGGGACACCCTCCACTGGAGTTGGGAGGGCGAGGGCGCTGGCGGGCGGCCCCTGCTGACACACCCTGACCTGTGGCTGGGAGCTGAAAGCGAGCGCCCCACCCCCCACCCCGGCCACATCTGCCCAGAGCAGAACTTCATCACGCTGGTCGGTGGCCGCGAGGAAGGGAGAGGATCTCGACAAGTTTCAGTGAGTTTTCTTGAGTACGTTTCCTCATTTGCTGCATATCCTTCGGACGATTTCCGGAGACTGTAAATGGGCCTTTCTTTGTTTTTATAACTTTGGCAAACTTCGCTTGTTTGCTGGCGGGCATGCTGTGACCCTTGTGCTGACGGCCCAGAAGTGGGATTCTTCTCTCGCTTCCTAAAATTCCCCTGTCTAGCCCAGACCACCCACCTAGCTGCACATGCGGTGGCCTCCGGGGGGCCCACTGCTGTCCCCGGGAATGAGCCGTGACAGCCCCTGACGTAACCCTCTGCCCAAGCTCCCTGTCCTTGGGGGCTCCTCCGTCCGCCAACTGACCGCCTCCTCAGCCCTCAGGCCCGTCCCCAGCCTCCCCTGTCCACCCTTCCCTGCATCCCCCCTGCCCCATGCCAGACCCTCACCACCTCCTCCCCTGCCCTATGGTCACCTCTGCCCAGACCCTCTCCACCTCTCCCCTGCCCTGTGGTCACTTCTGTCCAGACTCTCTCCTCCTCTCCCCTGCCCTGCGGTCACCTCTGCCCAGACGCTCACCACCTCCTCCCCTGCCCTATGGTCATCTCTGCCCAGACCCTCTCCACCTCTCCCCTGCCCTGTGGTCACTTCTGTCCAGACCCTACCACCTCCCCCCTGCCCTATGGTCACCTCTGCCCAGACCCTCTCCACCTCTCCCCTGCCCTGCGGTCGCTTCTGTCCAGACCCTCTCCACCTCCCCCCCCCCCCCGCTCTGCAGTCACCTCTGTCCAGACCTTCTCCACCTCCCTCCGCCCTGTGGGTCACCTCTGCCCAGACGCTCTCCACCTCCTCCCCTGCCCTATGGTCATCTCTGCCCAGACCCTCTCCACCTCTCCCCTGCCCTGCGGTCGCTTCTGTCCAGACCCTCTCCACCTCCCCCCCCGCCCTGCAGTCACCTCTGCCCAGACCCTCTCCACCTCCCCCCGCCCTGAGGTCACCTCTCTCCAACAACCTAACCGTATGCACTCATCGAGGCCACGCTCCCACCCCAGCTGCTCCAAGAGGCCCAGGCAGAGGTGGGGATGCCCGTGCTGATGCCCATGCTGTCCCACGTTGGCCTCTGACCTCTAGGAATGGACCGATCCCATCAAACGGCAGTTAGCACGTCGTACCTCTGCCCCCTTCTCAGAGCCCCTGGAATCTGTGGGTCTGGATGAACAAGTCAGAACCGCTTTCACGCTGGAGGGTCAATGGAGGAGTCCCCATGCCGGCAAGAGGGTAGAGGGTGCCCGGAAAATGCCTCGTCCACCTCCAGGTTCGAGTTCCTGGAAACGCTGGGTGCGTGCCACATGCCCCTGAAGAGCGGAGCCCTGAGGACGAGCCTCCTGGCTCCGTCAGCCAGGACGGCCGGGACCGGGACCGGGGCTTTCGGCTCCCCTCAGTAGGTGAGGCGGTAATTCTCATGCCGTAAAATAACACGCTCGTTACCCTGAATGAACACCAAAACAGCATGCTGGGTGGGAAAAAAAAAAGGTGAGAAAGGATCCCACTTATGCAAATTTGTGTATCACACAAACAACGCTGTATCATCGAGGGTCACCCCACGGAGGACGAGCAGCGTGGGAGGGACTCACCACTCCAGAAGGTGTTCCCACGAGGAGGCAGAGACCGGCCTCTGACGCCCGACTCCCTGCAGAGAAGCGGCAAACCCGCTCACAGGCGTGGCGGGCATGTGAGTTTCTTTCACACTATTTTCTCTAGTCTTCCGTATAACTGAAATATTTCATTAGCCTTTTTACGTAAATATAAGATTAGGAGCGCCTGGTGGCTCAGTCGGTTGAGGATCTGACTTCAGCTCAGATCATGATCTCACAGTTCACGAGTTCAAATGCCCCCTCGGGCTCTGTGCTGACAGCTCAGAGCCTGGAGCCTGCTTCGGGTTCTGTGTCTCCCTCTCTCTCTGCCCCTCCCCTGCTCATGCTCTGTCTCTATCGTTCTCAAAAATGAAAACTTTTTTTTTTTTTTAATTTTTATTTTTGGGACAGAGAGAGACAGAGCATGAACGGGGGAGGGGCAGAGAGAGAGGGAGACACAGATTCGGAAACAGGCTCCAGGCTCTGAGCCATCAGCCCAGAGCCCGACGCGGGGCTCGAACTCACGGACCGCGAGATCGTGACCTGGCTGAAGTCGGACGCTTAACCGACTGCGCCACCCAGGCGCCCCAAAAATGAAAACTTTTAAACATTAAAAAAGTATATTGAAAAATAAAAGAAGGAAAAAAATGTAAGATTATTAGTGATAAATTCACACTATGGTGTAAATGACTGCCATCTTTTCCTTTCTACTAGAAGCATTTTGGTTGCAGGGAGAGAGAACAAATGAAGCATCCAGAACCCCTAGAAGCATCGGGATCTGTGCTCATCCCCCTCCCCAGGGCTCACCCCCCTCCCCAGGGCTCACCCCTCCTCCCCAGGGCTCACACCCCCTCCCCAGGGCTCGTCCCCCCTCCTCAGGGCTCATCTCCCCTCCTCAGGGCTCACCCCCCTCCCCAGGGCTCACCCTTCCCTCCCCAGGGCTCACATCCCCTCCCCAGGGGCCACACCCCCTCCCCAGGGTTCACTTCCCCCTCCCCAGGGCTCACCCCTCTCCCCAGGGCTCACTTCCCCCTCCCCAGGGCTCACCACCCCCTCCTCAGGGCTCATCCCCCCTCCTCAGGGCTCACCCCCCTCCCCAGGTCTCACTTCCGCTTCCCCAGGGCTCATCCCCCTCCCCAGGGCTCACCCCTCCCTTCCCAGGGCTCACTTCCCCCTCCCCAGGGCTCACCCCCCCTCCTCAGGGCTCATCCCCCCTCCTCAAGGCTCACCCCCCTCCCCAGGGCTCATCCTCCTCCCCAGGGCTCACCCCTCCCTCCCCAGGGCTCACTTCCTCCTCCCCAGGGCTCACCCCTCCCTCCTCAGGGCTCACATCCCCTCCCCAGGGCTCACCCCTCTCCCCAGGGCTCACTTCCCCCTCCCCAGGGCTCACCCCCCTCCCCAGGGCTCACTTCCCCCTCCCCAGGGCTCATCCTCCTCCCCAGGGCTCACCCCTCCCTCCCCAGGGCTCACTTCCCCCTCCCCAGGGCTCACCCCCCTCCCCAGGGCTCACTTCCCCCTCCCCAGGGCTCACTTCCCCCTCCCCAGGGCTCATCCTCCTCCCCAGGGCTCACCCCTCCCTCCCCAGGGCTCACCCCTCCCTCCCCAGGGCTCACCATCCCCAGGACTCACTGTAGTATTTCCCAGACACGCCAGACTCCCCTCAACCAAGCTGACGTCAGCGGGCACGTGGGCCCCCACCCCACCTCTGAGGGCACCCCGCTGCAGTGGGGAGACACGAGTGGCCTGGGGCTGCTATGTGGATGGCAGGGGTCCTCCGGGGTCCGAAGGGAGAAAGCCTTCACTGCAACGGCCACTTACTAAAGACCCGCAGGCTCCCGGCTCCACGCAGGGGGAACCAGACCAGGTCCAGCCCCCTGGGAGCTTCGAGGCCACAGACGAGGGGGCCACCCCGACGGGCTCCGCGCAGGGAGACCAGTGAGCGGAGCCGGGGTGAACTCTGAGAGGCAGCCTGCGTGGGAAGCAGCTGGCCCCGCAAAGAGCCTGAGGAACCGTCCTGGGGGCGGGAGGCCCCGGCAGGAGCAAACACGCGAAGGAGACCAGTGGGGCCCACCTGAAGGACAGCAGCAAGGGGACAGAGAGGTGGCGGGCAGGATCAAGGGCGGCCTCGGGGGCTCGGACGTCAGGGCCACAGGGTCAGGGCGCTGGCCGCGAAGTCTCGTTGGGTCTGAGCGGAGGGGAGGGCTGGCGCGGCCCCTTGGGCGGCCTGTGGAGGTGGCCTGCAGGGACGGGACAGACGCAGGGAGGTGCCGCGTGTGCAGGAGAGGGGTGGCCCCGGCTGCGGGGGGAGGCGGAGGAGACAGGCAGGAGCCGTGTCTGGACGGTGCAGGCAGGGACGCATGGGGGTCGGCCAAGAAGACCCCGGGTGTCCGGCCTGAGCAGCTGGACAGGTGGGGCAGGTCGCAGGAGGAAGAGAGCCCCCGACACAGCCCAAAGCAAGGTCGGCTGAGGCACGGAGCCCGGGGGGGGGGGGGTTGCGGAACGGGGAAGGCGGGGGCAAGAGGCGGCGGGTTTGTGTGCGTGGACACACTCGTGGACACGCTCGCCTTACCTGCTGTGCACCGTGACTACGACCAGGCTCGGGCTGCAGGAGGCTGCCCGGGGTCTGAGCCTGCAGAGGGCACACGCGCCCTGCCCGGAGGGCAGCTCAGGCCCCGGAGGGGAGCGCTGTCCGGTGGAGAGGGGGGGACAGGGGGCCCGCCCTCACCCTGGAGGGGCCCGTGCAAAGCTGGGCCAGAGACCGCCATGGCCCCCGGGGGGCTCCCAGGTCAGAGGTCAGGTCCTGCCCTTTGCCGAGTGCTCCCCCCGCAGAGCCCGGATGCAGCCAGGGGGCCCCTAACTCCCAGCAGGCCCTGGACACACCCAAAGTCACACCTAGGCGAGGGATTCCTGTTGGAGGCCTCCCCGATGATTTCCCCTGGTCTCTGGGCTTGTGAGCAGGGGTGTGTGACTGGTGCTGGGAGCGGCACAGAGGGTTGAGGACACAGGGTCACGGCGCGGCCAAGACGCCTTCCCGGTCCCTTGTTCACATGCTCGGATTCTTCCATTAACCTGCCGGGAAGCGAGCCCCTCCCAGACCCCGGCCGCACAGAATCCTGACAGTCGAAGGGGCCCCGGGTCGGCGCAGCAGGTCCCCAGGTGGGGCAGCTGCGCAGAATGGGAGCCTCGCTAGCAAACAGCCCCAGCAGCAATGAGTCACCTTCCTGTGTATCCTGAGGAAGCAGGACAAACTGGGGGGCAGGTGTGCGGCATGGGATGGGGACCGAGCAGGGACGGGGCTGGGGGTGGAGGGGGGACCAGAGAGCCTGAGGGTTACCAGTGTGGGGGGGAGAGGACCAGAGGGGGTGGCGGGGGGACCGGAGCGGGGGACCAGAGAGGTGGAGGGGGGACCAGAAGAGGTGGAGAGGGGAACCCGGGCCGGGGTGGTGGGGGGACCGAGGTAGGCTGATTGCAGCCTCCAGGGTCCCCGTGACCCCACCAGGAATTCCTGGATCGCTCCTGACTCCCGGGCTCACTCCTCAGCCACGGTCCCCGGACAGAGCTTCTCGGGGGGCCACCGTGTGGGCGCGTCCACAGCACCTGGGAGGCACGGGGACCCCCCATGCTCGTATCTGTGTTCACTGCACACATTCTGTGTCCCAGGCCTTGTGCCGGGGGTGCAGAGGGGGCTTCACCGCGCGGCCTCGCCCGGGAGGCCGCAGTCTGGGGGGAACAAAGGACACGAATCAGCCACCCAAATAGTGACGCCCTCCCCTGATGTGGGCCCCAAGGGCGGGCTTCCTGGGGTGAATGACGACGAGAAGGATCCCGTCGGTCAGCTCCCCCTCTGGGGACGGGTGCAGGGCAGAGAGGCCGCGAGTGCCCCCAGCCCTGCATCACCCCTCCTCAGGCCCCCCACTCCAGGCTCTGCAGAGACGGGGTCCTCACCCTCCCAGCCTCACACCCTCCGCAGAAGGCGTTTCCCTGACACCGTGATTCACCAGGCCGACCCACCCCCTGCGCCCCCCAACCTGGGTCAAGCCCTGTCGCTGCCTGGGGGGTGTCCCCTGGGTCTGCAGCACCCTACTCGCCCTGGGGGCCTAGCACAGAACACCCCCAATGTGGGTGTGAAAAGCCCACGGGGCCCCTGAGACTCAA
Source organism: Prionailurus bengalensis (assembly GCF_016509475.1). Classification (NCBI taxonomy): domain Eukaryota; kingdom Metazoa; phylum Chordata; class Mammalia; order Carnivora; family Felidae; genus Prionailurus; species Prionailurus bengalensis. Next base: position 141,230,359 of record NC_057358.1, read on the forward strand.
AAGAGGCAGGAAGAGCGGGGGGCGCCCCCACACCCCCACCTGCACCCCCAGGCCAGAGTCCAAGACTCCCAGGTTTGCTGCCCTGTCCTTCCCCAAACAGTCAATAATCAGCATCATTTCAAAGTCCAAGGCCACGTTTCAATTCTGTCCAAGTTATCATTTAGTCTTTTCCTGTTAAACATCTTACACTCCCCACCCCGAACTTGGGATTCGCGGAATCACTTGGTGGGAGGTTTGGGCAAAGCAGCCGAGCAGGGCCGGCGAAGAGCACTCCTGCCACCTGCTGGCCGTGCGGAAGCCGCTGCCGGGCCAGGGGTGCAGCAGACCCTGCAGACCCCGGGGAGGTGGGGGCGTCCCCAGGGCGGGGGAGGGGGGGGCGGCAGGCTCGAAGAACCCACACCCAGCTTCTCAGACGCCGCAGTAAACGCCCACTGCTCGCGACACTCCCCGGGGGCCTGGGGGACCCCAGCCGGCCGCCCACCCCACCCTGGGCCTCTTCCCTCTACGCCTGAGCCTGGGGGCCACCGAGCCAATCAGGAGAGCAGGCTGTCGGGACAGGGTGTGCGAGACAAAGCCCCGGGGAGCCTGGGGGGCGTCGGGCAAAGAGGCCGGAAGGAGAGGGTCTTGGAGCATCTCTGTCCCCAGAGCCGGCCCTGAATGCCTACGGGGGGGGGGGGGGCAGTCTGTGGGCCCCCGAGAGGCCGGGCCGACCCCTGAGGGCCCAACGCGTGAGGAGGGGATCACGTGATCCCTGCTCAGAGCCACCACGTGAGCGACGCAGGGGGGCCCCCAGCAGTGGGGGGTCTGCCCAGAGCCCAGCCCAGGCACCCGCTCCGGGCCAGAGAGCTGCCCCCCAGCCCCGGAAAACCCAGTCCCTCCCCACAGAACTCACCCTGACTCTCTTCTCTTCTCTGGTTCGTGTTTAGATCAGCTGCTTCACATAAATTCAAGATTCTGAACGTCTTCGATATATTTTCGTACTTTTAAGCAAAACGTATTTTTATTAACAAAAATCAGTGCATGTCCACATAGCAATTAAGGAGCTTCTTTAAATAGACTTTAAACAGACCTGAGCAACTTCGCAACTTTTCCCACAAAGCGCACATCTGACGATAAGCAGCCCAACCGCGTTTGTGACGGTGACATTTTCAGGGCTCAGGGAGGCCTGCGCAGGGAGGCCCTGTCCTGTCCACACAGCACCCAGTGGGCACATAACACGTCCGCAGGTGCAGCAACACCGGTGACCTTGGAGAGCCTGTCCTCGCGGAGTCCGGGGCTGCCCTGGCGCCCTGGCTGCAGCTGGGGCCACAGGGCCTGCCTGGGGGAGGACATCTGGGAGTGGACAGTTGTCTCGGGGTGGTGGCTTCTGAAGGCCACAAAGACCACACACAGAGCAAGATCCCGTTGTCCCCGAGGGAGGGAGCCCCTGATGCTCCCCAGCTGGCTGCAAACTTCCCAGAGAGCCAGAGGCTCCTCTCCGTTTTGGAGGGCACCGCCCCCCACAGTCCCCCGATGTCCCTCACAGCGCCCTGCGGGATCCGAGGAGGCCCCCGCCCCCACCAGCCCCTGCTGACCAGCGAGCACACACTCAGTGCCTCCTGCCTCCCTGTAGGCCCCGCACTCCAACAGGATAACTTGGAAAGTAATAGGGTGTTTGAAGGTGGCGACTTACGTTCCCACAGACGAGGAGAAGTGGAACATCCTTATTCGCCTGTGATCACTGCACGGGGAGAGATTGAAATAACTATTTGTCTACAAAGCTGGAAGTGGACCACTAATTAGGATTTGATGTATAATCGAGGCAGACACACTGTTTTTAGAATCTCTTCAAAGTGTCTTCTCGGAGACAGCAGCGGGCGGGCTGTAGGGTGGGTGTCCCCGTATCCCAGGGCCACCTGCTAAGTCTGCACCTGCTGAGTGTTGAGGCCTGACAGGTGTGAACTTGCAGAGGAGCAAATTTCACCACATCCTTGAAGATCAAGATAAGCAAATTAAGTGAAGATCTGGGAGGAGCCGAGAGCTGGGGTCTCATTAGACTCTCTAAACCGTGAACGTTGCACATTTTGGCACTTGGCCTGACCCGACAGGCAGCATCTGTTTCCGAAGGGTGACGTTGACGTCAGGTGGTGATCGGAGCTGCAGGAGGAAAGGGTCCAAAATGCCGATGCCCCCGGGAGCCAAGCCGGATGTGGCCCCATCTCACACTCCAGGCTGTGTGTGCCCCACGTGTGCTGGGGACAAGCAGACAGACCCTGTGGCCGACTTGGCAGGACTTCCGGAGGAACAGACAGGATTCAAACACCCTCAGCTTGCTCCAAAGCTCACCTGGGTGCGTTTCCCACTGAGAACGAGAATCAAGACCAAAGCCTCAGATGAAACTACAGCCTCTGAGCCTGAAAGGGCTCCTGCTGGGGTGAGGAGGGGTGGGGAGGGGTGGGGAGAGGTGAGGAGGGGTGGGGAGGGGGTGAATATGGGGTGGTGGTGGGTGGGGAGCGGTGGGGAGGGGTAGGAAGGGATGGGGAGGGGTTGAATATGGGATGGGGGTGGATGGGGAGGGGTGGGGAGGGGGTGAATATGGGGTGGGGGTGGGTGGGGAGGCGTGGGGAGGGGTTGGGAGGGGTTGGGAGGGGTTGGGGAGGGGTAGGAAGGGGTGGGGAGGGGGTGAATATGGGATGGGGGTGGATGGGGAGGGGTGAGGAGGGGTGGGAAGGGGTGGGGAGGGGTGGGGCGGGGTTGGTGGGGACTGATGGGGTGGGGTGAGGAGGGTTGGGGAGGGGGTGATTATGTGTGGGGGTGGGTGGGGAAGGGTGAGGAGGGGTAGAAATGGGTGGGGAGGGGTGAGGAGGGGTGGGGAGGGGTAGGGAGGGGTGGGGGTGGGTGGGGGTGGGTGGGGAGGGGTGGGGTGTGGTGGGGTGGGTGGGGAGGGGTGGGGCCGTGTGGGAATGGGGTGAAGCCGGTGTGGGGAGGGGCGGGGCGGATGGGGAGGGGCCTCCCCCTAGCCCAGGAGGCGCTAGCACTGAACTGTGCGGGTGGGCACGGGGGCGGCTGGGCCTGGAACGAGGTTCGAACCGCCAGCTGTCTGGACTCCGGGGGGCCGACGGCTGGATCCTCAGTAGACGAGCAGGATGGACAGGGATGTAACGGGACACAACTGAGAGCCGGCAGCCAGCAAGCCTGGTGGCCCCAACGGGAGGAGACCAGTGTCGGGGTGCGGGTCAGGGAACGGACCGTCTCGGGGTCCCTGGCTCCCCCAAGAAAGGTCGTCTCTCTGGTTGTCCGGGCTCTGTGTATTGGCGTCCACGCCTCAGGAGGGCAGCCACGGGCCAGTGTCCCCCACAGCCGGACACCGAGACCCAGGTCGGAGCCGCGGCAGCCACAAAATGAGCAGACGGCCTCGTGGCCACGTTGTGCGTCCTAGAGACGAATTCTTTGGGTCTCATATGTCTACAAAGTCTTTATTCCGCCTGCAATTTTGAGAAATATTTTGACAGGATAGAGTCCTAGGTTGGCAGCATTTGTCTTGCCGCATTTTAACAATGTGGCGCCACTGTCCTCTGGCTCGCGTTGTTTCTGAAGACAAATCGCCTGTCGTTTTTACCTGCGTCCCTCTGCCCGCCTCTGGGATTTTCTCTTTAGCATTTGTGTTAAGCAGTGCACCTTGACGTGTGCTTTTCTTCATGTGCTTGGAGTTTATTGAGATTTTTAAATGCGTGGTTTTGTAGTTTTCATCAAATTGGGGAAACTCTCCACCATTATTTCTCTAGAAAATTGAAAATACCAAGTGCTGGCAAGGAAGCGAAGCTGCTAGAAGTCTCTCCCATCCTTGGCAGGAACGCGAGATGAGGCAGCCAGTTTGGAAAACAGATCGGCGGTTTTTCAGGAAGTCGAACATACACTTGCCATATCAGCCACCAGTTCCTGGGTGTTGACCCAAGGGAAATGAACACACACACCCTCCACGTGATCTGTACGTGCACCTGGCAAGTGCCGGAAACAACCCAAAGCTACTGAGAAAATAATCCCAGGTGTCCATACGGTGGAATCCAGCAGAATGAACTTCCGAGGCAAACAGGAAAGCGGATGCGTCTCCGAGCGTCGTGCTGAAAGAGAGAAGCCAGACTCAAAAGGCAACGCGCTGTGTAAATCCCTTTACGCTGCGTTCTGACACCGGTCAATAAACGTCTAAACCTTGCCCCTCACCCAGATTTGGCTCCTCCTTCCAAAAACTCTTTGCCTGGAATGCCCTGCAGAACTGACCTCATTCCTCTGGGGTGGCGTCACCCCTCCTTCAGCACCCATTGGCTGCACAGAGTCCCCCGCCAGGCTCAGGGACGGCGAGCCCACCATCAAAGAGCTCACAGCCTAGAGCAGCAGCGGACATACGGATGACAAGTCGCTGTGGACCCCAGACGAGAGGCCCCTCACTCGAGGGAGAGGGAGAGGGTGTCCAGAGCCTTCCTGGAGGTGGTGACTCTTCACTGAGCCTTCAAACACAAGCGGGAAAGCGTCTAGTCTCTCAGCATCAGGGATGACGCTCCCTGTGGGTTTTTTGTCCGAGTTGGGGAGGATCGCTCCTATTCCTGTTTTGCTGAGAGCTGTTGTCATAAGTGGGTGTTGGATTCTGTCAAATATTTTTTCTGCATCCACAAGTATGATCGTGTGGTCTTTCTTCTCAAGCCTGACGATGTGATGCCGTACATTTATTGATTATCGAATGTTGATCTAGCCTCGCATGCCTATGAGTTGGGTTTGATTTCCTCATATTTTGTTAATCATTTTGCATCTATGTTGGTAAGAAATATCGGTCTGACTTTTCTTTTCTTGTAATGACTTTGTCTTGGTAGTAGGGTAATGTGACCTCATAGAACGTGTTATAAAGTGTTGTCTCTGCTTCTATTTTCTGGAACAGACTGTAGAAAACTGATAAAGTTTCTTCCTTAAATGTTTGCTAGAATCCACCAGTGAAGTCATCTGGAGCTGGTGCTCTCTGTTTTGGAAACTTATAGGTTATTGATTTAATTTCTTTAATAGATATAAGCCTATTCAGATCGTCTATCTCTCCTGTGTGCCTTTTTGTAGATCCCATCCTTCAAGGGATTAGTTTATTTCATCAAAGCTCTCGAACTTGTGGCATAGAGTTCTTCATTAACATTTCTTTATTATCCTTTTAATGTCTATGGGATCTGTAGTGATGAACCATCTTTCTGATATTAGTAACTTGTGTATTCTCTCTCTCTTTTTCTTAGTTGGCCTGCCTAAAGGCTTATCGATTCTATTAATCTTTTCCAAGAACCAACTTTGAGTTTCACTAATCTTCTCTTTATTTTTCTATTTCTAATTTAATTAACTTCTCTGTTTTGTTTTTTTTTTTAAGATTTTATTTTTAAGTAGTCTCTACACCCAACACAGGGCTCAAACTCACAACCCTGAGATCAAGAGTCACATGCTCCACCGACTGAGCCAGCCAGGAGCCCCTCTGCTCTGTTTTTTATTGTTTGTTTTCTTCTACTTACTTTGGATTTAATTTGCTCTCCTTTTTCTAGGTTCCTGAGGTGAAAGCTTAATTATTGATTTTAGATCTTCTTTCTTATCTAACATGTGCTTTCTTCTAGAAAAGTCCCTCTAAATACTGCTTTTGCTGTATCCTACCAATTCTGGTAACTTGTATTTCCATTGTCATTTAAATTGTTAAATTTCTCCTGAGACTTTTCCTTGACCTATGTGTTGTTTATTCCCCAACTTTTTGGGGACTTTCCAGCTATCTTTCTCTTACTGATTTCTAGTTTAATTTCATTGTGGTCTAAGAACAAGCTTTGTGTGATTTCTAGGCTTTTGTTAAGGTGTTAAGAATGTTGGTCAATCTTGGTGAATGTTCCATGTGACCTTGAGACAAATGTGTGTTCTGCTGTTGTTGGACGAAGTTGTCTACAGATGTCAACTATATCCAGTTGATTGATGGTGTTGTTGAGTTCCACCATACCCTTACAACTTTCTGCTCACTGGTTCCATCCACTTCTGGTAGGGTGGCCATCTCCAACTCTAACAGCAGACTGGTCCATTTCTCCTCGCAGAGTTGTCAGGGTTTGCTTTATATATTTTGACCCTCTGTTGTTAGGTGCATACATGTCTACATTTGCTGACAGGTAGGGCAGTCAAGGAGGGGAAGGCATTATAGGGAGAGACACCAGGCCCAGAAAGTGAGGGAGGGCAGGGAGAAGGAGCTGGGCAGGGAGCAAGGTGAGGTTCAGGCCAGTTTGGCAAACCTAGCAAGGGGTGCCATGGCCTTTCCATCCCCAGGAGGCATATGGAGCTGCGCAAGGGGCTCAAACCACTGGGTGGTAAGCCTCGCCTGAAGGAGCCTGGCAGACAAGCACCAGATCCTCACATCCTGGTGTCTATGCCTTTGTGTGGCTCCCTCCCCTTGAGTGTGGGTGGGACCCGTGACTTGCTTCTAACCAAGAAAATATGGGAAGAGTGATGGGGGTACACGGATTTGTGCACGTGGTCACATTATGTTGGACGGCAACCCCATCTTCCTGGGTTGCTCTCTCCTCGGCTGAGGGAGGCAGCCTCACTGGGAGCACCACATGCTGGGACCAAGGAGCAGTCTCTGGCCAACAGCTGGCAAGAAACCAGAGCCACCGTCCTACAACAGAGAGGAACTGAACGGGGCCAGCATCTCGAGTGAGCACGGAGCCCGTCCCCCCCAGCCAACCTCCCAACAAGATGGCAGCCGCGCGAGTCCTGTGCGGGGGACCCAGCCTGTGTGCCCGCCCGCCCACCCGCAGACACCCCGAGACGGTAAGCGAGCGTTGCCCGAGCTGCTGCCTCTGTGGCTGTTTGGTTTCACAGAAAAGGACAGTGAGCACCACCACTCATGCAGCTGGTGTCTAGGTCCAGGGCTCCAATGGCCTTTGAGAAACCTCAGTGGAGTCGAGGACAGCCTGGCCAATGCCACGGGGCACCTTGACGCTACTCGACACTCACAGCACCAAGAGCCATCGCGGACTGCGGCTGGGCTGGCTTATGAGACCTTACGGGAAGGAAGTGGGAGAGATAACGGGTCGGGGCCATCCCCGTGAGTGGAATGACGCACGTGGGGTCAGCAGGGTTGGTGGGGGTCCCACGAGGCCGCGGCGCCTGGCCCCCCATCCCCAGCCACCCGCGGCCCCACCTCCCAGCTCCCAGGACCACGTCCTGGGACAGTCACCGTAAGCATGACAGCAAACGCCACCCCCGACATGACTTAACGAAGGCATAGCGACCACGAGATGGAGAAGCGCGCCGTGTGGGGGTGCCGGGCTCTGGCGGCCAAGGCGTCAGCGTCGCTCCACGTTCGCAACACGAAGGCGTCACGATGCACGTCGTTTGGGGAATTACGATCGCTTTCAGGCGCCTTCAAGCGTATTCTCCACCCACGTCTGTGCGTTGGCTCTGGCCCCACTGCTGACCAGCTCCAGTTAAACCTGCCTTTCCTCATCAGAAGAAAAGATAGTGCGTTTTGTTTTCAGTTGATTGTGGGAATCTATCAGGAGGACTTCCGGTGCGCCCCGATTTCTCACACGGCCTGGAGTCGAGAAGGGGGGCCCCACCAGGCCTGCCCTTGCACCAGCCGGGCACACACCTGTCTCCAGGCTGGGGGAGCCATGTGTGTGCGCAGGAGAGTGGGGGAGGGCCCATCACCGCCTCTAACCCCGCCCCCTGCTCTGCCTCCCGGCCCGTCCCCTCTCCAAGTCAACCCGAGGACCCCCTACCCCGCCGCCCACCCGCCAGCAGCACACGGCCCCCAGGCGGCAGGGCGGCTCGCAGAACCTCGCCGTCCTCCGGAAGTCCCACCCTTCCACACACCCGTCACACACCCGCGGCCCGGCAGCCCCCAGGCGCCCCCGAGCCCCTGCCCTCCGGAGCCATCTCCGTGGCCACGAGGCCCCCACGGAACTCAGATGGTGTCACCCTGCTCAGGCCCCGGCAGGTGACTTCCCCGCCTCACCCCACCAGCCCCTCTCCCTCTCCGCCTGCCCCACGGCCCCCTCGCTGAGTGCTCCGAGCACAGTCCCGCCTGGGGTCTCTGCACCTGCCTGCCTTCTCCCCAAGACTGGCCACGTGACCTGCAGGTGCAAAATGAAAAGGCCCCTGGCTCAAAAGTTATTAAGAATTTCAAGATGCCTACCCTCACAGCCCCACCTGGCTGGTTCCTCCCGCCCTCGTGTGGTTCCTCTGCTGCATTGTCCGAGCCCCTCTGCCTCGGGACCCTGTGGGGGCAGGACGGTGTCCACTGCTGTGGCCAGCCTGGTGCCCCACCCGCCTATCTGGGGGCCTGACGGCCTTCTCCGAGGGGCTCCTGCCACCCAGCCTCCCTCTGTCCTCCTCAGGCCGGTCCACTTGCCTCAGGCCGTCCGCCCAGGAGCAGCCCTGGCCTGCACGTGCTGTAAGACGCCTCCTCCAGGCAGCCTGCCCTGCACGCTGGCAATTCCTTCGTTGCTCAGCTCTTCTCTGGGAGGGGACAGAGGACGCTCACCCTTTGTCCCCATCTGCTGTCCTGACGCAGAGCCCGGCACACAGTAGGTCACAGGAAACACCTGTGGACCCGCACGGATGCGTGAAAGGAGTGAGCGAGGGAGTCTCGGGATATAGGAGACTTGAGAAGGAGCCAGAGGTGGAGGTCAAAGGGAGAAGACAGAGACAGAGCCACCCGGGCGGGAGCCAGGCCAGGGGCCAGACTATGCAGGACGTGGGCCTTACACAAAGCCCAGGACAGACAGGCATGGAGGGTGGGCAGGGTCGGGAGGCAGCTGGGGCCGGTGGCCAGCAGGGACAGTGTCGCTCAGCCCCCCAGGAGAAGGAGAGACAAAGCCTGGGACCTGGCCGGCAGGTCTGGGGAACAGTGACTGGTGTCCCTGGTGCCCCCAAGCCGGACGTGGGCTCCCTCCCGGGTGACCAGTGTCCCCCCCCACCCCCAGCCCTCGTCCCGCCCGTCCACACGGCTCGGCTGCGGCCAGTCCCGGCCCGTCTTCCCCTGCCGGCCCCTCCCGACCGTGAGCTCGCTTGTCGCACACACAAGGGGAGGTCCCCAACAGGGGAGGCCCGCTCAGGACGAGGGCACACTGACCGACCCTCGGGGGGGCACGACCTGTGGGCGTTGGCCACCGAGGGGTCAAGACGTGGGGGAACGTGGCAGCGGAAGACCGGCCAAAGCGATAGGACAAGAAAAAAATAAAAGAAGCACAGATTTGGAAGAAAAGACGGACCCGTCATTACACACAGGAAGTGGCAGGTCTACACGGAAAACCAACGGGACCAATTAACTGTCAGAACAAAGAGCTTGGGGGCTTCTAAACCCAACACCGACCTGAGAAACGAACCCGTGCTTCTCTACGTCTGGAAAATGTCACTGAGAGGATGTGGGGAGCGACCCACACGGGCCCGAGGGCTCTCGGGGGCCGCGCTGAGCTCGGCTTAGAAGGCAGGGGTCAGCACGCGCGCGGCCGTGCTCGGGCTCGGGCTCGGGCTCGGTCCCCGCGGGGCGGGGCCTGGAGGCTCGCTTCCTACAAAGAGAATACGGCCAAGTGACGTGACGTCACTCCCACAGTGAGCTCACTGGACACCGAGGTCCCCCCACACCCCTGAGCACGTGACCTCACCCCGCCGGCCCCCCGTTTCTCATTTGGAACACGGGGGTGATAACACCAGGGCCGCAACGGTTAAGGCCTTAGAGGAAGTGAAATGACCCGGGTGGCGGGCTCCCGCCCTGGCCACCGCCCCCAGCCCCTCCCCCACAGCTCAGGCCGGCCTCCTCCGAAAGCAGGCGGAGGCGGGCGGCCTCTGGCACCGGGCTCAGGCAGCGAGGGGCTGAGTCCCCATCGCCGGCGCCCGCCACCGTTCTGGCTCGTACCCCAGCCCTCTGAGCCCCAGGGCCCCCAGACGGCCCAGCCCGCTGCCAGGGCCCGCACGAGCCTCTTCCAGGCGCCCTGCCCAGCGGCCTCGCCGGGCGGGCAGGCCGTGGCGGGGCTGGTCAGCAGTCTGTCGATGGCCTCCTGCCCGCTTCCCAAGCCCGGCTCCCCTCTGCGGCTCCTAACCTGCACCGCCCCGATGCCCCGGAGCAGGGTGGGTGGGCAGTGGGGCCAGGCGGGAGGGGGTGTCCGGGGCGAAGACGCTGAAGGGACCACCCTTGCAGACAGCAGGAAGCCTGTGGGCGGCCGGGGGCCCCTGGCTTGTGTCTGAGCGGGGCACGGGGTGTGCGGCTGTGTGGGGGCAGGGGCCAGGGGTGGGACCGCGACGGGGGGCAGTAGATGTACCCAAAGGGCCGGGTGGGAGCATCTTCAGAAGCAGAGTCCGTAGGTCCTGGGGACGGTACAGCCCAGGGGGCTGAGGGGCCCCAGAAGGCCAAGGTTGAGCATTTTCTTGGATGTTTGGGGTCATGTTAAATACTTTTCTGTGGAATGAGCCCGTAGGTGCCCCTTTTTTTTCTATCCTTTGAACACGATTTGTAAACTTCTATACGTTAAGGAAAGCCCTTGTCCAGTGGTTTGAATTACAAACACTCTTTCTAATGGTCTTTTGACATTGTAAAAGATTTTTGGAGGGCCACGCATGCACAAATTTTTTGATTTTACCTTGCTAAATATATTACTATTTTCTTTTATAGTTTCTGGAGGTGCGGTCCTATTTTAGAAGATCGTACCCCCTCCACAGTTATAGACACTTCATGATTTTCTTCTGGAATTTTAATGATTTCATTTTGACCCATTTGAAGTTTACCTGCTGTAAAGAAAAATAATTGCGGCCTTAAAGGGGTATACACGTACGTTTCTATCACAAAAGAAAAAAAAAGTCTCGGGACCGGTAGGAAAGCTCTGAGTGCCTCCCGAAGACCCAGGCTCTGCCATTCTCCATGGCCCAAAACAGCGGCTCCAGCGCCATCCACCACGTCCACATTCCAGCCAGTAGAAAAGAAAAACCAGTAGGGAGGAGTACTCCTCCTCCTGCAGAGGGCATTTCTCTGAGGTGACGGTGACACTTCCTCGGCCTCACCTGCTACAAGGAAGCCTAGGGGGATCTAGGCATTATTCCAAAAAGCTTCACCAGAGAGAGAATGAGGGGGGCGGGGCGGGGAGGATCAGTTGGGATCTGGGCCACAAGCATTGCTGTGGTGTTGTGGGAAGGAGAGCCTGCTCCCACCGAGGGGGAGACCCCAGAAAGGACGGACGGGGGGGTGGGGGGTTCCCAGAGAGGGCACGACCAGGGGGAGAGGAGACACAGGGATCCCCGTCTGCCATGGGGAGCTGGGGAAGGGGCCTGACCAGGGCAGAGGGGACGCGGGAGCCCTAAGCCACACGGTGAGCATCGCCCACGCCACCGCGACACGAGGGGCTGGGCCGTGGTTCTGCTGCTTCGCGCTCCGAGCAGAGCCTCACCACCTGGCGAGAAGCTGAGTGGGTCCAGGCGTGACTCCAGATGCCCCCGTGTCCAGCCAGCGTCCGCTGAGACCGCAGGACCCCGCACCGGGTTAACAGGAGAGCAGGCCAGCAGGGCTCCCAGGGGAGGTTGGTGCCTGCATTTACCCACCCCGGGCTGCCCAGGCCCCTGCCTTCCAGGGCTCCCAACGCGTCTGCTGGGCCCTTGCACACCAACACACCAAGTCGCCCCGGGGGACTCCCCTGCCCGCTCACCCAGAGGTCCTCCAGCTCTGGCCTGGCCCCCAGCAGCAGCTCCCAGCAACCCACCCCCAACCGCCCCTGCCCAGGCGGGGCCTGTCTCCACTGGCCAAGGGTGCAGGGCGGACCCGGGACCCTGGGGCCAGGGAGAGGGCCCGACAGGGGCTTGGATGCCTGGACACCAAGCCCCTTGACCCTGAGTCAAAGGAGACCCCGACACGGGTGTCCTTGCCTTAATCACCCTGCAAGAGATAGAAATCCAAAAAATACCTCAAATCAGCCTGAAAAGTGGGTCAGAGATAAAACACACACACACACACACACACACACACACACACGCCCTTGTGGAAAAGAGCAAGAACCCATGGAAAGTGCCACTGCCCCCCACCCCCGGGGACGCCTGCAGAGGGACCAAGGAGCCTGACACCCGCACACGGGTGAGCACGATCTCACTGCACCTGCTTTTGCGTTTGTATCATTTCACTTTGGGATTCATGTTTGAAATAGTAACAAGGTAATGAGCAGCCGAAGAGCGGACACCACGATCCCATTTTTATAAACTCCTGGAGGGGGAGAAGGAACAGACACATCGTACCTGTGTTGTAAAACAGCTCAAGAAAGGAAAAGAGAAAAAAAAAAAGAAGCCACAAGAGCCCAGGGCCCCTTGGTGCTTCACCCAAGCAGGCAGTGGGGTCCCAGAGGTCCCAAACGGTGCCCTCTGCCCTGAGCAGCTGGTCAGCGCCAGCCCTACCCAGCCCCAGGTTTGGGCCAAGGCACAGCCACACCCCGCTACGGGCCCTCCGGGAGGCTTCCAAGGAGACGCCCCAAAAGGTCAAAAGAGCCCGGGCAGGAGAGTGCTGCCTGCTGGGGGTCCCAGGTGTGGAGGGACCAACCACCCGAGTGACCTGGGACTGAGGAGGCTCCCAGGATGTGGTGCTGATGCCCAAGTCCTGGGCAAGCAGGGCAGATGGTCCCCCTTCCGGTGGGTGCAGAGTGGGCCGCTCCCAGGAGGTGGCCCGGCGGAGCCCCAAGGAGATGGCAGGTGCCAGCTCCAGCAGGGGGCAGGCAGGAAGAGCCTCCTCACCTCCCTCAGCCCCGTCCCTGACCCCTGCCCTGAGCGTGGCCCAGGGAAGGGCCCCGGGGGGCCAGGCTGGTTTCTAATGAAACCTTCAGAGCAGCACCCGGGGTGGGGGTGGGGGTGGGGGTGTCTGGGGGACGGCCTCACGGGGGAACGATCTGCCCTCCCCCCTGACACCCCTGCAGCCTGTCCCAGGTGACCAGCCAGGCGCCAGGAGGCAAGAGTCCCTCCAAGTGATGCCACTAACAAAAAGCTCCCTCTGCTCAGACTCGGACCTCCAGCATGACTGGGACCAGGAACAGGACCGGAACCGGGACCAGAATCAGGACCAGAACCGGGACCGGAACCAGGACCAGGATCGGGACAAGCGGGCCTGGGGGAGGGGGGGGAGGGGGGGGGAGTACAGAGCAGTCACTCCAGGCCACCAGCCACCATCACCAGCAACCTCGCAGAGCCGCTGCTCCGGGCTCAGGTGGGAGTACTGGGGGCAAACCCCGGCTCCTAACTCGACAACAGACCCGGCCCTTCCCTGACCGCAGCCTGGGCCTTGTCCACAGCGACATCCCCCCCCCCCACCCCCCGCTCCCGACAGGCTCTCCACAAGGGCCGGTGGTCCCGGGGGAGCCGCTGCTGGTAGAAAGCGTCTGTCAGACACAGGACAAGACGATCAAAGGAAGACATTTTATTTTTCAAGTTTCTATGGAGATGTTACAAACAATGGAGACTGAAGGGGGGCGGGGCAGGGGGAAGACATTTAAAAAGTTTAAACTACCAGTTTAAAATAAAAATATGATTAGATAAAATAATAAATAATGCCATCCATGACAATTTTAAGATGAAGGCATGTCACGTGCCTCAATGAGGTGGCCGGGGACAGGCTGCTGGGACCCTGACCCTCACCTGGCCTCCGGGCATCCTAGCGATGGAGGAATGAAATGGCCACACCGTCCAAATCTTGACTTTATTTTTTAATATAAAAACCGCATTTTTGGAAACCCACCCTACCTTTTCCCCTAACATAATGCTTTACCTCTTAAAAATAAAAATAAAGTACTAATTCTATATACATCACATGTACCATACAAAAATGTATCCAAAGTTTCTATTGCTACCAAAGTGTTCTAAATTAAAACAAGTTACAGAAAGCCCCTCATTGTAAACAAAAGATTACAAGTTACAAAATCAAAGAACACACAGCCAGAGTCATTTACACAACAACCAACACATCCTGCTCCCAAAGCAAGTCGAATCTGTATGTGCCTGTATAAAAATGCATATCAATATACTTTTGCAAATTTATTTTTCATTATAAAGCAAATGAATACACTTTCTACAATAAATAACCCGCTGGAGGCACACCCGTGGAAAGCTGGGGCAGACGGGCGGAGGAGGCGGACGAGGACGGTGAGGACGGCGACACGGGGGAGGGGCGGGGGGGGTAAGCGCCTGCCCCAGCCCCCACGGGGGGGCGGAGTGTTTTTGGTGATTTGCAAGTGATGTACACAGCATAAATCTATTCTCCACCTCTTTCCACAAAGTACCATTCAAAATAATGTCATTTTCTTTCTTAAAATACACATTTGTCATTGTAAATTTACATCCCGTCTTATTAAATAGTGGTACTCCGTGTAAAGAGTATGATTTACAAAATTATTAAACATTCAAAAGTCTTTAAAAAAAAGCTACAGATCAAAGAAAGTGACGCAGGTGCAGCCTCCGGCGTGACCCGTGCCGGGCACAGGAGGAGCTCAGCAGACGCGCCCGCGCCATTCACAGAGCGCCCAGACGGGGACGGTTTCACAGAGAACTTGGAAATAAAACCTGCCCTCCCCGGGGAGGGAGAATTAAAGAACCAGGCCTAGAGATCAGAATAAGTTAAGTCTGGAACAATATACACGCATATACAGCTTATCCACACTATGGACAAGGCCACGGGAAGGCGGGCAGGTCAGTCGATGTCGCTGAGGTCGCTGGTGGGCTCCCCGTGCACACGGCTCAGGTGGCTCATCGCGCGGTCGAAGGCGACCCTCACGGCCTTCCTGATGCTGGAGTTTCTCCCCTCCATCATTTTCAGTTTGTCTATGGTCTCGTCCATGCCGAGGGGGACCATTTTGGACTTGGGGAGCCATTGCCTTTTGAAAAGAGAAAAGCCGGAGTGGTTGGAGCCGTCCGCACAGCTACTCGGATGCACATGACACGATGCCCTGGCGGCTCCGAGCCCCCAGTGGGGGAGAGCAGCCGACGTCAGGCGCTCAGCGGCCAAGGGAGGGAAGAGAGGCTCGCGCCCTGGAACCCGCACCATCCCCCCCCCCCCCCCCCCCCCCCCCCCCCCTGCCCAGGGCACAGCCCCATCGGCCAGCCCTCATGGGCCGCAGGACAGGGGCACGGCCCAACCCTCCTGCCAACCCCGGGAGAGTCCGGGGGACTCGGGGAAGGCGTGAAAATCAAGTCGTCCCCACCTCTCATCCACAACACTCCCCACAGGGCCACTGGATCCTGGAGGCTGGCGGGAGACAGGCGCCACCCAGCAGCCTTCCACGCCTTCCCTGAGTGGCCACCGAGGGTCATGCGCAGGAACGCTGACACACGCACACGCTGCAGGTGCACACACAGAGTGGGGATGGGCAGGGGGCCCGGCCGCAGGGCAGCCGACGGGCCTTGGACCAGACAAGGCAGGCACAGGCCTCCACGGGGTCTGATCGGGAGCGCGGCACGGGGCAGAGAGACACGGGGCGCGGAGCGCTGGTGGCCGCGCGTGGCCGCACACACCCAACCCAGCCGTACTCGCCAGCGCCGGGGGTGCCCGGGGCGCTGGGAGGGCCCGCGCCCCACAGCCGGGCCCCCACGGCCACCCACACCGGGTAGCCCTGCTTCGGGCACAGCAGGGGCCGCGATCCTGGGGGCAGAGAGCCTACGCCGGGGTCACCAGGGGCCCCTCATCAGCACAGCAAGCTTTCAGACCAAGAAACGGGGACACGGGCCACGCGCGCCTCGTGAGCGCTCAGGGGGCAGCACCGGAACCCAGGACCGTCGGGGTCTGAAGCAGGGAGGGCCTCCAGGCAGGGCGCTGGGGTCCGGAGCCCACACCCCAGCGCAGCGTGGGGACCCACACACACAAGAGGCGAAGAGACCGGGCCGGGCCGGGCCGGCAACAGAACCCCACAGGCCCGGCTATTCGCACGCGGCTCCGTGAGAGGCTCACAGGCGGAGGGGGACGGGCCCCCCGTGGCCTCCGCACGGATGCCCTCGGCCCACGCACACCACACGCGCCCCACGGCCTCTGAGCCAGCTCGGCACCCGGGCACCCGCACTCACCAGCTTCTCTTGTTGTCAAAAAAGAGAACGAGGAACAGCCTCTCGTCAGCCTTGGTCTGCATGTGCTCGCCGACCTTCAGCACGTCCAGCGGTGGGGCCGGGATGGTGACCCCGTTGTGGTGGCCAGGCACGCGCGGCATCTTGGGGTCGATGATCTGCCAAGGGAGGACACGTGTGGGTCACGTTTGAGAGCCCCCCACCGTGCCCCCGGAGCTCTCTCCCCCGGCTCCGACTTGAGGTGGGTTCTGAAGCAGCCCTCCCAACACCAACGCCCTGTGCGGACGGCTCTCGGCGGGCGCTCACGGGACACCTGTCCCACAAGGGCAGCGGGACAGCCCCGGACCTGGGACAAAGGCCACACCGCTCGGTGCCCTGGCTCCCCAGAGGGCGGCCCCACGGACCCCCACGCCCAAACCCCACGCCCCGCAACCCCGAGGCTCACCAGGGCCGGATACGAGGGGTAGCCGCTGCACTTGGCCCACACGACTTTCAGAGGCTCGAGAACAGAGGCCGCGGCATCGGAGGAAATCCACATGCTCTTCTGACCGACCTCTGGGCAGAAAGAACGGGCGCCGTGAGGGGCCAGCCGGCTCAACCACGGCCCGGGGCTGCCTCCTGCAGTGAGAGCTCCCCCCCACTGACAAGCCAGCACCAGCCCGTCCTTGGTGCTCCTCTAGGTGCTGGAATTGGGGGAGCCACCCCCCCCCACCCACGGTCCCACATCCGGCTGCAAATGACAGACGAGCCTCACATCGGGTGCGGGTGGCCTGCACAGAGGAATGGAGCATTCCACACAAAAAAAGACAAACCGCAGGATAAAACTTTCACTGTCCCCCTGTGACCGCTGTCCCCATTGGGGATGGGAGAAGGGGAGACTCGCACAGACACCCCAGGATGGAGGCCCAGGGAGTGGGGAGCTGGAGCCCTCCCGGCAGAACGGCCCACACCACGGCCACCTCGTGGAGACGCGGACACGGAGGGCAGGCGGGCTCACCTGCGGCGATCCTGGCCGCCTTGGCGTAGTTCCCATTCTCGATGCAGGAGATCAGCTCGCTGCGGTCCTCCAGCGTGTGTCTGCGCACCAGAGCGGGCTTGCCCCGGCCGCACTTGGGTGCGCTAAAGCTTTGGGAAGAAGAGTGGAGCAGGGTCACAAAGCTTTGCCCCTTCCCCTCCCTCCGGCGGTGGCCCCAGAGCCGGGCCCTGCAGAAGCCGGGCCAAGGGCCCCACGGCGACCCACACGGGGCCCCGGTTACAAAGAGGTGTCCACGGGGCAGACGGGCAGGGCCGCGCTTGCTACCCTTCTGATAAGGGAAGACTTGGGGAGGAAAAGGCAGAATAAACGTAACCACAGACTGAAAATCTATTAATTTCCTCTGTGGTTACACTTCCTATTTCTGGTGAAGAGGCACAGGGCAGTCCCCCAGGGACGGGGCGGGTGGGAGCGGGCCCCCCAAGCCGTGCCCACCTGGAGTCACAGAGAGGGCTGCTGCTGGACGAGATGCTGGACTCCGAGGCGCAGCGTCGTCGGGGCGCAGCTCTCCTCCCCGGGGCGCCCCCCAGCTCCTGCTCACTCCGTGCGCCCCCAAAGCCATTGGTGAGACCTGCAACACAGGCACGCGGGCCCCTGAGCTCAGCACCCCGGGGCCCACGACGCGCCACAGCTCTCCCCGTCTGCGGGCCCACGGCGGTTCTTCCCTGACCCCCCAGCCCCGCGGCGCCGACGACACGGGAGACACACGAGTGCTTCGCAACACATCTCCCTCGGCGCTCAGAGCACCCTGGTCTGAGGGTGGTGCTCTTCCCAGGAAACAAAACGTCCGACAGGCCCCACAAAGCTAAGAGCGTGCGGTGACTCCTCCCCAGACCCGCAGACTCGCCTGACCAGCCCCCGCCGCGGGGGGACCGGCCCCTCCCGGGGCAGTGACGCCACCACCAAGAGCGGGTTCGTTCGCGGGCGCATCGCCAGGAACACAGGAACCTCAAACACCCGAGACCCTCCAGAGCAGAAATCGCGCTCTCTTTAGCCGGGGCCGCCCTCGTCCCAAAGCACCGCAGCTACCAGCACGCGGTGGGGGGCGCGACCCGGGGCCGAGGCCACACGTCCGGGCTTCCTTCCCACAGCCCACGGGAGCGAACAGAACCCGTCGACTCACGATCTGGGAAGTGTCTGAAACTCAAGGCACGTCTCAGAGTCCAACCACTTCCTCCAAAAAAGCCCCTCCAAAAAAGCTCTCAAACGTGACCCACGCGTCCGTCCACGCGTCCACGCGTCCGTCCACGCGCCGGGATGGGACGGGGTGGTGACGGGGAGCCGGGCCGCCCCCTCCGGGTCCCACAACCAGACAGTCGTGCACGTTTCTTTCCCCAAAAAGAATCCCGTTCCCACACTTAAAAAAATTTAAACCCAGTTCTTCAGAAGTTGAGGCCAGATTACGGGATTTTCTCATCTGCCTTACGTGCTTCTCTGGGTTTTCTCAGTGACAGAAACACATGTTAAACAAGGGCAACGAACACACTCTGACGGTGGCTAAGAAATAAAAGCGCAAGCAGTGGCTGAGCGCGGCTGCTCAGACTGAAG
Organism: Prionailurus bengalensis; assembly: GCF_016509475.1. Classification (NCBI taxonomy): domain Eukaryota; kingdom Metazoa; phylum Chordata; class Mammalia; order Carnivora; family Felidae; genus Prionailurus; species Prionailurus bengalensis. The sequence continues at coordinate 141,248,984 of NC_057358.1, forward strand.
CCACGAGCAGTGGCTGAGCGCGGCTGCTCAGACTGAAGCCATCTCGCTCCACTTGTCAGACTCAACAGCACCCGCTTTAAAGAAAACTTACTGTTTTTCACTTTTAAATCTAGTTCACATTTTTCTAGCAGAAACTGTGGTCGGCTGGGGGTGCTACACTCGCTTGTGGAATTTGGACATTCGTGGGCCCGTAAAATACAGCAGTTGAGCAGAGGGCCCAGGGCCGAGAGCCGGTTCCAGCCACACTCGCCAGCAGGCCGGGGGACCAGAAAGAGGTAGAGCGACCCCCAGGGTCCCCCAAGGCCAAGAGGTCTCAGGAGACGCAGAAGGCGGCAGGTCCCCAAGAGCAGAGAGACCCCAACTCGGAGGCAGGCAAGTCAGAGACAGCCCGCCCAAGCCAGACACACCGACAGAAGGAGGGAGCCCAGGGTGCAGGATCCAGGTCCGAGAGAAGGGGCAGCAGTCCGGAAGGCGCGTGTCCAGCACCCAGAACCAGTGAGGCTATGAGGACGCAGCCTGTGCCCTCAGGGGAAGCCCAAGGACGTCACCCGACTGGCCGGTGCGGACACACCCTGTGGCAACCAGAAGGCACAGCCACAAGGCCACACCTCTCGCAGCATCAACTTGGAGCTGAGGCCTAGTGATTCTCGATGGCCTCACTCCGCGTCTAAACCCCCTCAGCCTTCTAGGGGCAGCTTCGCTTAGGCCGGCAAAGCTGAGCCTTTCCGAGCAGAGCTGGCAGGGGGGTGGGGGGGGAGGGTGGGGGGGGAGGGGGGGGGAGCGGGGCCTGGAGGAGAACAGGTGCACCAGGAAGAGTCCTGCAGGGGGCCTCTTCCTGTCCTGCCGTGATCGCTCGGAAAAGCGAGAGGACGAGAAGGCGGCACCCAGAGCGCACCTGGCAAAGGTCCGACTAAGGCCGGGAGCCCGAGCAGCGGCAGCCACGGCCAAGGACGCCCGGCACCCACGGAACCAAACCACAGAACCTGGCACCTGCACGGCATGCCTGGCGAGAACCAGCTGAAGCCACTCTCCCCACGCGCCGCTAAGGGGGAGAGATGAAAACGCGGCTCAGTGCTCGGTCTGAGAAACCAGAGAACGACCGTGTCTCCCTCGACCTCCCTCAGGACTTAGGAGGACACGCACATCCACGGTGACTAGTTACTACACGCGGTTCTTCCCGGTGCCCAGGAAACGTCACCGAACACCCACTAAATAGCAGGCACCACAGACAGGCCCAAAGCAGCAGGCCTCACGGTGGCCGGGGTGCCCCGACGCCTCCCTGCCCCCTCACTGGCCTCGACAGGCCGACAGGCTCCCTGTGAAGAATCCTCCTGCTGGCTGCGGCCCAGGGAGCCCACCGGCCCCCCCCTGGAGACCCTGCAAGGACTTGCAATGACATCAGGTTCTGGGGGTCAGCACAGAGACGGGCCCACGGATCATTTGCAAACAGCAGGCATCCATACGGCGCCTGAGCCCCAGCCTAAAACCTGCTTTTAACAAAACTATTTCAACAAGAAGTCATTTTTTCAATGGCATAAGTCAAACTGGTACACTACAAAAACCAAACTGAAAGACAGGTGGCCATCTGGAGGAGGCCAGTGCCCCCGTAGCACCCGGGCCTCATGAGGACCTCTTAGGAGGCAAAAGACACGCTGACCTTCCCTCTCTGCCCCACAGGCACCACACCCCGAGCCAGGGGGGCCCTGGCCCGGCAGCTCCCCACCCAGTCGAGGCCTTCCCAGGGGACACCTGGGCTGGGCCGCGTGGGGAGGGGGGGCCCCAGGGGCCTCCTGAGACAGCCGACCAGCAGTGCCAGAAGCAAAGCCCTACAGAAAGCTTCCGGAGGCCGCGAGCTCTGCTGTGAAAGGCTCACATCAGCCAGGTGGCAAGAAGCCGCTGGCGGCTCCCCCGGCGAGAGGCAGCCGAGACCCACACCTGCCACAGCCTCGCTGCTCCGTAAGGAACCTTCCGGCTGGCACCCGGTGAGAGGCCGAGCGAGCAGGGTGGGCCGCGCTCGCTGCTGTCCACTACGGGCCACGCAGCGTAGACACCAGTGATCTCCCCGCCACCACCCAGGCTCCACCTGGCTCCCCAAACAGGACGGTCGGGGATGCGACGCAGGACCGGCCTCAGAGGCCGGGTGGGCACGGTGACCGCACTGGGCCTCCTCAAGCACTGGGGCCATCCGTTAACCTATTTCTACATCTTTATTTTCACTACTGGTGACAGAACTGCATTTCTGTGCATCTGTCAACCTTTCCGGGAAAACACGGCAGATAAGATGCCAACCACCCTGCTTTTGCCTAGACCAACTCCTCGAAGACACAGCCGTGGCAGGGGAAGCTCCCACAGGACACCTCCAGGCCCCACGGGCAGGACTCCCGCTCGCTGCAGCAGCAGTGGGCACGGGCACGGTGACCAGAGTACCGAGCTGCCCGGCTCGCTCAATTCTCCCTGAGGGCCGACCAGCCGGCAGGAAGGGAAAGAGAGAGCGAGGGGAAGGGGGAGGCCAGGTAGAAACCCAGAAAAGAAAGATGCTAACGAGTGAAGGAGGCTTCACACATCCTCCAGCTGGGCCGCGTGCCTCGCACAGGGTCCCTTCCTGCGCCCGTGCCCGGCCCGAGACCCCCGGTCCTTTCGGGCCGGTACTGTGCCTGCCGAAGGCGGGATCAGAATCTCTGTCCATGTAAGTCATCGGCAGGTGCCGCAGGCGAAGTACCCTGCTCCGCGGCCGCCCTTGGCATCGTTCACACCTACCCACGGGGCGGGGACGGGCAGGGAGGCGTCCCTGCCAGCTGCAGCCAGCTCCAGGAGGGGCACCGGGCGGCTCCTCCCGGGGCGTCTGGCTCGGACTTACAGGAGGGGGTGGGCAGGGTGGGGCACATCTCCTCCACGTGTTGGTGTTTGGGCTTTTGTTTGGAAAAAGGCTGAACGGATGCTTCCAGCTCCTCCACAAGAGTTAAGTGACACACAAGGGTGCAGCGATCTTTCTGCGTTCCAAAATGACCACTTAGCAGAACTCCGTCCGAGGTGAACAAGAGAAAGTAATTAGGATCCAAAGAGTGAGCTACCCAGCGTGTTAGTAGTTAGAGTGAGAACCTGGAAAACAGCGAAAAAGCCATTTAGTCTGACCGGGGGCGCCGCCCTGACCAGCCGAGGAGGAACGCGACTCCCTCTCGGTCTCTCTGCGTCTCTGTCTCTGTGTCTCTCTCCTGGACTGTCTGTCTCTCCTTGTCTCTGTCTCTCTCCCTCTGTCTCTGTGTCTGTTTCTTTGACTGTTTTTTGTCTCTGTGTCTCTCCCTGTCTCCTCGTCTGTCTCTTCTTGTCTCTGTCTCTCTCCTTGTCCCTCAGTCTCTCTCTCTCCTTGACTCTGTCCCTCTCTCTGTCTCTCCCACGCACACACACACCACGTGCACACAGCAGGAGTCTCAGGAGCAGAGACCAGAAGCGGGAAAGTGCCGGCCCGGAAGCCCGTTCTGGGAATCACAGAAGCGTCAGGGAAGAAGGAAGCGGGGGACGGAGCGCAGGCCCCAGGCGACGACGTGGCACCGGAAGAGCGGAGTCGGGGGCTCTAACCCCGGCCCGCGGTGCCGCCCACGGCTCGAGAGCAGGGAGCCCCCGGGGGGCCGAGTGTCTCCAAACGAAGGGATCTGTGTTCACTCTAACTCGGAAATCTTGCGGCGTGCTGTGGGACGCCAGAAGAACCCCTACAAGGCAGAGCGCACGGATGAATCTTTGGAAAAATCACAAGGTTCAGAACAGTTCGAGTCCTCAGATGGCGGAGAGCGCCGCTCGGAGCGAGCGATCCGGCGCGCGCAGAGAGCACGGAGGCGGAGGTGAGGTGGAGCCAGAAATGGGAGCCGGATGCGCAGCGTCAGGCCCGCGTGCGGAGCAGGTCCTAGTGCTACTAAGACTCCCGGGCCGCACGGGAGGGCGACAGGGCTCATCCCGTATCTACTGCCAGTCTGGAACAAGAAAGCAAACACCCCCGTGTCAGTCAGGCTCCGGACCGCGGCCGGCTCGCGGACGCTCCTGCGGGAGCCGCGGCAGCGCCAGAAACCTGCGGGGCCCCGCTCAGAGGCCGGCCGGCGGAAGGAGGGGCGCTCCGCGCCGGTGCCCGCGAAGCCCCCCGGCAGCGCGGCCGCAGCGGCCGCGGGGTCCCCGCGGACCACTCCCCCGACGGCGCGCGCGATCCGGCAGCTCAGCCCCGGGCCCGGCGCGCTCCCGGCTCGCCTCCTCGCGCCACGACCGGACCCCGGTGCCCCCCGCACCGCACCGCACCTCACCGCACGCGGGAGACGAGCTCCGTCCGCCGTCCACGAAACCCCCGCGCGGCCACACGTTGCTCAGAAACAAAACAGGCTTTGACAAATTATTTTCAAAGGACCGGCTTGGTATCCACCCATCCAAATACAAGCACGTGAACACAGAATTTCTATAAAATTAGTTAAAGATGCAATCAAGATAGGATTTATAAACCATCACTTGGGCAACAAAAAGAATTCAACCGTGCACCGCGGAGTAGGAAGCGCGACCCCTCGCCCGCACCGGAAACCACGCTGACGCCAGGGCGGCCAAAGGCGCTCCCGCGTCTCGATGTGACGGGTGGACCAGCACGCACCCCAGGCCTCGGTCCGCGGCGAGAGCCCAGAGGACAGGCACGTCCAGTCCCACCTCCGGGAAGAGGCGTCAGAGGCACAGCCAGCGTCCCTGCACGACGCAAGCGTGACAGCGGTCTAGCGGAACTGGCGGGGCCTCCTCGGCTTTCATCTGGAGGGGACACGGAGGCTGTGCCAGAACAAAGGCCGCCTCCCTCAAACCCAGCACAGGGGAGACCCCGAAAGAGCCACTACCGCAGCACGTGAGTGGGAACCTCCCGGGGAATTCGACAGATTTAAGCTCAGCAGCGACGCGACCTCGCGTCATTTCCGCAGACAGCGGTCCTCTCCCGACACGCGCCCACAGAGCCACAGAACAGTGAGAAACGTCACCACGTGCTTTGAGCAACCGCCCAAAGGGGCGCCTGGAGCCCACGGGCAGGCCCCTCGCAGCCCCGGGCGCGCGCCACCGGCACCCCCCGCGCACGTCCCTCCGGGCGGGCTCCAAAAGCCAGACGCCGCCGCGCACGCGCCATCAGGTTCCCGGGGTGCACGGGGCGTGCAACGCGACCACGCCGGGCCGCCCCCGCCCCCGGCCAGCCCGTGACGGCGCCACCCTGGAGGACGCTGCGGCGTCTGGCTTCTCGTCTGGGGATAAAGAGGCCCCTGGACGGTCGGCTGAGAACGAGGGCCCAGCCGCTCCGCGACACCCTGGGGGAGAGAAGGCGGCGCCGTGGCGCTCCGTGGCATTTACCTGTGTCCAGGCGCTTTCCCGGGGACCCCTCCTCCACCTCGGAGTCGCCGCAGGTGCTCCGCGACCTTTTTCTTGGCTGCAGAAGAGTCTCCAACCTCGGAAGGACTACAGACAAAAAGGTTTTGGTCCCTAGCTGAGGAGAAGTTGGCTGGGTTTCAGTGTTCTTGGCAGACTTTGGGGGGCTTACACTTTTCGATTTGCAGAAGAGAACAGAAGTGCGTCTGTTTACATCGCTTGATGGCTCCGCCACCGCGGAGGCCGCCGCCGCCGGCGCATCGCCACTACTGGCGAGGGTGGGCTCTGGAGGGTGTCCGATTACCAGTGCGCTCTGAGTGCAAGTGCTATGTGATTCATTATCAAATGTGACTCTTTTGAATAGTTTACTCTGCTCTGGGTTCAGTTCTACTGGTTTGAGGGTTGGTGGTTCTGAATTAGTCTCCGAGTTTGAAGGAAGAGGTAATGCATCTGATGGTTCAAGTTTAGGGGGAGATTTATCTCCTGAAAAAATTATAAATAAAGTGATTTTTGAAAACTGATAATTATAAAATCTATTATAAAACTTACTACAAATGTGAAGTCCACCAAAACACTAATTCAATTAGGAAACAAAGCATCACACATACTGTCTGCAAGCAGTGAAGGGCCCGTCGGGTCACACTGTGTGCGCTTCCCTAACACCAAAGACTGAGGTGGCCTGGCGCCCCGGGTCCGGGTGCGCAGGTGTAGAAAGTTCCTCTCTGAAAACAACTGTGAACGACTCCTTCACATATGTCGACAGTAACACATCATTCGAGTTCATGACAATTTCTGCGACCGACGATTCACTTACCTTGAGGAAGAAAAACAGTTCACTCAACTAGGGAGTCTAACGCGGCATTCCCACACAGTCCTGACCTGGGTCACGCGGTCAGCAAACAGGAGGACACGAGCGTGTCCGTGTGGTTTCTGACCAGGGTGTCCTAGGTCGATGATAAACCCATCTGATGAGTGGCGAGTGGCTGTGAGCGGCTCAGGGAAGCAGGAAACCCCCACTCAGCTCTCCAGACCCTTCACCCTCTACGCCACGTCCTGCAATGTTCTACTCTCGGCAGTTTTTCTAGAATCTGACTTTAAAACTAAAAAGTCTTTGGAAGAGGACTATTGTAGCCTCATTTAAAAGGCTTCTTGACGCTACTGACGTAAAAACAAGAAGCCTGAAAAGCCCAGGGAACACGACTTCGTCACCTGGCCCTGGGAGGTCGGTCTGCTGGCCACCAGGGCCCGGAGAGGAGGCCCTCCGGCGGCGGCGAGGCAGGCTGGCCAGCAAGGGCACAGCCTCTAGGACCAGCCGCTGCCTGGGGCTACAAGACACGTGACCTACAGCCAAGAATAACAACTCATACGACCTAAGTGGGTATATTATCACTAGGTATGGTTTTTATTTCATTGAACCTGCAAACTGCCCCGAGGCCACTTGAAAAAATACAAGTCAGTACATCCAATCCAGTCATCCTGAAAACGGGAAGCTACTAAGTTCCGCTTCCGTCTCAGAGCAAACGTTTTGAGAATCCTCCCTTAACAACGTGACAGGTGCCTCAGCTCTGCGGGGCCACTCGAAGCTTGCCGGGCACGTCACAGGTGACCCAAACACCACGGGAGCATGTCCTCAGCAGAAAGCCGTATAAAGGGTCCGTGGCCGCACCGCTGCCCAGCAAACCGCGAGGCACGCTGGCGTGGAGTGAGAGCCTTCCTGCTCATCACTTCAAAGTCACCAACAGGTTTAGGCAAACAGCATTTACAAACCCCCCACCCGCAGGGGGCGCTGAGCAAACGGGACCCGCAGGGCACAAAGAGCTGCTCCCGGAAAGCTGCTCCCACAACCGGGGGCCGGGGGGGGGGGGGGGGGGGGACACTCTCGCGAGGAGCCTCGGCCACCCCTTCCCCGCGCACTGCCTCGGCTCACCCGCCACCTCCCGTCCCCGCCTCCAGCCTCTCCTGGGGCCCCGCACCTCAGGCCCCATCCTGACCCTGCACCAGACCGCCTGCCCCCTCCCTGCGGCCGACAGCCTCGGCGACACCAGGCGGTGACCGCTAGAGGCCGAGGGAGCGTCATCCCTCGCCAGGCTCTCCGGGCCCCTCTTCACGAGCCATCTCCACGCTACCAGTTGGGACTCCCATCCTGGCTCAGGCCCCCGGCCTGCCTGCTCCTGCCTGGGGAGCACCGCCCCAAGTGCCCACGTCCCTGCCAGGCACACAGGGGCCCTGGACCGCCGAGGTCACCCACACCTTCTCCAGCCTCTCATGCTAGGCCCATACTGGGCGTTCTCCTGCCCTTGCGTCCCTCGCCAGGAGCAAAGGTCGAGGCCTCGTCAGAAGGGCCTCCCTACCCCTCCTTCTACCCAAAGGCAGCCTGGGGCACAGCCATGACCACTCTGCTTGTCCATCGCCCCTGCTCTGCGGTCGGCCTGGGCAGCTCACTGGAAGCATCTCTGGGGTATGAACGGGGCAGGCGGAGGGGGCCAGGGGTCAAGGGCTACTCAGATGACCAGGTACAAACACCGCCACCTCCAGCTGCGAGACCCAGGCGGGTCGCTGAGCCCCTGAGCCTCACTTTCCTCATCCGTACGGTGAGACAGAAGACAGCGCCGGTGCCCGGTGAACCCCACGGCACCCCATCGGCCAACACCCTGCGCTGCCCGGCCCTCCAGAGGCGGCATCCCAGTCAGGACCCTGAGCAGAAACCATACTGGAGTTCGTAACAAATACGAACGTGGGGCACCTGGGGGGGTGCTCGGTCAGGTAAGCGTCCGACTCTTGATTTCAGTTCAGGCCATGAGCTCCCGGTTCGTGAATTGGAGCCCTGTGTCAGGCTCTGTGCTGAGACTCTCTCTCTCTCTCGTGCTCTCTCTCAAAATGAATAAACAAACTTTTGAAAAAATAACAAATACGAACGTTCTCGTGAAAGCTCACGGGCTGCTAAGAATTGTGTCATCTTACTGCATCTGAGAAACGCTCAATTACCTTCTAGAATGAACTCTATTCACCTCTCCGTTTGTAAACCTAAGCAACCACTCATTCACAACACAACGGCTCCCCGTTCAGGACGCCTACTTGAAACTAGCTGCTCCGGAAAAATCAGCAAAAACGCAGTTACGTCTGCAAGACCAGCTGTTCCCCGGCAACACCGACCAAACGCGTCTGCGTCGAAGCTACGGGAAGCTCGGGAAGACTCCAGTGTGAAGCATCGGCCGCTTCCGACCCACAACCGCGCGCCGTCTGACCAGCACCCCTGCCTCGGGCTTCCTCCGCTCGCGATCCCAGAGGGAGAAAGCGAAAGACACAACACCGCAGACCAAGGGAGACCTCTCGTAAACGTGACGGGGCCCTCGCACGCTCCAGTGTCACTCGTGTAGGGAAAGCAGGGCCCGGCAAAGCGCAACCCCGCGGCCGAGCGGAACCCCGGCTGCGCCTTCAGGAAGAGAGAAAGGCACGGCCTTGACCCGTGAGGACAGAGCTCAAAGTACGGCCTAGATCCCAGTGACAGGACACGAGAGCCCCGGTCGGCGGCTCGGTGACAGCGCCCTGAGCCCTGCCAGCCCACAGCTCGTCCTCCCAAAGCCGCTGTCTTCACTGCTCTGCACCCAGCCAGTCACCTGGAACCAGACTCCGGGTAGAAGCGGGCCAAGCGCCCCGAGCAGCTCACGAGCCCACCGGCGCCTTGACGGGGCCTGCGGCGGTGACGGGGCCCACCCAGCTGCGCCATCGGCACGGAGAGCCGAGGCCGGGGCCCTGGCCCCAAAACGGGGGGGTGGGAGGAAGGGCTACCGGCAGGGCGACGCCCCCCACCCAGTTACGACGGAGACCGCGTCCTGTGGTGTGTGGATGCTACCGACGTCCCGCACCTGGTCTCTCGGAAGACGCTTGCTTCTGGCCTCACGGGAAGGATGGCAAGCTGCCCTCTACCCCCGCTCACGGTGTCTGCCCTGCCCGTCTTCTCCAACTTCCGCGGGAGGACCCCCCCCCACCCCCATCCAGAGGCCCTACTGCTTCCTCGGGGCCTCCCTGAAGGCGGCCTCGTCCTCCCCAGCACCCGTCCCCCCAGCCACGAGGGAGACACCCTTTCTGCGTGTTTACGCACTTTTAACAAGAGACCTGATGCTCCACACGGATTCCAGGCCGTCTTTTGTTAGAGCTCACCGCCGTCTTCCTTCAGAATGACCCCGGCACCACAGAGCAGCAAACGTGGGCTGCAGTGGGGGGCGCCCGCCCGGTGGGGACCCTGAGCCGTGCACCGAGACGGCCGGACGACTGGGGAAGACACCGCGTCCAGACCAGCCCTCCGATGACCGTGAATGACCGGTCGACAAGCTTTCCCCCAACTCACTCTTTTCAGGGCAAGTAACGTGCAAAGAGTGATTTTTCCACGAAGAGCAAAAGAGCAGCTCAGCCAGAGCGCCTGCTCGGGCAGCGGGAGGGGGCTGGACAGAAGGGAGGAAGGCACACACCCCACTCCAGGCCTAATGACTGGGGCTGCCCTGACCCCCAAGGGCAACGTGGGTGCCAAAGGGGGGGGGGGGGAGCAAAGCCCCTGCGAGCAAGTGCTCAGACCTGTCCTTCCTTCCCCGGCGAAGAACGCACAAGGGAAGACCGAGAGCCCGCATCTGTCACTCGGGGGGCCCAGGCCAAGGCCCTGTGAGCAGAAACCAACCAGGCCTGGTGCGAGGGGAAGCTGCACAAGTCTCAGCTGTGCGCACAAGCGGCCACTTCCAGGAGAAAGAGGAGCTCGAGGGCTGGAGCCGCCCCGCGGGGCAGCGCCACAGGGGGACCGTGTCAGGTTCAGGGGGACAGAAGGTCATCACCAACGGCCCCCTCCTGGGACTGGCTGCAGGCGGGGCCGCCCCCGCCGACATACGCCCACGGCCCGCATAAGCGCTTTTCCAACGAGCCAACTAGAACGACTTTGTGCGCCTGTCCCGCCGCTCTTGCGGTCCGAGTTTGGACACGCCGAGAGAAAGCTCGGACTCTGAGCCGAACCGCCAGCAGCGCGGTGTGAGAGTCTCACTGCGCCTTCCCTTCCGGGACACCGAACGGGGCGGACTCTAAGATCAGGAGAGCGCAGAACAGCGAGGAGCTGCTTCTACCAGGTTCCCCCAGGTTCCAGGTGCTCAAACCACTGACCGCGCGTGTCCCGAGCACAAGGCCCGCCACCTACAGCCACCTGCGCGGAGGTTCACGTTAGTACCGGGGGGATGCGCTTCTTCCCAACTACTTCCTACCCGCGAACCCGTCCCCAGTGTCCAGCTCCTCTCCCGGACGTACGCCCCAGTTAAGGTCGCCAGCTGTCACCGCTGTGTGTGTGACACGTCGGAGGCCCACCAGGCAGCTCCAGGTCAGCTCCCCGCTCCCTGGCGACGGCGTGTGCGTCACCTTCCACCCTTTGGATGTCAGAGGGGAGGATTCACGTGACAGTGGCATCACGGCCCTCTCGGGAGCTGCTACGACCCACAAAAACGGCCATCACTCTTGTCACAGAAGCCACGTCTACCCTACAACCATTCTGGGAGGCGTACGAGGCCTAAACCACTGTTTTTAAATAGTTTTTCAGCAACGAGTTGGAAAAAGAGGGCTTATTCTGGGTCTTCAACTTTGTGACCACCTAAAGGCCGAGATGCAGCACGGTGGCACCGACCGGGACAGGAAAGCAGCCCGGTGGGGACCCCGGGCAGGGAGGGACGGACACTGAGCGTGTGCTTACCTTCCTCCCCCGTCTCCTGCCCCAGCTGAGCACCTTCCTCTTCAAAGCTTCCAATACCTGATTCCGCGGGCGGGGGCGGGCTGTGCTGCTGGCTCAGCTTGTTCCGAAGGACCGCGATCTCCTTTTTCAGGAGCTTGGCCCGCTTGCTCCGAGACCCGCTGGACTTCATGGCGCACGTGAGGTCCAGCTTGTCCAGCAGCTCCCTTAGCTGCTCCTCTAGGACCATGTGGGCCCTGTTGGCCGGGTTCAGCAACCTGTCCACTGAAGTCGAAGGACACCCCGTCAGTCGCCGGCTACCGGTGCCCCCCGAGACCACCTCGCCAGCACAGGCCCTGCCCGCGGGAGCCCCACAAGCCCCTCCACGCTCACTCCAGACCCGCGACGGGCACTGCCACAGGGAGACCAGCTTTCACCCCGTGGCTGTCCGGACTCCCCTGGAGGAAAGCTCGTACGCCTGTGGCTGGCCGGCCAGGCACACGGGGACACGGTGCGCAGAAGGAGGGCTAGCGCCTCTCCCGGCGCGCGCCCGAACCACGCTCTCTGGTGAAGACCGGTGGAAGAGGCCCACCAGGGCCGCCCCCGAGGGAGGCGGGCTCTGCCGACCACAAGCCCGGGGCCACCCGTGCAGACGCTGTTTGGCCACCTCAGCTCCCGTCTGAGCTCACCTCTGGACCCAGACCGCCGTGTGGCTCTACTAAAACTGGGCCACGCCATACGCTGGTAGTTTTCCATTTCGGGCACGTTTACTACAAAAATCCCTAGGGTTCTTGGTTTCAACAAAACGACAAAACTTATGAAGCACAAAATTACCTTAGATCAGTGAAAGGTGGCCAAGAAAGAAACCACTCTTTAGATCTAAGATAAAACGGGGAGCGAGAGGGAGACAGAAGCCACGGCACAACCACCAGGAGCAAGCGGCACCTTCCTCCACAAACAAGCGTTTGCTAAAATATCTGTGCTTTTCACGGAGTAACGTGACACCGGTACCGTGAAATAAATACGTAAGGAAGCCTGAAGCACAACAGGCCGGCTTGCGGCCCTGCTGTCTCCAGCACCACTTCACAAATGACAGAGCGTCAAAACCATTCACGTAACCAAAAATCACGTCCTCTGAAGCCCTAAAGATAATGGCCTGGCCCGTGGGCGTCGGCACGGCGTGAAATCGGCCGCTGCCCAAGCAGACTGGATGTGACGTGCATCCCGCTAGCTCGGCCACCTCCCCGCACGAACGCTGAGGAGACACGTTAGGACTTCTCGGCCGTGAACTTACCCCCAGTGAAAACCTGACTGTCAGACTTTTGCTGAGGAAACACCAATCACCCACTCGCCCGTCTCCTCAAAGACCTGATCCGCGGCAGCCCGCGAGCCCCTTCTTATTCCCGGGAGGTGGCCTAGCGGCTGCAGCGCGGTGGCCAGGGAAGGCACAGGGACCAGCCCCCGTCCCCAAGGACGGGAACAAGTGAACAGACAGACCACCGTGCCGCACCCGGGGCACACGCCGCGCTCGGAAGCCCGCACGGCCGGAGTCCAGCGGGCTCGGCACACGGCCACTCCTGAGGCCTTTCCTCAGCCACAGGCATCCCCGGAAGCAGACCGGGGCCCGCCCAGGGTGCAAACCCCAGCTGACCCGCTTCTCGGCCTGTAGCAGGCAGACCTCGGCTGTCCCCACTGCCCACACGGGTCCCTCCAGGCTCCTGAAACGTGCCCGCCAGGCGTGCAAAATACACAGCACGCGGTAAAGAAAAAGTAAACGCCCGTGGAAAACACGCTAGGCAATTTTTACGTGGACGGTGTGCCCAAAGCACGGTACTTCAGGAGCGCTGGGTTAAAAACACGTCTAGGAGGTCAATTCCTTCCCCTCCTCACAAGGCTACTAGCAAACGTGCAGGACGCGTGCGGCCCGCGCGCTAGCCCCGCCGGGCCTCGCGGACACAGCCTGCGGGGAAGGACACTCTCCCGCCTGCGCCTGCGCCCGCGCCCGGGGCCGGTGCTTACCGTCTTCCCAGGAGAAAGGCCGCCGAGGGGCCGCAGCAGGCCGCTCAGGCAGGTGCATCCCCGAGGCCTCCTCGAAGCCGATGCTGTCGGCCTGGCGCCTGGCCTGCCTCAGAACAACACCGCCCTGATCGCGCAGCCTCACGGCGGCTCTATAAAACACCGTGTCCTTGGCATTGTACTTCATGCAGTTATCTACAATGAGATTAAAATCCTCCTCAAACTCAGTGAGGTGTCTATACCCTTGAGCTTCTAACCGTTTCCTCATTGTGGCAAAGTCCATGGGATGTTTAATGTGATCCAAATAATCTGGTACCTAATTTCAGGGAGGAAAAATAATCGTTTACAAACAAAGAAGGACGCTTATTCATCCTACATAAGCAACACACCCGCCACGTAACACGCGAGACACCCGCACGCACACGCGCACGGCCCTGAGGACTCTCGCACCCCCGGGGGCGGCGCCGACACGCGCCACATATACACCCCACGTCCCGCCAGGGGCCCCACTCCCTCAAGCTCCTTAAACCCAACACACGGCAACCGGTGCGCTCATCTGGGCGGACAGCCGCCAAACGACTGCTGCTCGGCTGCTCGCTGAGAGGCAACTTTCACCTCTCGTTTTCACTATCTCAACGAGACAGAACTTAAAGACCGCGTCCAGCAGAAACCGACGCCTAGCAGCTGAGCAGGCTTCCGCGCTACCTAGGGAACGGGTACCGGAGAAGCCGCGGGGCGACCCCGACGCCAGCGCGTGAACACCCACCTCCTTCAGGCTCACCGGCTGGGCGAATATCCGAGCCGGGTCCTTCTCCTGCAGCTGGTCCAGCACGGAGCGCAGCAGCACCGTGAGCGGCGTGAGCCGCAGCTCCAGGGCCATCTGCTCCACCTTCACCTGCGAACACGGCCCTGGGTCACGCGGTCGCGCTCCCCGCACCGAAGGCCGCGCCCCCACCCCCCACCGCGGCCTCTCCCCAGGCGCACCCCACGCGGTGCCCCCGCCCCCGGCCCCCTCCAGGCCGGGGGCCCTCACGCTGCCGGGGGGGCGGGGGGGGGGGGGCGCCTCCGAGGGGCGCCGGGCCTCACCTGCTCCCGCTTGAGCTTCTCCCGCTTGCGCAGGAGCTCGATCAGCAGCCGCGCGCGCTCCAGGTCGTGCCGCAGCCGCTGCCAGTACTTCAGCTTCTCTTTGGCAGCTTGAATCTCCTCGTCATTTTCTCTCTGAGGAAATTAATTGGAAGTTGGCCTCAGACCCTCCCAGGGGGAGCCACGGACCGCGCCGGCCCCGCGAGCCGGCCGGGGCGCCCACCCAGCGCGGACTCGCCCCGCGGAGCGCCACGGGGTCTCCGCGTGCCAAAGGGGCGTTTGCCGGCCCCGCTGGGCCAGGGGGAGCCCCCGCGCACGCGCGGACACAGGCATCCCGACCCCGGCACGGGAGCAGGGGTCATGGGAAACCGGGAGTGGCCGGGGCAGCCCGGGGAGCAAAGCCCGCGGCCGAGACTGCTGCAGGGGAGTGGGGGGGCGCCCTGCCCAACGCCCGCGTCACGCACCCACGCCCGCGTCACGCACCCACGCCCAACGGCTCTGAAACCGGCGGCCCGCGGTCGCCACTCGGTGCTTCTTGGAGGGGCACACGTGCCACCGACCTCAGACCACCCCGGCCTACTCCGGCGTCTTCAAAGACAGAAACGCCACCTCCAAAACGCAAAGAGGCGGAAGGCGGCGGACGGCACACCGACGGCAGCCCTGCCCGGCGCACCTCCGACCGCAGCGCCAGGAAGAAACGCTCGGGCTACGACACCAGACAGGGCCACCAGTGAGCAGGCCCGTGGCAGCCGAGGACGTCCCCGTGACGGCCAGAGAGGACTTCCCCGCACGGGGGGCTGGGGGACACTCCACCTCCAGAAAGTTACAACCAAGGCCCCCCGTGCTCCCATCCAAGTGTCCCTCACTGCCTGGCCCGGCGCCGCGCCCTCCTCCAGGCTCCCACGCGGCCCACCCTTCCCTCCCTGTCCCTCGAGGGCTGCCCAGGCCGAGGGGCCACCGTCTGCTCCTGCGGCGGCCTCCTGTCCTCACCTACAGACCCCACCTTCCACCGCGGCACACGGCTAGCACCACCACGTGCCAGGAGCTGAGACCCCTCTCGGTCTGCGCCTCGGCTGAAGGCACCCCTCTGCCCGATCACAGCTCTCGGGCAGGCCCGGCGCAGACGGCGGAGGAAGAGGTGGTCGGGGCGTGGCGAGGGCACCCCTCCACCTGCCCCCGAACCTCAGCTCCACTTAGACACTCCCATCTGTTCCCTTGCGGGCTTCCAACAGCTGCCTGGGGCCTCCAGGCCACAGCAGCCCAGGGCGCCTACTGCAACCGCATACGTGGGACCTGGGCCGAGAGAAAGTCCCCACCTCGGCTGGCATCACCTCACCATTCCTGCAGACGGATGCACACCCACGGCCTCGGGCAGGGTGCTCACCATCAGATTCCAGAGCGTGTTCCACACTCATCAAACCCCCTTCTCGCTCTCTCTGGACCACTCTGCCCCTGGAGTCCCCCCCACCCAGACAGAGCTAAAGCAGCACACCCACCAGGCAGGGCTCTATCCCCTGGATGCCCCTCCCTCCTTGTCCGAGCGCAGAGCACCTGCCTCTGAGGCCACAAGCACGGGGCTGTGACACGATGCCCCAACCACAGGGCCTGTGGGCAGATGACGACCAACCAGGCTACGAAGACTCTCCCCACTAGCAAGGGGACAAGAAGGCTGGGCCAGAGCCTCCCCTCCAGGCGCTCTCTGGCCCTAGGGGGAGGCTGCCTCACCATCCATCCGCCAGATGCGAATCACAGAACCTCTTTTAATGTTACTGGAGTCTCAGGCGGGGGTGCGTGGCTGGCTCAGTCAGAAGAGCGTGCGACTCTTGATCTCGGGGTCGTGGGTTCAAGCCCCACGTTGGGTGTAGAGATTATAAAGAAACTTTAAATAAAGGTGTCAGGCATGGAACAGGGCACTTAGCTAACTCGGTTGGTAGAAAGAGAGTCTCTTCTTGAGGATGTGGGTTCCACCAAGCCCTACGTCGGGCCTGGAGCCTACTTTAAGAAAAAAAAAAATGTAAAAATCTCAGGCATTAAGTTAACATTAACAGCAGCTGTATAAACAGCTGGTCAGCAAATTAAAAAGTAGATTTAGAAAACCAAATCCCCCCAAAAGCATCTGAAAATCACCTTGTCCATTAGTCTGAATGAACAGTCTGAAAACATCAACCGAAAGGGTGTTCAGCCTGGTGACCCTACGCAGCAGGAGAGAGCTGGTGGGTGCCACCTGCCGTGTCCCTGCTGCACTCATGCCCCGCACGGGGGACGACAGGGCCGCCGCGGAGGGCCGCTCTCCTCACACGACCGCCTGCAGCACAGGACCTGACCCCAATGCGCACGGCTTCACCTACATAAAAGGGCCTGAGTTTCTGGACTCTGCTCTTCAGCAATCTTTGTTTCCTACATAAAAACCTATCCCGGAAGACTCCAGAAAGCAGGAGAAAGGCCAAGTGGTTTCTGGTACCGAAACGCTACCAGGAAAGAGAACGCTAGAAGATCACGTTAGCCACCTTCCACCTGACAAATGGGAGGACACCTGGGGGGGGGGGGGGGGGCAGGCCAGCCCCAAGGGGTGAGGGCCCCAGCACATCTACCCGAGTCCCAGGGTGCCACCAAGGACGTAAGACCCCAAAGAGGCAGGGCTCCCTGCCCCTGAGGCAGGGTGCACAGAGGAACCCAGGTCTCAGTGCTGAGCCTCACGCCTGCAGCAGCAGGGTGGGTGGCGAGAAGCCGTGCCACCGGCACCGGAGGGGGACTGTGCTGTCCTAAAGCCGGCAGAGAGGAACCAGAGACGCACCTGTGACAGCTGGAGGCACTGCTGGCTCCAGGGCCTGAGAACAAGACAGACAGGAGCCTCGCCCTCCCCCTGCCCACTGACCCTCACCCAAACCAGGATCTCAGGACGGTGAGAAGAGGCTCTGGAGGGGGTCGCCATGAAGGTCCCCGGGAAGGTGCCCACAGGGACCCTGCGCTCAAGGCCAGCCCAGAAGAGCCCGGCCGGATCCTCGAAGACTGCCATGCACAGCAGCACCCGGGAGGCCAACCTGACGCCCCTCGTCTGCCCGGACGTGAGCGACCTCACCCTCAAACCAGCTCGTCCCGTCCACCCATCTGTCCCCCACCAGGTCAGCCACGGGAGGGAAGGGCTGCCCCTGATCTCCTCCACAGCCCAGCTCAGAGCGGGCGTCCGGAAATACAGACAAAGTTAAACCCTAACATCAAGTATTTCTAAATTTTCAAAACCACGTGAACATCACACCAAGCCCCACATGTTCCGCGCGGAACATTACTGTTCCGGACCCTGCAGAGAACTCAGCCCCTACAGGGTGACGCAGGAAAGCACCGTCTGGGAGCAGAGGGAGGCAAACGGGGGTGCCTGTGCAAGCCACACGGGGGGGGGGGGGGGGGTCTGACAACCGTGCCACTAACTCACCCCCGCAGGCATCCACCCCGCAGGCCAAGCCAGGTACGCTCCAGGGGGTTCAACGCTGGAGTCATACAGACTCAAATCTACGCGGTTCCTCGTGCCAAGGACACGAACACTCCCACATCTCATCTTCCTGTCCCTACACACTGATTTCATACGTGGTAGCCCCAGGCCGGTCGCTTCCACTGGCTCACCCGTCCCATGGGCACAAAGCCCCGAAGGGGAACACCAACTCCATTCCCAAAGGGAGGAGGGACACACAGGACACACAGGAGGGACGGCTGATCGAAGCAGCCATCGCTAACAAAGACCCCCGGTGTGACGTAAGGTTAACCGGGGATTCTGACCCCCAGACCCAAGCGTGTGTGGGACGCACACGGTCCCCAGGGTGGGCAGCACGCCTAAGACACAAGGGATGTATCCACAGCAGTCCGCGACCCCAGTGCACCTCGGGACATTCGCACAGCCGGGCCTCACGTGCACATGCGCCCAGCGTAGCCAAGACTTCAGATTAAGTGGGCCCCCTTCAGTGTACTGGAATGCTCGACCCAGCACCTCTGCCCCAGCCACGCGGGACCGTCCATGGACGTGACTCGGATGGCACTGCAGGCACCAGGCACTGGCCCGGACCACCACACCCTCAGGAGGGCATCGGGCCCAAGAAGCACACCCTTCCTTCCCCCAGATGGAAGAGGGTCAAGAGCAGCCCCACAGAGGCCCAGAATCTTCGATTTAGCTGTGGGTTTCAAAAGTATAAAAGAGATATCAAGATCCATCAGTTTTTTTAACCGAGCACTTAAACATGTTCATGTTTCACCTTTTTGTGTCACCACAGGACCAGAAAAAGTCCAGGTGACGGGCTCCCTAGGGCTGGCCCCATCCCCCAGGCCAGGGGCAGGGAGGTGGAGAGGGACACGCTCGCCCGGGTCTCCAGCCGTGACCAGAAGGAGGAACGGCAGAGACGGGAGGGCCTCTCCCCGGAGGGGAGAGGGCGAACGAGTTGTCCGCGTGCTCCACGGCCGCACGCCCTCCAGGCCGCGGCTCTACCGCACTGGGAGGGACGGGTTCGCACCTGCTGCAGCCGAGCAGCCTCCGGGAAGCTGTGGCCCAAGCCCAGAGCACAGCAGAGGGGCTGACTCCAGCCCGGAGAACCCCACCGACCGGGACCCCTGTGGATCCGGTGTCCAACCGCATCTGTGTCCCCTCCGACACACTCAGCCACCTGGCAACCCAGGATCGAGAGAGACAGAGAGAGAGAGAGAGCGTGCGGACAGCCTCCGAGGTGACGGCAGCATGGCAGCCGCAGCCATCCGACGTGAATGTGCTGGAAGGACAGTCCCCGCACGTGCCCAGAGGGGCAGACAGGCAACGAGGGGGGCCCGCTCTCTGCTGCGTCCTCCGCGCTTCGCAGCCCGAGGCCAGTCGCGGACACAGCTCTTCCCCCCTACAGAGCTGCCCGCTCCCCTCAACATCAAGTGCGCCAACCCAGAATTTGGGGCGATGCGCCGAAAAGCCATTTCTGTATTCAATTTATTTTTGTGACGTCTCACAGAGCCGATTTCTTACTTTCTAAATTCGTTCTTTCAGAACTGCTTTACACCAGCAGATGGTTCTACAAACCAAATTTACTAAAATTCAACGGCCTGATTCATTTTGCTTTTAAAAACCAACTCCTGGAGCGCCCGGGTGGCCCAGTCCGACTCTTGGTTTCGGTTCAGGTCATGATCTCGCGGTTTCCTGAGCTGGGGGCCCGCATCGCGCTCTATGCTGACAGCACGGAGTCTGCTTGGGATTCTTTCTCTCTCCCTCTCTCTGTCCCTCCCCTGCTCGCACTGTCTCCCTCCAAAAAATAAATTAAGAAGCTTAAGAAAAAAAAGCAAACCCCGTTTCTTCTCACTCACCCAGCTTTCCTCTCCTTCCCCGCCCACTGTGGTCACCGCGAAACGGCCTTCAGAGCAAAGCCCTGAAAACAAACCGCTCCCTGCACATATCCAAACCCGAACTCCCAGCCCAGCACACAGGCATACGTCCGAGGGGCCCAGGCCTCACCTCCTGTGGCTCCCGCCCGACGTGGCCAGCACGGTAATGACTTCCCTGGGCGTCCCCAACATGTCCAGAGACATGAGGTGACACAGACAGAGGAGAGTCGTTCGCACAACCCGCAGCTCAGACAGCCCAGGG
The DNA here is from genome assembly GCF_016509475.1 of Prionailurus bengalensis. Taxonomy (NCBI): domain Eukaryota; kingdom Metazoa; phylum Chordata; class Mammalia; order Carnivora; family Felidae; genus Prionailurus; species Prionailurus bengalensis. Next base: position 141,268,750 of record NC_057358.1, read on the forward strand.
CACACACGGGTCCTCCTGCACTTCTAGAAGCGGCCCGGGCCGGGGCTCGCGGACGGGGAGTCTGGGGCCTGGGGCCTGACGGGCTGGCAACACACGCAGCCTCCAGCAGGCGCTGCTCCCGGGAGTCGCAGGGACCGCTCAGCGCGTCAGGAGGGCAGGCGACGCTGAGGGCAGAGGACCACATACCTGCTGCGTGCTCCTCTGGGACTGCAGGCTGGACTGGAGTCGCCGCAGCAGGGGGGCGCCGTTCCTCGACAGCCTTTTGAGCAGCCAGTAGCTGTGGGCTCTCTCCACAAACTGCTTCTTCCGCTGAATGGCCACCTGATTCGCAATCCTATTTAATCTAAAACATGGAAAAACTCAGAGTTTAGCTTCAAAGGAGTGCATGAACGTTTCATCGTAGAAACTAGGAATGACGGGGTCGCTCTTCACAGACCGCCGTCCACACCTTCGCGGCCACTCTCAGCCACGCACACTGCTATCTCATGCCGTCCCCAGTCTGCTGGGCACAGCCCGACCCGCAGCCGCCCACAGCCTCCACCCGCTGCTAACTCACTCGAGGGCCTACCAGACCAGACACGGAAATACGCTGAGCAAACCTCTCAGGTCCTTACGCACTATGTAGGCCACACGTGCCGACCGCATCCAGCGACCGATTAAAACTGTTGCGAAGGGTGGGGGTGAGGGGGGCACGGGTGTCCCCTCCAGTCACCTCAAGAGGGAAAGAGAGGGGACAGCTGGGGGCCAGGGCTGACGGTGGCATCTGCAAGACTGTCGGGAGACAGGACCCTTGCAGGGGCCATAAAATGCAAAGGGTGTGTGAAAACACTTGCGTGGAGGGAGTGCTCACTTCAAAACCCCTCAAAGGCCAGCCAAAGCGTTTCCACAGCCCTGTTATCCTTCCTGCTGAATCAAAGCAATGATTCATCAATTTGACTCACAAGGACACCGAAAGAGAATATCGATTCGGTCATAAACTAAACACTTAATGAAAATACAAATGAAACAAGATGTTCCTCATTGAACACCAAACATCAAAACGTCAGGACGAAAACGAGAAATTTTAAGGCTGCATTTTTTAGAGAACGCAAATCTAAGTTTTACAAAATAATCAACGACCAAAAGTCCGAACACCCCCAGCTCTGCTGTGTCCAGACCCACAAAGGCCTTTCCCTTAAAAACAATGGCTCTACGGGGCACCCGGGGGGCTCAGTCGCTTAAGGGTCCCGCTCTTGGTTTCAGCTCAGGTCACGATCTCACAGTCTGTGGGTTCAAGCCCCACGTCGGGCTCTGTGCCGACAGCATGCAGCCTGCTTGGGATTCTCTCTCTCCTCTCTGCCCCTCCCCCTCCCTCTCTCTCAAAATAAATAAACTTTAAAATTAAAAAAAAAAACAACAGTCCCAGCTCCTTTCCAAGACCGTTCCAAATCACGCTGTCGGTCGGCCTCTGTGCCGAGGTGGCCAAGGGCACGCCTCCTGCACGGCTGCCCTCCTCCTGGCGTCAGTAAGACCCACACGCCATGCGGAGAACGAGTACCGTGTCGACTGCAAAGCGCGGCTCCAGTGTCTGTCCCACACAGGGACCCGATACCAAGGAACCGGCTGAGGGGACCGGTATCGGGTCCCTGTGTGGGACCCTGTGTCAGACACAGGCCAGGGGCTTTGCCAGAGCGGCCTTGTCAAACCCCAGAGGAAGACACCGAGAGCTTTCTGGGAGCAGATGCAGAACCCGAGCTCGGGTCCGTCCACGGCCTGACCGTGACTACGGGGCCACGGGTCTGCACATTCAAGGACGCTGGGTCTCACAGCCTCAGCAAGAGGCCGGGGGGAGGACACCTGTCGGCAGCAGCCCAGAGCATCTCGGACGTTGCCGAGGGCGCCAGCAGAAGCCCCTGGGGGGCACCTGGATTCTGCTCGAGGCCCTACCCGCAGCGCTCCTCGTCCGCAGGTGGGGTTGTGCAGTCCCGGGCACCCCGTGGGTGCTGTCTTTGGCGGGGTCTTTGTCTGTTTCACCATCCTTCGCTGAGGCATGCTCCGATGCAGGGAGGTGCACGGATCGTACGGACACAGTTCAGAGGATCTGTACATACGCAGACAGGTGTTCTGACACAAGCACACGCTCCGTTATTTCAACGGTCAAACGAGGCAACGTAAATAAGAGTGTTTTTTAACAGAAAGAAATGCTGTTTAACAACAGCTTATAAAGATTCTGAACCTCACGAAACAAGCCACCAGACTCAGGATTTCTGAGCCACAATCAGCTCACAGACCTGAGCAACAAGGCTTTGATGAAAACCTATCACAAGGCGTCCCAGGGTATCTGCCGAAGAACCGCAATCTGAGCGGGTTCTGCTTCACGAGCTCCGAGTCCCAAAGAAGCGGGGCAGGCGTGGGGCACCGAGGCCGCGGCACAGGCACCCAGCACGTGCCTCCCAGGACGCAGCGGGGCCAGCCCTGAGCAGACCCCCCTCAGCCCTGCACCCGGCGAGCCCCCGGCCCGGCGACCGGCGCGCAGCAAGTGGAGGGCGGAGGGACACGCCAAACCACACGAGAAACGCTCCCCACGCAAGCCTGCAAGGGACGGGGCCCCCCTCCCTCAACAGTGGAACTCCAAAGGGAAAGAGACCAAAGGGGCCTTTACGAGAGGAGAGACAGAAAGGACTCATGGGATTTCGAAAGCACAGCACAGCCTGGGGCTCGGAAAGAGGGTAAAAAGTTGAGTACCACACGGGGGAAGACAGAGGTAGACCTGGGGACAGGAAGGGGTTGCGGGAAGGGCCGGGGGCTGGTCTGTCTTCTCCAGCACACGGTGGTAACAAGGGTGTCTACCCTGTAATATGCACTTGTTTAATGTTTCTTTCTTGTTTTGTTTTTTACTCTGAACACTGTTTTAAGAAATACAGTATTTGGCAAGGGTGCATCAAAAGGATCACAAGTTTGATCTTCTCAAGCCTTTCTGAACGGATCTCCTACACAATGTGCCTCCAGATGAAAGATAACCAGGCTTCTGGAAAAACGGAGGGAGGACCCAACGAAGGGCAGATGACTAAACATCAGCTTAAAGTGAGCACCTTGGGGGTGCCTGGGTGGCTCATTCAGTTGAGCATCGACTTCAGCTCAGGTCATGATCTCGCGGTCCGTGAGTTCGAGCCCCACGTCGGGCTCCGTGCTGACGGCTCGGAGCCTGGAGCCTGCTTCGGATTCTGTGTCCCCCCCGTCTCTGCCCCACCCTTGCTTGTGCTCTGCCTCTCTCTGTCTCTCAAAAATAAATAAATATAATAAAAAAAAATTTGTTTTAAATAAATAAAGTGAGCACCTCGCTACAATAAAATTGCTCTTACACCATCTACTTACGTATGTGACCAGGAAGCAGACTCCCGTCCACGGTAGCGGGAAGCAGGAACAGAATTAAGGGAGAGCGTGTCTCATCGGAGCAGGAAGGACATCCGTCCACGAAACAACACCCAGTCACCTCGGCCCATTTCCTCAGAGCTGCGCCCAGCACATACCGCTCACGGAAGAATCCCGCTGAAGCGCATGCCGGCAGACGCGACGCCACCCGATCAGGAAGAAACCGCCACCCTCGAGGCCCAGCGACAACCACAGAACAGCAGTCACCCTTGGCGGGAAGACACCGATGCACAAGGCCTGACGACCCAGGTTCCACTCAACTCACTTTCAGAAATGATGAGCCTTGTAACCTGTGCCTACGTTGAATATTCCAGGTGACACGTTTCTGCTATTTGCTCTTAGGGTGAAAACGCTGGATTTCAACTCAAAAACGTGGACGGCACCACAATGCTTTTCAGAACTATTTTGGTGGGTGATACGCCTCAGAAAGGAGAAAGGCTGACTCATAAGGCGCGAAGCATCCGGCTGGGGGATGTGCCCGGCGGCCCGGCCAGCACAGGAGGGCCTGGGCACGGCATGAGGGCGCACAGGGCAGGCGAGCCGGGACCCGGTTAAAGTGCCAATCGTGGCAACGGATGTGGGAAAAGCACCCGCAGGAAAACACGGCCCCTCAATCAAAACAGAGCGGAAGCACGCAGACGACCTCAGCACGATCACAGTACTGATTTTAGGAACGGAATTGACAGTTTCACATTTTCCTCCCGCCCCCAAAAGAAAAGGAAAGCAGACAGTTTTTCAGAAGAGCTCGGCCACTGGAAGACCAGGCAACGCAGCCCCTGCCGACAGCCGGGGGCGAGGGACGCGGATGTCCCGGCACAGGGATGCAGGGCAAGGCAGAGGCCTGGCTCACGGGCGAACACACTCACGAAACAGAAACGACGCAGCAAACCGGGTCCGTTCGGGTATAAAATGACACCGCCCACCACGAGCAAGGGGGTCTGTCCCAGGAAGCCAAGTGTGCTCTTGAGATTACAAGTTCTATCAGGACTCACACAGCGACAGACTCGAGGGCAGAACGTGACGATCTCAACAGGTGCGAAAAAGCAGCAGGTCAACCTCCACCCACGACCCAAGACTCACAGTGAGGGGCAGGGGCGAGGGGCGAGGGGCCCGCCGGCAGGGCTGGGAGAGGCTCCTCCCCAGACCCGGAGCGACAGGCTCGCAGGGAGACGCTTCCCAAGATGGGAACCAAGACCAAGAAGCCCACCCTACCGGCTCCCGCGAGAACAGCGGGCACGAGAGGCAAACGAAAGACCGGAAGTGCAAGCCTTCCCGAGGGAAGGAAAGTACAAAACGTCACTGAGCGGCATCGAGGAAGACTTCCGCGGAGACGCTCAACGATCAGCAGTGCTGGCAAGAGAAGGACGAGGCATAAGAGATACACAGATCGCCTCCAAACCGGTCTGCACCCTCCGTGGAATTCCCAGATCCCGAGGGGCTCCGTCAGGAAACCTGACAAGATGCCTCCAAAGCGTGCACGAAGGAACCACAGGTGACCAAGAGCCACACTCGCGTCTGAAGAGCCTGCCCTGGAGCCGCAGGCGGCCGAGGGAGCAGAGCCGCCGGCCCACCGGAGGAAACTGGCCCGGGGCTGGAAGAGCTCACGGACCTCTCGGGAAAGGAGAAATTACTCAACGGCGAGCGAAAACTCAGCTCTCCACGCTGACGAGTCAAGCCACACACATACCTCGTTAAGAAACGCACCCCCAAGTGACTGAAGACGTGGACTGAGACACAGATCCAACAGGTGGCCCAGGCCTCGACGGACGTGCAGGGACACGTCGGGGAACTGGCCGCCCTGGGCGCTGACCCCCTGCAGGGAGGCCAAGCACAGCCAAGATACAGCCAACAAATCAGGAGACTGGTCGGCGCTGGGGCCAGAGGAGACAGGAGGGACGTGGACAGGGAAGCCGTGTGGAAGCTTTCAGAAGAAAACCCTGAGGTCTCCAGGGAAATGAAGGGTTATTTAAACAAGATATGACGGCACAAACCACAAAACAAAGCAAATACACACCGATGGAAAATAAAAGTCAAACCCTTGTAAAGTGCCAGGACCGAGGCAAGCATGTCCGCTCCAACCCCATCAAATCAACTCCGGGCTGGCGGACCTGGTCTGCACCGAAGTCAGATAAAGACCGGAAAAACCAACGGGTGGCGAAGCCTGCTCACACCATCATCTTCTCAGACGCCGTCCACAAAAATAATCTAATAAACCACAACACATTATACTAATTCAGAAGAGTTAAAAAAACAAAAACAAAAAAACAAAAACCTGGACCTATACAAACAGCAAAAACACAGCTAATTGGAAAAAAAACACACTACTGGGGCACCTGGGGGCTCAGTCGGACTCTTTTTCGGCTCAGGTCATGATCTCACAGTTCACGGATTTGAGCCCCACATCGGGCTCTGTGCCGGCAGCAAGGAACCTGCTTGGGATTCTCTCTCTCCCGCTCTGTCTCTCTCAAAAAATAAACTTAAAAAAAAAAACACCACACTACATTTTTTATGAGAACACCGTGAACTCCCCCAAGACATTAAAGCAGCCCTGGTGAGGCAGCAAGGCAGGCCTGCTCGTGTCTACGGGAGACCAGTGGCATGGAGTCCAGGCTTCAGCAAGGACGTGGCCATCCCGAGAAGTCAGGCCTGGACCCGCACGTGGGGAGGGTGCTGAATAACAAGTGGGCCGGCCCTACGCAGATCAGGGTTCAGCAGGGATATGGTGTCCTTGTCAGGCAGGACGGCCAGAGGTCCAAGGACGGGACGTGAGCGGTGGAAGCCGTCAGAAATGGCCCCGGTGACCAGCCGGGAAGGACTTGTACTTGGGGGAAGACCCAAAAACAGACCCCACCGCCCCCAACATTAGGCTGCAGGAGGGCTACGGAGGGTTCCCTGCTGGAGGACGTCCAGGGGTGGGGAGGGAGTCCTCAGACCAGACCCAGGACGAGACAGTAAAAGTAACAAAGTTCAGTTCATCAAGACACCAGCACGTCACGGTCGTGTTCTTAAGAATTCTTACCTGTTCTCTACACGGACGTGTTAATGGATGAAACGAGATGACCGGGGTCTGTCTCCAAACGATGGGAAGGAAGAGACAGGCAAGGGTGGCCGCGAGTACAGTGACTTTTGGGGGCAGGCTCTCCCTGCTCTGCAGATTTCCAAATTTGAAAAGACTTTTTACAGACAAGGGCACCTGGATGGCTCAGTCGGTTTAGCGTCCGACTCTGGCTCAGGTCATGATCTCAGGGTTCAAGGTTCGAGACCCACACCAGGCTCTGTGCTGACAATTCAGAGCCTGTCTTGGATCCCCTGTCCCCTCTCTCTCTGCCCCTCCCCTGCTCACACTCTCTCCCTCAAAAATCAGTAAACATTTTTTTTAAAAAACTTTCTACAGACCTAAATAAGAATGAGAAGTCAAGGGAAAGAGAAGTGGAGATCCGCAATGAGCACAGCGTAGCCACGTCGCCACGCAGGCCTCCACGGCCACGCGCACGCGCACAACCCCCGCCGTCCCTGCAGGCTGCAGCCGAGAGGGACACACCAGCTCGCACCAGTCCCCAAAAACGCCTGGCTCTGAAGCCAGCCAAGAGAACTCCCACACCAGCAGCGTAGTCGTCCGTGATGCCACCCACCCACCTCCAGACCCAGGGTGACACCAAAATATGAGACGCACGACAGCACTGTGTTCAAAGTCAGCGTGCAAACCAGTAGCAGGCCATATTTGCACAAAGACCAGAATACGGACCGGAGGAAGTCACCCCGATTCACAATAAGTGGCTGCCGTGAGGGGTGGAAGTGGAAGGGCCCAAAGGGACTTGGAAGTGTTCCTTTAACGTCATTTCTTTTTTTTTCAATGCTACATTTGATAAGCACGCGTGTTAGTCTCCACTTTTCTTTTAATTATTTTTAATGTTTATTTCTGAGAGAGAGAGAAGAGAGACAGAGCATGAGCAGGGGAGGGGCAGAGAGGGAGGGAGACACGGAATCCGAGACAGGCTCCAGGCTCTAAGCCGTCAGCACAGAGACTGACGTGGGGCTCGAACTCATGAACCGGATCATGACCTAAGCCGAAGTCAGACGCTTAACCGACTGAGCCACCCAGGTGCCCCTCTCATTTGGTTTTAAAACTTTTTATATAAAAACTGTGGGAAACAAAAAAAAAATGCAACTAAAAAGCTACTTTCCCTCCACGTGGCAGCCACTGAAAGCTCGTGACGCCCCGGGGCCATCCCTGAAGAGTGCGATTTTGGATCCCACCCTCCCAAAGAACACGGTCTTGAGTCCTTACAAGGGACACAACTCACTTTCGCAACAGCTCAGAGGTCAAATGGAGGTCAAGGTGGCAAGAGTGAAATCCAACCCCTGTGACCTGAAAAGGCCAGAAGTTGCCTTGGGAGGGAAGTGGTTCTGCACCATGTGGCTCCCAGGAGAAGCTCCTGCACGGTTCGACACAGGTCAAGACCCTTCTCTCAGGACCCCTTCGCAAAGCCCAGAAATGGCTGGGGCGCACGTGTCACCCAAGGTCACGGTGAGGTGGCCATCTGCAGCTAACTAACCAAGAGCCGAGTTCCCCAAGGTCAGGCTGCCAGTGACAGCCAGCTGGGCCACCCACCAGATGCTCCCCTCCCACCCATCCAGGTCCTGCTGGACAGACCTCTGAAATCACAAGGTCAGGAGAGGGGAAGGAGCCCACTGATGAGAAACTGGAGGGCTGAGGTGGTCGTCTCCGGGCCTCCTGGGGAACAGGACCAACAGGCAGGACCCTGGGCCAGTGTGAAGAGGTATCGGGCAGCTGGCGCCACTTCCAAGGGCCTCCCAGACCTCAGGCCGCGAGCCAGGAGAACACAAAAGCAGAAATTGTCCCATGGAGGCTCCAGCAACACCTTGGTCACTGAGAAGCAGGGGATGTCACTACCTCCGAGGGGAGGGGGGGCACACGGCACCTCCATGGACACCAGACAAACCCAGAACAATGCTCACTGGCTCTGCGAAGGCAGAAGGGCTGTCTTCTCCAAAAATGACCACTCTCAGAACCTTCAAGTAGCTCCGGAAGCATCCAGATCACAGACGGCCAGCCTGACCGGGACGGGGCCTGAATGGAGGGCAGGGAGGCTACAGCGAGCCCCACCATGTGCTCGCCCGGAGGCTGGCCCTGTCCCGGCACACACGTGCGGACACGCGGGCCACCTCTGTGTACAGGGTGAACCCTGGGATTTGAGTGTCTCTCTCCTTCTTATTTTTGTAGCATTTTATAAATTTAGAGCTATTTCCAAATAAAAAACTGAAATGATGACCCCCCCCCCCAACCCGATCCGGTCTCCACATGTGCCTGTGGAGAGCTCGCCATTGTGAGGCCCCATCAGCAGTCCTGACACCATCCGTCCACCTGCTGCGGTGAACGGGTCCGGACTCGGCGTGCGCACCATTCACATTTTGCACTTTATCAGCCTAGGTAACGCCCAGGCTGGGGCAGTGGTGACAATGGGTGGCATTCGTCCATGGCTAGTATTAAAGAAAACTTCTAATAAGTTTCAATCCTGTTTCTGCCCAAAGTGAGCAAACACAAGGCATGTGAACGGAAAGGACCAAAGTCGCTACTCCGGCTGGTTCTTCCCACGGACTGAGCGCCCGCTCTGCAGGCCCGGGACGCTGCGGGAGAGACCCAGGCCCAGAGAGACGGCGAGGACGCACGCGCAGAGCACAGCAGCTCCCTGCAGAGACCACCACCGAGCAAGGCACCCAGGACGAGGGCCAGAGAGGCAGGGGCCGCCCAGGGCACAGGCCGGAGTATCCAGACGCTCGGGCGACCGTGGACCGCGGCCCGCAGCGCTGCTCTCGAGAGCACAAGGTGCTGGAACACCTGCCCACACGCCGGGAAACACCGAGTCCTCACCAGAACTCTTCCCACCCGCCCCGGCAACGTGGTCAGAACCAGTCTGCACAGCAGCCGCAATCCTGCCTCCCGGGAAGAGCACCCTCCGCAGGCCGCGGCGCCCGGAGCCGGGGGGAAGCCGCACCCCGGGGCGGACGTACTCACGGGATGAGACGCCCAGCGCCTCCATCTGAATTCACATCCAAGGAAAGCGGGGAAGTCCACTTCATGAAGTCACGGCGGGTGGGAACGAGAATATTCGAAGAGCGCGTGGGAAGCCCACCACCGCGGCGCTTTCTCAGCGTGCCAGCTTCCGAGCGGCGGGGGGCAAAGACGACCGCCCTGCTTTTCCACGTAGCGTTCGATCCACAAACCCAACGCTTCGCTTTCCGGTCTGGTTTTCGGTGCTTCTTTCCAGAGCAGCTGCTGCTTTAGACACCACGCAGGCCCTTCCCCCGAGGACCCCGACGCCCCCGATGCCGGCCGGGGCACCGTCGTGACCTGCCTCCGGCACCACGTCCAGGAGGCAAACCCAGGGGCCCGTGCAGCTGTGGGGTGGCCAGAGCAGGGCCTCCACCTGCCCGGAAGGGCCGAGCCACCCCCTCCCTCACTTCGCCAATCCACAGCCCAACAGAACTTTTCTAAATTACAGTCACGCTAAGGGCCAGAAACGTGGGGAAAAAAAGACATACAAAACTCAAGTCCGGACTTTCCACAGTTCTATTCAGCAAACATAAAATTCCTCGGTCGAATGGCTACTAAGCATTCACTCTCCCATTTCCGTCCTCACCCGGTGTCTGAGGGCGCGGCACCCTCCAGGAAATTGGGCTGTGGACCCGATCCTCCCTCCACCCTTCTCGTTGACTCAGGTAACTCACTAGGTGCGCACGTGCCCCGAGCAACGCACACGTAAACGACCCAAGTGGCCGAGAGGACCAGGCTAACGTCCGGACCAACACAGCACATCAGCCTCTGCTCATTAGAGGCCTCTCTCCTCCACACATAAAGAGCGACTCCCACCAAAGGGCAACAAGAGAGAATTACCAGCTCTGGAGCTTTGGGGCAACTCAGTGAGTCCCTGACCGCCCCCACCTGCACCCTCGCCTCACAAGCCTCAACCGGTCCCTCCCTCCCCCACGAAGCAGCGAGGAACGGAGGAGGAACCAGAGAAGGATCTAATCGGAAAAGCGGCTACTCAAGAGCTAGAACAGCACAGCCAAGACGTTGATCGTTCTTGGAAGGGAAGGCAAAAAGGGAGGGGAGTGGGATTTCCCGCACGCCCCCAGGAACGGGGGCCACCAGACCAGCCACACCGTGGGCCACGGCAGGATCAGCGTAGCGGCTGGCGAGCCTGGGCCACCCCAGCACCTGCCCTGACCACCCACAGGGTGGTCCAACAACAGCTTACCAACTGGCTAAGGGTGACCAGAAGACCTTCCAAGGATGGTGCTGTGGCCCAAAACATCAAGGTCGCCCAGCAGGTCTGGGCGAGCCACACGGCAAGGCCACGAATCTCTCCCCAGCCACATCTTTTATCTCTACTCCAAACCGAAACCAATTTTATTCCTAAATTAAGAAAAGAAAGAAACAAACAGGGGCCAGACTACACTTTCAGTACGTGGTTTATTAACTACATCACCCGCTTTCAAAGATTCAGATCCAAAGCCGGCGTTTTGTCCGTCAGGCTGGTCACCCGGGACCTGCGAGCACCCACATTTTCCAACTGGAAATGCTTTCTCCTGCAAGTGGCCCAGCAGCCCCACAGGCCAGCCCCTCTTCAGCACCGCTCATCAGGAGCGGGCAACCACAAGGCGCTGGGCACAGCCAAGGGAGACCAGACACTTCTGGATTCTCAATTTGTTAGGTCACGTGGCTTCCCTTTCATTTACTTGCATTACAGCAAACGCTAAGACCCGGGGCTCTTCCACAGAAGCTCTGGATGCAAATCTCACACTCTCTGCCCCACAGGTAGAAACGCAAGTGAAATGGTTTTTTAAAAGTCCAGCTGACTGATCTGCAAAGACACACCTTGGTTTCAACAATGGTTTCCTCCGGATAAGAAGGACGAGCAGTTTTGGTCACTTCTGTCTGAATTTACCGATTCTACGAGAAGTATGTGCTGCTCTATAAAACTTCACTTGGGGGAAAAAAAAAAAAAAAAACGCACCTCTAACTCTTAATACAAAGTAAGTGCCCAGAGTCTTGGGATCGAACAGCACTCCAACGTAAGGTCCCACTGCACCTTACAACCGAACCGGTGAGCTCGACGAAACTCACGACCCGTTAAAACCACATTACGATGTCCAATCGCAACGTGCTGGTGTTCCCACCGCAGATACACAGAAGCACGACACAAAAAGCTACCCTTCGATATGCTGAATGTTCTACTTCTCAACAACTGAAACACCCGCGAGTCTGTCATACGCTCAATTTGTGAGATGCGCAGGTTCGATTCCCACGCAACTCACTCACCAACGATTCGCAGTCCAGCAACAACAGGTACCCCACGAGCTGCTCTCGGGGCGGACTTCACCACCTCAACGCTTCGCTTCCTTCACCGAAGGGTTTTAAAGCCTTCGTGCCCTATTATCAAGCGTGCTGCAGCCTCAAAGCTCAAGGAGTGTCTGAGCGAGGGGTCTGCTGTCCCACCCTCAGGCTCTGGCATAAGACCAAACCACTTACCTCACATTCCGAACGAAGTAAGAGCGAGTCGGCAGCAGGAGGAGCAAGGAGGAAACAAGGGCAGGGACAAAAGTGGGCACAGCTGGGTGGGGACTGGCCTCTGTGACACGTGTAAGAGCAAGGACAAGGGCCTGACCCCACTACCACGAACCCCCCACTACCGCAGACACCCCCCCCCCCCCCCCCACCGCTGCGATCCTCGACCACTGCAGACTGCTCTGTTGGAGAGCCCTACACGGACCGGGCAACATCCACACCGCGAAGGAAACGGTCAGGAGACCCAGAAAGGCTGTCACAACAGGAAGGAGACCAGCGCCTCCCTCCGTGAAGCTCCCGTCAGCCCCACTCCGATCTCCGCGCCTGTCTGTCTTACCCTCCTTCACTTTACGACAGATTCATTTTAAACGCTACAAGGTTCTAGGGGGCTTTGGGTGGCTCCGCTGGTTGAGCATCCTGAGTCTTCGTTTCGGCTCAGGTCACGAACTCATGGTCCGTGAGACTGAGCCCCGTGTCAGGCTCTGCTCAGACAGTGTGGGGTCTGCTTAGGATTCTCATTCTCTCTCATTCTCTCGGTCTCTCTCTCTCTCCCTCAAAATAAGTAAACACTAAAAAACAATAATAAAGGGTGCCCGGGTGGCTCAGTCGGTGAAGCGTCCAACTCTGGCTCAGGTCACGATCTCGCGGTTCCTGAGTTCGAGCCCCACGTCAGGCTCTGCGCTGATGGCTCAGAGCCTGGAGCCTGCTTTGGATTCTGTGTCTCCCTCTCTGTCTGCCCCTCCCCTGCTCGTGCTCTGTCTCTCTCTCAAAAATAAAAACAAAGGTTAAAAAATATACAATAATAATAACAAAGCCAAATAAAGCACCACAAGGTTCTCAAACTCAGTGGGGAAGCGGAGCGAGGACCGGCATCTTATGGCGTCAAAGGTGGTGACCGCACCCGCGGTGCTCGGGGGCCCCCCCGACCCTAATTACTGCAGTCAGCGTGGCCCTGGGCTCCCCGAGCTCCGCGTGGCAGGGACCAGCGGAGAGCCACGTAAGCAGAAGGCGCGCGATCCTCTGACACAGCCGCGCCGCGCCCCGGCCCCCCCCTCCGGGCTCCTCCTCTATCCCACGCTGGCACGCACTTACCTCTGAGGGGGGATATACGGGGCGCACACGGGCGGCAGGACCGCACAGGGCTCACTCAGCGTCTTCTTCGCCTTTTTTGCTTTCTTCCTGACCTTGGACGTGGACCTGACCGTCTTGACGGAGCTCTCTTTCCGACAGACACCGTTTTTCATTTCCACCTCCCCGTAAATGTTCAGAGGCCGCCGCGTACAGCCCGGGGGCGTGTGGGCGTCACAGTAAGCGGTCTTCCTGACAGAGAAGGTCGCAGCGCCGCCCGCGAGTTCCTTCACGGGCTCCATCTTCATGTAGAGGCCGGCCCTCTGGGCGCACGTCACGTGGAACGCCGTGTAGCAGTTTGCCTTGTGGCACTGGATGCAGGCGCCCACGCCCTTCTGCTTGCAGAGGTAGCACGTCAGTTTCCACCGGGCCGGGGGGATGTTCCTCACGCCGTCGATGGGCTCGATGAACACCGTGTTGGCGAAGCCGACCTCCGGGATCCACAGGGCGCACACCACGTGGCCCCAGCGGTCGTCGTCCGTCTTTTTGAAGGCACCTCCCTTGTTCGGGCAGAGCACGCAGTCGGCGGGCCGGGCCCGGGACTGCAGGCAGTGTCGGCAGAGCCACTGGCCCTCGGGGATGTAGGGCACCCCGTAGCACTCCTGGTGCACGGCCAGGTTGCACATGTCGCAGAAGAGGATCACGTTGCTGTTCTGGCACTCGCCGTCCATGCAGATGCAGCACACGGCGTCTTCGTCGATCAGGGACTGCTGCTCCCCCTGCTTCTGGTTCTCGCAGTAGGACTCCTTCTCGAAGCGGTCCATCAAGAACTCGAACACGCTCTGCGACACGGCCGACACGCAGTCGCCCTTGCGCTTCTCGTTGACGATCTCCAGCCAGGCGTAATCCTCCTCGTCCATGTCGTACTCCACCTCGTTGTCCAGCTCCTCGGCCGACTTCTCGATGAACTTGTAGTACACCGGGGGCCTCCGGGGGGCGGACGGCGGGCTGTACTCCACGATCCGCACCTTGGGCTCAGGAAGCGCGCTGGCCGAGGCCAGCGTGCCGTGGGCACTGGGGAGGGCTTCGTTTTTCTTTTTGACTCGGTTGTTTTTGTGGCGCTTAGTTCTTAAGCACACCGGTGGCCTCTCGCTATTTTCTTTGTTGCTGTTGCATTCGCTCATCTCTTGAGCCGTGAGGTCATCTTCCAGGATGATCTCCAGGGGATCAAAAATACTGATCCGATGGAGGCGCCCCTCGATCTCTATCTCAACCATCCTCTGGGCCTGCGCGTAGGTCAGGGTCTCTCGCGTCGGGGAGTGCTTAGTACTGCACGGGGAGGAAGGGTGTCTCGCTGCAGCGCCGCGATGACATCGTCCTTTCCTCCTCATTTGGTACTGACTCCCTAAAACAGAGGGAAAGGCCAAGTTAGCTCCGTGCAGAAGACACGGGACGAGAAAACCACCAGACGCGCCGGGGGCAGAGCTAACCGACCAACCCAAGCTAAATCACAACGAAACTCCCAGCTAACACCTCTCTGCGGAGTCCCAGATCACTCGTCCCCGGGACTCGCGATCGTGTCCAACAACCTTCCCCACCAGGTCCCTCCCGGACCAGAGGAGAGGACGAGGAGTGAGGAGGAGCCTCTGAGAGGGACAAGAGCCTGTGGGCCGCCCTGTGATTCCCACAGCTCGCCGAGCACCTTCCTGGACCCAGCTGACAGGTCACCACGATGACTGCAACATCCCTCACGAGCAGGGAGCCCCGGCCCTGAGCCCAGAGAAGCCCACACACAGGGCTGGACCCCAGCAGGCGCCAAAGTCAGGACAGCAAGGCAAGCGTGCTCGGCGGCTCCTTCACCCCTGACCAACACTCCCCTTCGCAGGGTCTTCCCCTGCAGCCCAGTGCAACAACCCCTGCTGGGTGCCGGGAGCCTAGGCGGTGAGAGCACAGAGCACAGCCGTCCGTCCTCTCCACGACGCGCCCTCCACACCCACGTGGAGATACAGGGTGACTCGAGCACACCGGGACCAGAGAGAGGAGCCCCGTACTGGTCTGGGGGGCCGTCCTCACCCGGGGAGGCCCCCGCCCAGCTTCCAGAGTGACCACCACAGAAACCCCCCGCAGCCCAGCCAGCCTGCCCCGCCCCCACAAGGCCACTCCTCAGCTGCCGCCCCGACGGGGGCACCGGGCCGTGCCCTCCTCGTCCTCCGGCACACCCAGACGAGACGTGCCATATACCACAGGGGGCATCTCTGCCCTCGCGCCACACTGAGGGCCGCCCCTGAGAACCACACGCTGCCCGGGGAACCCCCACCCCGGGGTGGCCAGCAGGGGCTCAGGTGCCTGAAATCTTGGCCACGGAGCTCTAGGAGAACTTGCTCTTCTCAGGGCTCCACCCTCCGACTCAGTAACCGAGTCTATTTTCAGTCTCCCTCCTGTGAAGACTCCGGGGTCTGGACCACCACCCGCCAAGCCAACTGTCACCTTGGGAAATGATGGCCAGGACCGAGGACTCCTCCCTCCAAACAACTACACTGTACTGACAGGAAGCAAGATGACTTTAAGCGACTGGCTTACAAATGAACATTCCACAGTGGAGCCCCAGGCCCACTGCTACACACGCCAAGACTGGGAGAGCCGGCAAGGGGGCGCCCCCAGGACCTGACTGCCTCAAGGCGGCCTAGCTGATCTTCCAGAAAAGTCCTCAAGGAGCGAGCGCTTGGTAAGCCCCAAAAGGCAATCCCAGCAAACCCTAAATGCGCGTTTTAAGACAGACCCTTCTGATCTTTGTCAAATACAAACCGACGTTTTACGTTGAAATTTAACAAGAATTCCCTGCAAGGACAGGCCCGGAAAACACTCTGGCCGGCCAAAACCCAACTCACCTGGCATGGCAGGGGTCTCCAGGCGCCCACTCAACCCCGGGCCCCCCAGAAATGGGCCACAAAGTCACCGACCAGCCAGTCCTGCACCAGCAGTGCCCTGGGAAGGGGGCTGGGTGCAGCCCCCGGGGTGTCAGCACCACAGCCTACACGGAGGGGACCCTAACGCCCCCGGGGACGGACGACTTTGCACGTCATTACTGAGATGGGGTCGTGGGGTCCAAGTGACAACCGGCTACTCACCGGATGAAAAGCAAACTCGTAAGTTTCTCCGCGCCGCCAAAGTACCAGGAAGCTCTAAGTGCAACCAGCCTCCGCAACCCACGCTCTCCCGATGGGCCCCTCAACCACTCTGCACACCAACTTCGCCTAACGGCGGTCACGGCAGCTCCAGCGTCTGAAGATGGAACCGCGACGGGGAAGGAGGGCAGGCGGTGGCACCGAGTGACCGGCTGCTCACGGCTCCTGGCTTCCCGACACCCTCTGTCACCGCCATGTGGCTCCAAGCACACTTGGCGCTTCTGCAGAGGGACAAGCAGTCCCACCAGGGGGTGGTCAGCGAGGACAAGAAGCCTTTCCAGCCGGAATCCAGTGAAATACACCCAGAAAGGCCGCCTGGGCCACCAGAGAGGAGGCCTGCGCGCTAAGGAGCAGCGAACGTCTTCAAATCAGTTCATTTCCTGCCTGGCTGGGAACAAGCCACTCCACCGGTCCCGGCCCTGCTCCCGCTAAAGCAGGGGCAGGATCATAGCCGGCTCCGGCCGGTGTGAACACTGCCCGGCTTCCCACGAGGCGCTCGGGGCAGCGCCTGGCGGAGCCCGAAAGGGCATACGCCACCCTAATTCCCCAAGCCCACCCAGGCAGGGCTGAACCTTCGGGGTGACGAAAACGTTCGGGATGGGCGTGGCAGTTTCCTGGGCGGACGGAGTTGTGTCAAAACTCAAGTGTGCCCTAACAGGGGCTGCGTCTTCTCCGAATCACACCTCGGTGCGCTCACTTCTCCTTCGACCAGGGCCCAAGGGAGCCGAGCAGGGCTCGGTTCCCCACAGCCAGAGGGACGAAGGGACGACGGGCTGTCCCTGCAGCCGGGTCCGGGGCCCCCCACCGCCCAACGGCCAGACCCGCGCGGCCTCCCCGGCTTCTCTGCTGGGAAACGTTTAAAGTCCGGCCCTGTTACAGGGAGTTTCCTGTCTTGGCAAGACAAACCGCCTCTATCTGTTACATAATGCGACCCGCTCGGGCACAATGACTCCCGGCCGCGTTAAAACGCCGACTCTGGGGCAGAGGGGCCGCCGCGCCCGACCCCCGGCCCACACGCGGGGGGCCGGCCGCCGGGTCCCGATCCGCCGCCCGCCATCGCGGCGGCCGGCACAGGGCGGCCTCCGGGACACCGGGGCCCCGGCCTCCCCGGCACCCCGGCCTCCTCAACAGCCCGACCTCAACACCCGGACTCTCGGGCCTCCCCGCCCAGCGTCCCCGACACCCCGGCCTCCCCGATCTCCCCGATCTCCCCGCCCCGGCCTCCTCGCCACCTCGGCTCCCTCCTCCCCCCCCCCCCACCCCGCCCGGCCCGGCCTCCAGGCCGCCCTCAGGCCGCCCACCCGCCCGCCCGCCCGCCCGCGGACAATGCGCCGCCCGCCGCGGCCGCCAAACATGGCGTCGGCACAGGCACCCGAGAGGCCGGCGGGCGAGGCGAGGCGAGGCGAGGCGAGGCGGCGGCGGCGGCGGCGGCCCCGGCCCCGGCCCCCGCCCACTCACCTTCGGGGCCGCGGCCGCGGGAGCCCGGCGGCGGGCGCGGGGGGCCGGCGCGGCCAAGGCGGCGCTAATGGCGCCCGCGGCTCCTCCGCCAACGGCCGCGCAGGCCCGGCCCGCCGCCGCTCTGGGCGCGGGCTCCTGTCGGCGGCGCCCGGCCCGGCTCGGCTCGGCTCGGCGGCCGCGGGCTCGCGGGCTCTCGGGCTCTCGCGGGCGGGGCGGGCGGGCGGGGCCCGGCGGGGAGGCCCGGCGCGGGGAGGGGCGGCTCGGCCGGCGGCGGCGGCGGCGACGGCGGCGGCGGCGGCGGCGGCGGGGCGCGGGGCGCGGGCGCGGGGAGGGTCGGACGCCCGGGCCGGCTCGCTCGCTCGCTCGCTCGCTCCCCAGCGAAGCAAACAATGCGGCGAGCGCTCCGCCCGGCGCGCTGCGTGCGAGACGCGCCCCGCCCGCCGCCGCCATGACGCGCGCCGCCGGGGGAGGGGCGGGCTGAGGGGCGCCGGCCGGGGAGGGAGGGAGGGGCGGCCGGGCGGAGGGGGCGCGGGGACCCTGGGCTGGGGGCCTGAGGGGACCCTGGGCTGGGGCCTGAGGGGTGAGCGGACGGAGGGGCGCGGGGACCCTGGGCTGGGGGCCTGAGGGGACCCTGGGCTGGGGCCTGAGGGGCGCGGGGACCCTGGGCTGGGGGCCTGAGGGGACCCTGGGCTGGGGCCTGAGGGGTGAGCGGACGGAGAGGCGCGGGGACCCTGGGCTGGGGCCTGAGGGGCGCGGGGACCCTGGGCTGGGGGCCTGAGGGGACCCTGGGCTGGGGCCTGAGGGGTGAGCGGACGGAGGGGCGCGGGGACCCTGGGCTGGGGCCTGAGGGGCGCGGGGACCCTGGGCTGGGGGCCTGAGGGGACCCTGGGCTGGGGCCTGAGGGGTGAGCGGACGGAGGGGCGCGGGGACCCTGGGCTGGGGCCTGAGGGGACCCTGGGCTGGGGCCTGAGGGGCGCGGGGACTCTGGGCTGGGGCCTGAGGGGACCCTGGGCTGGGGCCTGAGGGGCGCGGGGACCCTGGGCTGGGGCCTGAGGGGACCCTGGGCTGGGGCCTGAGGGGACCCTGGGCTGGGGCCTGAGGGGACCCTGAACTGGGGCCTGAGGGGCGCGGGGACCCTGGGCTGGGGGCCTGAGGGGACCCTGAACTGGGGCCTGAGGGGCGCGGGGACCCTGGGCTGGGGGCCTGAGGGGACCCTGAACTGGGGCCTGAGGGGCGCGGGGACCCTGGGCTGGGGGCCTGAGGGGACCCTGAACTGGGGCCTGAGGGGCGCGGGGACCCTGGGCTGGGGGCCTGAGGGGACCCTGAACTGGGGCCTGAGGGGCGCGGGGACCCTGGGCTGGGGGCCTGAGGGGACCCTGAACTGGGGCCTGAGGGGCGCGGGGACCCTGGGCTGGGGGCCTGAGGGGACCCTGAACTGGGGCCTGAGGGGCGCGGGGACCCTGGGCTGGGGGCCTGAGGGGACCCTGGGCTGGGGCCTGAGGGGACCCTGAACTGGGGCCTGAGGGGCGTGGGGACCCTGGGCTGGGGCCTGAGGGGACCCTGAACTGGGGCCTGAGGGGCGCGGGGACCCTGGGCTGGGGGCCTGAGGGGACCCTGAACTGGGGCCTGAGGGGTGAGCGGACGGAGGGGCGCGGGGACCCTGGGCTGGGGCCTGAGGGGACCCTGGGCTGGGGCCTGAGGGGCGCGGGGACTCTGGGCTGGGGCCTGAGGGGACCCTGGGCTGGGGCCTGAGGGGCGCGGGGACCCTGGGCTGGGGCCTGAGGGGACCCTGGGCTGGGGCCTGAGGGGACCCTGGGCTGGGGCCTGAGGGGACCCTGAACTGGGGCCTGAGGGGCGCGGGGACCCTGGGCTGGGGGCCTGAGGGGACCCTGAACTGGGGCCTGAGGGGCGCGGGGACCCTGGGCTGGGGGCCTGAGGGGACCCTGAACTGGGGCCTGAGGGGCGCGGGGACCCTGGGCTGGGGGCCTGAGGGGACCCTGAACTGGGGCCTGAGGGGCGCGGGGACCCTGGGCTGGGGGCCTGAGGGGACCCTGAACTGGGGCCTGAGGGGCGCGGGGACCCTGGGCTGGGGGCCTGAGGGGACCCTGAACTGGGGCCTGAGGGGCGCGGGGACCCTGGGCTGGGGGCCTGAGGGGACCCTGAACTGGGGCCTGAGGGGCGCGGGGACCCTGGGCTGGGGGCCTGAGGGGACCCTGGGCTGGGGCCTGAGGGGACCCTGAACTGGGGCCTGAGGGGCGTGGGGACCCTGGGCTGGGGGCCTGAGGGGACCCTGAACTGGGGCCTGAGGGGCGCGGGGACCCTGGGCTGGGGGCCTGAGGAGACCCTGAACTGGGGCCTGAGGGGCGCGGGGACCCTGGGCTGGGGCCTGAGGGGACCCTGAACTGGGGCCTGAGGGGCACGGGGACCCTGGGCTGGGGCCTGAGGGGACCCTGAACTGGGGCCTGAGGGGCGCGGGGACCCTGGGCTGGGGGCCTGAGGGGACCCTGAACTGGGGCCTGAGGGGCGCGGGGACCCTGGGCTGGGGGCCTGAGGGGACCCTGAACTGGGGCCTGAGGGGCGCGGGGACCCTGGGCTGGGGGCCTGAGGGGACCCTGAACTGGGGCCTGAGGGGCACGGGGACCCTGGGCTGGGGGCCTGAGGGGACCCTGAACTGGGGCCTGAGGGGCGCGGGGACCCTGGGCTGGGGGCCTGAGGGGACCCTGAACTGGGGCCTGAGGGGCGCGGGGACCCTGGGCTGGGGGCCTGAGGGGACCCTGAACTGGGGCCTGAGGGGCACGGGGACCCTGGGCTGGGGGCCTGAGGGGACCCTGAACTGGGGCCTGAGGGGCGCGGGGACCCTGGGCTGGGGGCCTGAGGGGACCCTGAACTGGGGCCTGAGGGGCGCGGGGACCCTGGGCTGGGGGCCTGAGGGGACCCTGGGCTGGGGCCTGAGGGGACCCTGAACTGGGGCCTGAGGGGCGCGGGGACCCTGGGCTGGGGCCTGAGGGGACCCTGAACTGGGGCCTGAGGGGCGCGGGGACCCTGGGCTGGGGGCCTGAGGGGACCCTGAACTGGGGCCTGAGGGGCGCGGGGACCCTGGGCTGGGGGCCTGAGGGGACCCTAGACTGGGGCCTGAGGGGACCCTAGACTGGGGCCTGAGGGGACCCTGAACTGGGGCCTGAGGGGCGCGGGGACCCTGGGCTGGGGCCTGAGGGGACCCTGGGCTGGGGCCTGAGGGGCGCGGGGACCCTGGGCTGGGGGCCTGAGGGACCCTGAACTGGGGCCTGAGGGGCGCGGGGACCCTGGGCTGGGGCCTGAGGGGACCCTGAACTGGGGCCTGAGGGGCGCGGGGACCCTGGGCTGGGGGCCTGAGGGGACCCTGAACTGGGGCCTGAGGGGCGCGGGGACCCTGGGCTGGGGGCCTGAGGGGACCCTGGGCTGGGGCCTGAGGGGCGCGGGGACCCTGGGCTGGGGGCCTGAGGGGACCCTGAACTGGGGCCTGAGGGGCGCGGGGACCCTGGGCTGGGGGCCTGAGGGGACCCTGGGCTGGGGGCCTGAGGGGACCCTGGGCTGGGGCCTGAGGGGACCCTGAACTGGGGCCTGAGGGGCGCGGGGACCCTGGGCTGGGGGCCTGAGGGGACCCTGGGCTGGGGCCTGAGGGGACCCTGAACTGGGGCCTGAGGGGCGCGGGGACCCTGGGCTGGGGGCCTGAGGGGACCCTGAACTGGGGCCTGAGGGGCGCGGGGACCCTGGGCTGGGGCCTGAGGGGACCCTGAACTGGGGCCTGAGGGGCGCGGGGACCCTGGGCTGGGGCCTGAGGGGACTCTGGGCTGGGGTCTGAGGGGCGCGGGGACCCTGGGCTGGGGGCCTGAGGGGACCCTGGGCTGGGGGCCTGAGGGGACCCTGAACTGGGGCCTGAGGGGTGACCGGACGGAGGGGCACTGGGACCCTCGGCTGGGGCCTGAGGGGACCCTGAACTGGGGCCTGAGTGGCACGGGGACCCTCGGCTGGGGCCTGAGGGGTGAGCGGACGGAGGGGTGCGGGGACCCTGGGCTGGGAGGGAGAGGATTTTTGAGGTGGAGGTGACTGAGGGGCACTGTCTGGGCAGAGGTGAGCTTGAGGTGTCCAGGGAGAAGCTTAGGCAGTCAGCACAGTGACCATGAAGGAGGGCTGGGGAGCTGGGGGAAAGGACCTGGCAGGGGCCCCCCAGCTTGTGGCTGCAGGGGAGGCCCTCCAGGAAGAGAGGGACAACCCCCCCCCGGGGAAAAGGCTGGGTCCTTGTGAGCTGATACGGTCTTCTCCTCATATGGGCAGACAGGGCAGGGTCCATCAGAGGCCTTACCAAGAGTGGGCGGGCTGGCCCTGACCACCCACGTGTCCTCTTGCTGATTGCTGCTTGAGCTTCACTGCACCCAGCCTGTAGGTTGAGAGGCCACGGCTTGGAGAGTCGCTTAGGGTTGCAGCCAAGGTTCCCCCCTTGAAGCCAGTGCCCCCTCCCGACACACCCTTGGGTGGAGAAGGGGCTGGCCTGCCAGGGGGGCCGCAACCACATGTGCACCCAGGCACCACGAACACCTCCTCTGCTCTACAGATGTCTGCTTACCGCAATCCAAACTCACCAGGGCATCCAGTAGTGAAGGACAAGCAAGCCTGGCCTGCATCCCCTGTCCTCAACCTGGCGTGACCCAGATGCAAATGGACAGGCTGGAGTATCTTACAACACAGAACAAAAGTAAGAGGCTCACGAAGACGACGACGAGAACCTCACAGAACAGGACACGGAGAATGGTCACAGGAAACTTCTCAAATGACAAGTAATGCCCAGGACACGTGGAGAAAAAAACACCCACAGAGGCATGTCAGAGTGACATTCTGGAATTCAAAGGGTAAAGAGAGTAGCTCAGAAACCTGCAGAGAAGAAGGATCTTCTTTAATCAGACTGAATCTGGTTGTCAACTGGCAAGGGAGCACAATTGTCAAAATTGTAAGAGAATTGAACCTAGAACTCCTAGTAGTGAAACTCATTTGTGAAACCGCAAAATAAAGGTGTCTTCACAGTCTAAACATCCAAGTTCACCATACACAAAGCCTATTAAAAAAAAAAAATGCTGGAAGATCGATTCTAGCAAAACAAAAAGCGTATCCAAGAGTAAGACATGGATGCCAGCAAAGAAACCAGTTGGAATGGTTGAAAGAAAATCATATAACAGCTGGAGAGAAAATCCCAGATGAGCCCAACATGACATATGGCAAGGGGAGGTCAGAGCAGGAAGGAAAAAGCACGCTAAAGTTCTTGTATTGTTAGAAGACTTCAGAGTTGGTGGGGAATTGAAATGAAGACTGACAGTATCAACAAAAATCAGAAAAGAGAAGATAAATGCATGATCAGAAAGGAAGATAATATGAGATGACAAGAAGAAATTCAAGCATTCATGTAATCACAAACATGACTACATTAAATTCATGTATTAAAAGATAGAGACTCTCGAAATGGCATATATCGTTAAATACTATTTACAGAAAAATATATCTGAGAAAGTCACACAGATTGAAAATAAAAGGATAGAAAGTATGTATCATACAACTCTTGTTCCTCAAAAGACCGTAAGAGAATGGACAAAAACAAAAACTAGAAGATACTTGCAACATATATACCTTGCAAATTATTCAGTGTCCAGAGTATATGAAGAATACTTTCAAATCCATTAGAGAAAAACAAGCCAGGGGTTCCTGGCTGGCCCAGTCAGTGGAGTGTATGACTCTTGATCTCAGGGTTGTGAGTTCAAGCCCCCCGTTGGGTGAGGAGCCTACTTGAAATAAAATTTTAAAAAATTAATTTTTTTTTTTTTTAAAGAAAAAGACAAGCCAATCGAATGACGGGGAAAACCCATAATCAGGGTCCTTGCAGAGAAGAATGTGGAAGGGCCAATAACCTCACCAGTAATTTCAAAAATGCAAACTAAAACCACCAAATGAGCACAAATGTTAAACTAAACCCAGGGATGGCAGGAAGGTAGATCAACTGAAATATGCATACCCTGCTGGCTGGAATGTCAGGTGGTACCATTACCTTAGTGAAAAATAAGGCATTACCCAGTAAAGTTGGACATGTGTATCAGTTATCTATTGCTGCATAATAAAGCACCTGCAAAACTTCATAGCTCAAAACAATAGTTGTTCCCTTTACACACAGATCTCCTAGGGTACTAGGGTATCCCTACTGGGGACTGGAGGGCCCATGTCCAAGATGGTGCATGCATGGCCAGTAGGCTGGTTCAGGCTATGGGCTGAGCCGGATGGTGGCCAAGTTCCAAGAGCAAGAATTCTAAGAGAACTGGTAAGGACCTGTTATCACTCTTCATACCATAGCCCCAGAAGTCACATAGCATCACTTCTGGCCAAGCCTGTCCGGATTCAAGAGATGAGACACCTCTGCTTCCTGTGGATAGAAGTGTCAAAGTCCTATTTTAAGAGGAAGGAATACATGTGCACATGTGCACACCAATTCCCAGCTCGAGGGTTAAGCTGATATATTCCTAGGTACTTCCGTGCCTGAAAGTATGCCAAAGAAACCTGCACTTGTTCATAGGGAGATGTGCATCAAAGTTCAAAACAGTATTGTTTTTAGTAGCAAAAATACCGGGAGGGAAAATACCTTAAATGTCCCTCCCTGGACAATAAGGCAAAGTGATGTATGTCCATATAATGGAATAGCACACGATGGCTTCAATGAATGAACTGTACCACTTGGAGCCAAGTGGCTGAATCTCAGACACGATGCCGAGTGGGAGTAGCTCAGGACTATAATATAGAGTGCGATTCCATTTACAATTAACAGAGTGAGCTAGGAAATATGTGGGTAAGTATGTACCCACAAACCCCGTATCTTTTTTGATACCTATTAACAAACCTTAGCGTTCACACTGGTAGCTCCGCTTCCAATCCAACAGATTTCATTCCATCCCCTCTTTCTATCGAACTCTTTCAACGATGAAAAACCTATGCATTCACTTCATAGCTGTCTCCACTGTGTGTTGAGGCTGTACCAGCCGGAAAGTTGGCCCAAGACACACCAACCCCCACCCCCCACCCCACCTCTGTTAGATGCACCTCCGAAAGATCTACAGCTGAAAGCCTGAGCCCCACAAAAGCAGGGAGAGGGCATTGGTGTTATTTTGTCATGTTCTGTTTTCTGGCAGAAGTCAGATAATACCCTTTTTCTTTGTGCTTGATCTATCTCTCTAGTAGATTGTGCTTCCGTAAACAAACACAACATACTCAGAACGTCTCGCTTCAGAACTCAGGAAAAATAGTTCCTACTGACTCTTTTAATAACATTTAGTTATTTGCATCGTTTCAATAGAAATCAGTCCTTTTTACCAAGATATAGTTAAACAAACTGACACCAAGGCTTTATGCGGGTGTCTCATTGGAGAATACATTCAGTATGACCCACCCACCTTAGGCACAAGGTTGTAGCATCTGTGTTGGGTCAATGCCCACAGAATCCTCTGCCCCGCACTGCTCAGGTGCCTGTCCTATGGTGTATCATGTCTTAGTCGTACAAGTGGTAAGGCAAATGGGAGCTATGACAGACACCGTGGTCTTTGAGAAGGTACGAACTTCCCTATTTGCACAGGTATTGCAGGCAAATCAGAGGGAGATTAGTTTGGTTCCATTTCCTAACCTAGGAATAGAAGGGCAAATGAGAGAAAAATCTCAGGCATAATAGAGGCTCAACCTCACATTCCTAATGATGACATCTCCAAACAAGTTGATTTTCTGGCCTTGATCTTTGGGTAGCACCATATGACTTAGATGTGCCAGCCCAAAAAGGAGGCTCATACATGTTAATTACCACATCTTACAGCACCTGTGTAGGTGAATCAAGGCCAAACACAGGAAGACCAGCTTTGTGTGGTCAAGAATTTATCATTCTTGACCACACAAGAATTGACCTGGTAGAGAATTTATCATCACAAGTAGGGACTAATAAAACTTTTCCAAAACTTAAGAAGGGGTAAGGACGGTGGTGGGTCCCTTGGTGGGAGGCTGAATGTCGTCTGGCAGAACTGCCAAGGGAAATTTGTTTTTATTCTCTAGAATGTGCACCTGTTTAACTTGCTATTTACTATTGATGATGATTTTTTTTTTTTTTTTTTTTTTTTTTTACAACTCATTGAGGGTAGACTTTACCTTGTAGAAAACACACAGCTCGGTAAAATGATCCTTGTCTGAGAACAATGCAAATAAATTTTGCTCAGTAGTAAGTGATAGAAATTATTTCTGTCTGGTGAAAATGATTACAACTAGAAGAGGTTGCAGTTTTACAGCCCTACAGAGTATTAACCAGTTTTTAATCTAAATTAGCTGGTTTACTCAAGCAAGCTTGTCTTCAGCCTCTATACTTCCTTCCGTCTTCAGTATTTGAAACTAGCCTTATCATCGCGCTGGGTTCCTCATTAATGATTTAAATAAATCTTTGACGCATTCTCACTTTAGAGCTGTGGAGTCATATTTTTAACTTTTTGAAACTAATGCTTTGATGGCTCCTATATCTAGCTTCCCCTCAGTATCCCCCTACAATGTCTAATAGGCATCTCAAACTCAAGACGCCTGATACTCAGCTCCTGGCCTTCATCCCCAAACTTCTCCTCTGTTGCCTCCCCATCTCTCATGGGTTGAATTGGGTCACCCAAAAGATACGGTGACATCCTAACCCCAGTAGCTGTGAATTGGGCCTTGTGGCAATGGGCTCTTTACAGATGATCAAGGGAGGGTGAGGTCACTGGGGTGGGTCCTTATCCAATGACTGGTGTCAAAATGGGAAGAGGGAAGTTTGGACACAGGCCATGAGAAGGCCACGTAGACAGAGGCAGAAACTGGATAGATGGAGCTGTAAGCCCAAGGAACGCCAAGACTCACAGTCACTGGAAGCCGGAAGAGGCCGGGGAGGATCCCGCCCTGCAGGTTTCAGAGGGAGTGCTGGCTTCTAATCTATGAGACAATACATTTCTGTTATTTTAAGTCACCCAGTTTGTGGCACTTTGTTATGGCAGCCACAGGATACTAATCCACCTTCTCAGTAAAGGGTAACCCCATGTTCCCTGCGTGAGAGGCATTGCCTTACTGGGCACATCTGATCCATTAGCAAATCTTGTTGGCCCTCCCTTCAAAATGTGTCTGGAACCGGCCCTGTGTCATGACTTCCTGTTACTATGCCAGGGCCAGTCACTATTATCTCACACCTGGATTATCTCAGTATCTTAACTAGTGTCTGTTTTACCTGTGAAACTGTGTACTTTTTCTCTACACAGCAGCACAAGTGATACTGCCACTTCTGTGCTTAGAACTTTCCAGCGGCTCCACATCTCTCTCAAAATAAAAGCCAAAGTCCTCAACAACCAAAAACAAACAAAAAAACCAAAACAAAACAAAAACAAAAAAAAACCAACCAGATTAAAAATGGGTAAAGAACTTGAATAGACACTTCTTCAAAGAAGATACACAAATGACCGATAAGCAAATGAAAAAATGTTCAGCATCATCGGTCTTTTGGGACATGCAAATCAAAACCACAAAGAGAAACCACTTCATACCCACTAGGATGGCTGGAATCAAAAAGTCAGATAATGGGGCGCCTGGATTGCTCCATTGGTTAAGCATCCAACTCTTGGTTTCAGCTCAGGTCATGATTTCATGGCCGTGGGATAGAGCCCCATGTTGGGCTCCACACTGAGCGTGGAGCCTGCTTGGGATTCTCTCTTCTCTCCCTCTGCTCCTCTCCCCCGCTCACACATGCTCTCTCTCTCTCTCTCTCTCTCTCTCTCCCAAGTAAAAAATTTTAAAAAAGAAAGTCAGCTAATAGCAAGTGTTGGTGAGAACATGGGGAAACTAACCATCACTGTTGCTGGAGGAAATGCAAAAAGGTACATCTGCTTTGGAAGACAGTTGGACACAGTTTCTCAAAATGCTAAACTGAGAGTTACCATATGACCCAGAAATTCCACTCCTGGCCATACACGCCAGAGAAATGAGAACACATGTCCACACAGAAACTTGTACAGGGAGATTCACAGCAATGTTATTCACAATAGTCAGTAAGTGAAAATAAACCAAATGGCCATCAACTGATGCATAGACAGATAAAATGTTATGTGTCCACAAACAAAGGAACAGAGTACTGAAATTACACGGATGAATCTTGAAAACATTACGCAAAGGAAAGATGCCCACAGGCCACATATTGAATGATTCCATTTATGTGAAATGTCAATGATAGGCCAATCTATAGACACAGAAAGCATATCTGTGGTTGTCAGGCCTCAGGGGAGGAAGAAATGGGGACTGACTTTAATGGGTATGGGGTTTCTTTGGGGATGATGGTGTTCTAAGATTGAGTGGTGAGGGTTTCACAACCCCACACATACACTACAAACCATTAAATTGTACATTTTAAATGAGTGAATTGTATGGTATGTGAATTATATCTTAAGAAAGCTGTTGTAAAAATACATTGAAGAAATACTTACATAAGTAAAACGAAAAAATAACACCAGGGACTTCTGGTTCAAGAGTAGATGATGTGGACTCATCTCTCTCTGTACATCCAACTAAATACAACTTCTAAAACGGGGAAGTAAGAGGTGCCTGGGTGGCTCAGTCGGTTGAGCGTCCAACTTCGGCTCAGGTCATGATCTCACGGTTCATGAGTTCGAGCCCCGTGTTGGGCTCTGTGCTGACAGCTCAGAGCCTGGAGCTGGCTTCAGATTCTGTCTCCCTCGCTCTCTGTCCCTTCCCTGCTCATGCTCTGTCTCACTCTGTCTCTCAGAAATAAATATTAAAAAAAATAAAAATAAACGTACAGAATTTGATGCATATATTAGGACAAGTAAAACTGGGGGAATTGGAACAAAGTCAGTGAACCATATCAGCGTCACTATTCTGGCTGTGATTCTCCCGCTATCCTTTTAAAGAACGTTAGTTACCATTGGGTAAGTCTAGCTCACCTGTACCAGGGGCCCTTTAGCATTATTTCTTGGAATTGCGTAGGAGTCTGTAACTATCTCCATAAAATCTTCAATTAAAAAAATTCCACTGCTAAGCATGTTTTCTGATGAAATAACCGGAGGGACCCACCGCGGTGTCAGAGCAGGCCGGCTTCTCCGAGAACGGTTCCAGACAGGGAGCTGGACACAGCTGGGCTGATTTCACATGGAAATAGGTGTTTCGTTAAGTGAAATCAGATTAGAGAAGAATACATACAGCAAAATCCTTTTTGTTCTTTTGATCTGCAAGCTTGTATGAAAACCCTGGGCAAGGGACACCTGGGGGGCTCAGTTGGTTAAGTGCCTGCCTTCGGCTCAGGTCATGATCTCACGGTTCGTGGGCTCGGGCCCTGCGTCGGCCTCTGTGCTGACAGCTTGGAGCCTGGAGCCTGCTTCGGATTCTGTCTCCCTCTCTCTTTCTGCCCCTCCCCTGCTCATGCCCTGTCTCTCTCTCTCAAAAATAAACATTAAAAAAAAAAAAAAAAAAAAAAAACACCTGGGCAAGATACACATCGAATTGCTTTCGAGATTACCCTTTTGGGGTGGGATTGTAGAGAGTTCTCACTTTTTATTTTCGTGTTAGCTGGATTATTTATACCTGTTATGGTTGCAGTTGCTAGAGGAAATACAGTATACCCAGATAAACTTCAAATTTCAAATAAGTAATTTTTTAGTGTGAAGATGTCCCATACAACATGTGTACTTTTACTTGCTACATCCGGCAACCCTAGAAATGGCCATAAACTGCAAAGCCATTTCCACCTTGGAAGATAAAACGGAGCCAGCTGCCGCAGGCTGGTGTCCTCCTGAGCGAAGGCCGGGGCCAGCGCGGGCGTCCACCCGAGTCCCTGCACCACTCGGGGTCTGCTCCCACCGGCGCATCCCTTCTGAATTCTTCTCTAGGACGCCTCTTGGGTTCCCTCGGCTCCCTCCAGCAGCAGCCACAGCTGCTCCCCCGGGGTTATGTCACCATCCAGTCTGGCTTTACCGCCTGTCCTCCTCCCTGGACCCTTGCCCACTCCAACCTTGGAAGACCCTCAAGCCCCTTCCTGATCTGGCCTCTTCCTGCTCGGCTTACCGGTTCCTGTAAGGAACCACAGGAGCTGGTTCCTGGCCCAGGGCCCTGGTGCTCGATGCCCTGTGTGCTCCCTAGGACCCCATCCCAGCCACAAGGCCCCTCCAGGTAGGCGCTGCTGTAAGCTTCCGGCTTTCACTCCATTTCCCCTGAGGTCATCACTGCTGCTGGTGCCCCATCTGCAGCTCCTGTCTGCCTGGGTCCCTTGCCAATTCTGGCATTTCTCTCCTTAGGCCCCTGCAGGGTCTGCACGTGAACATGCCACGGTTCACCCCCGGGACCATCACCTCAGCACCTCCCCGCACCATGAGCGACCTGACACGGTCATCCCCAGTTCTCCTCCACTCCCCTCTTCTACACCCCAGGAAGGGGCCAAGCCCCAATGGAGTCTCCCAGGGCTTATTCCCAGCTGCTTCCTCGTCCTCACTTTCCCGGCCAGCCAGGTGCCTCCCCCTTTGGGCCCCTACCTGAACAGGACCCGTCCACCCTCGGAGCAGAGGGGCAGGTCTGGAGGTGCGGGGGTTCCAGCGGGCACAACTCCTACCCTCCTGCTTCACAGCGTCCTCATGCCCCTCACTACATCACCTGAGAGGTGGGGAACGGGAAGCCCCGAGGTCTCAGCGGCAGGGCTGTGGCTGGAGGCTGGGGGCTGGGCGGTGGCCCCGGGCACACTGGGTCGCCTGTCCTGACGTCAGCTATAGGCAGCCAGTGTTCACGGCACACCTACTCTGTGCCAGGGGCCTCTGCGCCTTCCTGTTTCTGGCCGCGTCACTCCCCAGGCTGGCGGCACCATGACATCAACGTCACCAAGGCAAGAACCATCTGGCACAGCTCCGAGGTTTCAGGGCTGCATGGCAGGCTTTCCGGAAGCTCATCTACCCCCAAAAAGGAAGGTCACTCCTGGCCAAGAGTCCCCGGAGGCAAACTGTGGGGACACCCTCACACATCTACATCAGTAGTCTGGAGTTCTCTTGCCTCTAACAGCGAAGGGAAGGTGCAAACACTTCACAGGTGGTGGCCGCAGGGGCGCTTCCTCTCGCTGGTCCCAGGGGCCCTGCAGCCTCCGTTCCAGCCCCCACCCCAGGAGGCCCGAGAGGTCCCGGGGAGAGCAGCAATGGAGACACCCGGATGCGGGTATCGCGGTATCCAGACGGGGAGTACTGAGAGCACGTCGATTCCGGAGTACAGAGCTTTGGGGTTCGGCTGCTGTCACTGTCCAACTGCACCCCGGCGGCCGCAGCTCCCCCCCCCAGGCCAGGCTTGGCGTCCGCCTGCCGCCACCCCTCACCTCTCGACCCTGCCCCGGCCTTGCACAGGGTGGAAGGCGCTCATCAAAGATTTACTAGATGGACGGACACGGCCGTTCAACGCAGTCGCCGTGCATCCCGACTCGCCGGGACAGTTCCAGTTTGTGCTGGTGCTGGCTTCGCCACTAGAAGTAGCACTCCACTTCGTGCCCAGAGCGTCCCGTTCAGGCATTAAGTTACACGACCGCCATGTGGACTCAACCATTCCTACGAAGGGTCGGCGCGGGCCACACCTGGCTGACCTGTAGGAGGGAGGAAGGGTCGCTGCCGTTCTGCCAGCGGAACCTTTCCCGTCCCCACCTAGCTCGGCTCCTGGCAGTCGTGGGGACTCAGTCAACATCTTCTGCCACGACTTAGGACGTGCTTGGTCTTCTCGTGCTGGGTGGCACACGTCAGTGCACACGACAAACAAGGCCCTCCGCTCTCGGAGCATCGATTGTAGTCAGGGAGGCCGGCCACGAAGCTGGGGGAGGGGGTGAGGGGAGGGACGTGCCTCACAGAGTGGTCAGAGAGAGCTTCCCCGGTACAGTGACGTGTGGGCAAAGACCTGAAGAGGTGAGGGGTGAGGCAGCCACGATTGAGGAAAAGCTTTCCGGTTGGAGGGAACAGCCAGAGCCAAGGCCCTGAGGTGGGGCACAGAGGACAGGGTGGCTGGAGTCGGGTCAGCGAGGGAGGGCAGTGCGGGCCTGGTCACCTCGACTGTAAGAACTCTGGCTTTGGGGGAAACAGAGAGCCCCCTGAGGGTGTCGGTAGACAGGTGAGCACAGCAGGGATGAGGCAGGAGGCTGTTCATTCATCCAGAGCAGGAGTCCACAACTTCTGCAAAGGGCTAGAGAGCAGGTATTCATAGCTGTTGCAGTCACGTGTCTCTTTCCACTCCTGAACTTGGCCTGTGCCTTGGGAAAGCTGCTGTAGGCAGGACGTGAGTGGGCGGGCTCGGTCCCCTTCCAGTACAACTCCATCAGGACAGCGACGTTTCAATCTCCTGTAATTTTCACGTCACGAAATATTATTCTTATTTTGATTTTCCCCCAGCCGTTGAAAAGTGAGAAAATATTCTTAGCTCCGAGGCCATAAAAACAAAACAAAACAAACAAACCAGACGGCTGGCTGGATTTGGACGGTGGCCATAATACGTATGCTGCCCCCTGAGCTGTATGACAAGGGTCCACCAGGACTCTGTGCCAGGCAGCATTCTAGAAGGTGGGACCCATCAGCGAGAACAGAAGAAAACAGTCGCTGCCATTGGGATTTGGTAGCAGACAAGCGCGTTACAGCGGGTCTGTGAAGGTCCTAGGGCCAGTCGGCCTCGCTCAGTCACGGAAGTCAAGCCCCCACCCGCCGAGGCTGCAGAGGAAGGAACGGCCCAAGAGGGCGCAGCCCGGGAGGAGAGGGTCGTGGAGGCGTGCCGGGCGCTGGGCGGGAGCGGGCACAGCCTACTCACCTAATCGTTCAGACTTTGTAAAGTGCACGCTTGTCTCACGTTCGCACAACACAAGGTAAATTCAGTGTGCACCATCTGTGTGGCCCGCACACAAGTCTGTATTCGGCAACTGCACATTACACGTCCAGAGGCGTACACACCCCGAAGCCCGCCCGCGTTCCCGCGCGCTCAGCACCTGCTGGCGCCGGGCCTTCCCCCGAGGGGCTGCTCAGGACGAGGTCGCCGGGGCGCCGGGCGCTGCACAGAGGGTCTTTCCCCGGCCCCCCGCAGGGCTTAAGTTTTAATCCCCGTGCTGCAGTGAGCGAGGCCGCGCATGGAAGCACCTTATCGTCTTAGAATTAAGGGCTTAGACGCACGGCGCACGAAGCCGCGGCAGCCCTCGCAGCACCATGCACGAAGGAGGACACTCGGCGCGGCTTCAGGGTAAGCCGGGCTCCCGGCGCGGCCGTCCCGCGACCGTGGGCCCCGCGGGAAGGTCGGCCCCGCGTCCGCCGCAGGTGGGGGGGGAGGGTCCCCGCCCCGAGGCTCCGCGGCTCTGCTGCAGGACGGGCTGGGCGCCGGGCCACCGCGAGCGGGCCGCCGCCAACAGGCGACCCAGGAATGCGGCGCAGGCCGCCAGACCCGCCACCGCCCGCAGACGTTCCAGCCGCCCACCCGCCAGCCGACCCGGGGGCGGGGCCGGGACGCCCAAACTGCGCCTGCGCCGTCGCCCAGTCGGGCCCGGGGACCGGGCCGCCGCGACAGGACTGCGCCTGCGCCGTTGGCTCAGCCGGGCCCGGGCACAAGGCCGGCGTGCGGAATCGGCGCCTCAGAGGCCGGTCCGCAGCAGCCCGGGGGCGGGGCCGGCGCGCGGGGACTGCGCCTGCGTGGCAGGCCCGCTCCGGCCTGGGGGCGGGGCCGCGCCTGCGTGGTCGTTCCGGCCGGGCGCGGGGGCGGAGACCGCGCCTGCGCGGTCGGCTCGGGCTCGCCCCGACAGTCGCGCCTGGGTTCCCTGGTGCCGCCCGCCCGCCCGGCCCCGCCCCCGGCCCCGCCCCGCGCCGCGCGGGGCTCTGGGAGGGGCGCAGCGTCCGGCGGCGTCGCGGGCGGCGGGCGGGCGGCGGCGGCGGCGGCGGGAGGGGCCGGCGGGGGCAGACAAAGCCGCGGCTAATGAATGGGAGCGTCCGCCCGCGCCGGCCGTCGTCCGCAGCCGGGCGGGAGCCGCGCCGCCCCGAGCCCAGCGCCCGCGGTGAGTGCGCGGCGGGCGGCCGAAGCGGGCTGTGCCTCGGCCGCGAGCTCCCGTCCCGGGCCCGGCCGTCCCGGTGCGCCGTCGGAGGTCGGGGTCCGGGACGGGGACGGGGGCAGGGGGCGAGGGTCGAAGTGGGGTCGGGGTCGGGCTGCGGGGCTGGGGGGCCGGGGGCGCCGCGACATTGTCTGCGCCGGGCCGGGGGCGGCTTTGGGGGCGCGGCCTGCGGTGGCCTGGACCCCGCCCGCGCCCCCGACTCGGCCGCGGTGCCCGGAGGGCTGGGGTCGACGCCGACCCCGCCCCCCGCCCCCGGGACCCCCGGCCCCGGCCCCGCGACCCCGGCCCGCGCCCTGCGCCCCCCGGCCCCCCGGCTGACAGCTGGCGTGTGGCGGGCCGCGCCGGTTGCGCCCGAGACGCGTCTTCCGGACGGCAGGATTTTGTTGACAAAATATCTCAAGTGGTAGAAAGTTGGTGCGGCCGGGACGGGGTGCGGAGCCCCGAGGTGCGGGGCCGGGGGCCGGGGGTCCTGGGCGCGTCTTCTCCCAGCGCTTGGCCCCCTTCACCACAGCGAGTTGCCCTGCAAATCGCATTTGGGTTTTTTTCTCGGTGTAGCTCGTCTTCAGGGGTATTTCCAGGAAGAGACGGCCCGTCGTCCTAGTGTCTTAGGAGGCGCATGCTTGCGGGGCCCTCGGTCGTCGTGCCTCTGGGCACCGCCGCTCAGATTTAATCAGTAAGGTAGGAATCAAATGGCAAAGCGTAATTTCACACGGGTTTCAATTGTGGTTGTCGGTCTGGACCCGGACCCGGGCATTTGTGTCTCTGTCCCGCTGCGCAGCGCCTGCAGCGCGGGGGCTCCCCCAGCCCAGCCCTGGCGACCCCCTGGCGCCCTCCGCGGGTTTGGGGTGACATTCGGGGACCCCGCGCGCCTGTCTGGAAGAGGTCTCCGCCAGGCATCAGGACCAGCTTCTGTTGGCATTCTTCTTTTTGTAAAAAAGGGAAGTTATTTGTTTTGAAGTTAACTCTGACTAAATCGAGTGCATGGTTTAAAAAAAAAATGCTTTTCAGGCTTTAACGAGGCCAGTTCGTTAGGGCAAGGGCATCCTGGTGGCTTTTTATTAGAAATATTAATGTTTGTTTTGTCTGTGTTGTGGTGATAGAATTGGGAGGCTTGGAAGGAGTTAGTCGGCGTTTTTAAAAAAGTGCTTTGACTAAGTCAGATTTCACTTAGGAATTAATTTTGGTCACTCAACAGTTTCCTTTTGAGAGGAAAGTGCTCACAGGAGCTGAACTCTATCTCCTCGGAGGGCTTCCTGTGGGCTGTTGGCGCCCATCCCTGTGCTCACCTCCCTGACCCTTGCTCGGGGCATATCTGCTTATGTTTTCTCGCTGCAAGACCTAGCACGGGGTAAGAGAAATTCTGGGCGTCCTCGGAAGTTCCACGGGACCCGGTCAGCCTCCTGTGTCAGAAGGGAGCTTGGACTCAGTCTACCTGACAGGTAGTCTCCTTGACAGCCACCCCTTCCTGATACCGTTCTGGCTGTTCCTGGTATTTTGGGTGTGAAAACACTGTTCTCTAATGTCCCTTCGTGCAAGTAAGGAGGCTTGTGCAAAACACAGGCTGCGGAAAGAACGGCCTGACAGCTCGGAGGGAGATTTAAAGTAAGTTATTGGAGCAGTTGATTGAATCCCATTCCGCTGCGGTGCGCAGGGTTCACGGAGCAGAGGCAGCGCGAGGACCTGCCATCCAGACCCTGTCCCCACGGCGCAGAGTCTGGAGACGGAGCGGCAGGGGAGGGGGGGTCCGGGAGCGGGGGTGGCCAGGGCAGGCCTCTCTGCACCTCGTGTCGCGGTTTTCCTCGCCTGGCGCCAGCTCCTGTGGTCTCCAGACTGCGGTCTGACTCCCTCGCGGCGATGATCGCATGGTGAGGGGAGGGAAGCAGGTGCGTGGCGCCGGGCGTGGCGCGGACCGGTGGCGAGGGGCCCCTTGGACTCCTCCTCACCAGCATTCTCTGCACACAACACACCGTTTCGAGGCTGGGCTGCCTTTCTTGTAATTACTGTTTGGTGTTGAAGACACTATTTGAATCTCAGGGCTTGAGAACAGAAGCAGTCGGAGTCCGTGGCCCTCACTTACCTTCTGTGTTTTACTGAATTCAGCTGCGCGGAAATGTCACAGTGCGCCGCCGGCCCCGACCGTCCTGCGGCCTCGGGGTCTGGACTCCACAGGGTTCCGGTCCTCTCCCCTTCCAGGGGCTCCCCCTTGGTACAGCCCTGTCTTTCCTGCCCTTCTCCCTCACCCCACTTTCCATCGCCCGGATTTTTCTTCATTCTGAAATAGCTCACATCGCTTCCTTGCCCGTTATTTGACAACGAGCTGTGGGCAGTTCAAATTCTGGAAGCGCAGCTGGGAGAAAAATAAAGCCTTGCCTTCTCGTGCTCCGTGTTTCTGAGGCAGGGGTTCCTGAGGGAGACAGGTGCTTGACTGGGAGGTATGCTGGCCTCTCACGCTGTGCCTAGCAGGGTTCTACCTGCGGGGGGCAGTAGTGGTTTTGAAAAGGAGACCTGAGCGGTGACGCTGGGCCTAGACTTACACCAGAGAAGAAGGCCCGGCCAGGAAAATACAGGCAGGTGCAGGCAGAGGTGAGGGCAGTTTCTGCTTGAGAAGTACATTCCAGGAAGACCCCTTCCTGGACGGAGTCCAAGCCCAGGGGTCTGGGGGCTACAGACGGAGACCCCAAGGAAGCAGGGGCAGTGTGGTGGAGAGGCTGACCCGTCTGCTTGAGCCCAAGTCCCGCGGGTCCCGCCCGGTGTGCGGCAGGCTGCGCCCCTCGCGGGCACCTGCCGTGTGAAGGCCTGTCCGCAGCCGCACCCGGCCCTTCCCCAGCGGTCCGAGTGCCCTGGAAACCGCTGCTCCTGGGCTGGGGAGCAGGGTGAGGGGGCTGCGCCCTGCTGGCCCACCCCAGTGCCCTCCATGCGATGGCTCCTCCGTCTGGGTGGCCCCGCACGCGCTCTGTCCTGCTTCGGCGCCCCCACAGAGGTGAAGCGTGAGGGGCTGCGTTTTATCCACGGCCACCGCAAACTGACCGTCGCCTCGGGGTCTGCTCGCTTGCTCTCCGCTCGGGGGAGCGGCGTCGGGAGCAGGGAGCTCTTCCCGGACGCCTCCGGTCTCCCTGTCACAGAGGCCGTGTTCCACATCCTGTAGGTAAAGGGACGCTTTCAGGACTCTTAGCAGCTTCCAGCCACAGTAGCAGCTTCAGCCTATCCCTCGCGGGACCGCCCTGGACCCCACGGGAAGGGGGAGGCAGCGAGCGAGGGTGCTGGTGTTGGGTAAAGGGGACCCACGAGACGAGTGAGCAGAACCGACCAAGGAGCCCTGGTCTGCGACCCAGAACGTTTCAGGGACAGCATGGGGACCGGCTGACCTTAGCACAGTCTGTTTGCTTGCTTTGGAATGTGCTTTGTTTCCAAGGTAGCCTTATCGCCGTGTCTGACCGCGTCTCACGGGAAGGGCTCTGGTTCTGGGTTTCTGATGTTAACCCTTAGCAGCTGTCCGTGCTCTCGGATCTGTCCCCCAGATCCGTGGAGCTGGTACTGGATTATCCTTTTCCTTTGTGTGAGCACAGCGGCCCTGGTGGCACTTCCGGCTTTGAGGCGCGTGGTGCTGTGTCCAGCCCTACCTAGAACGTGTCGGTTACGGTTACTCCCGCTCGGGGTGTGTAAAGTGACTCGCCCACGTACACCTGGTCCCGGTTTATGACCTTGTGGGAAGACGGTCGTGTCCGGTGTGAACCGGGCGGGCTGTCGCTGTGGCTCATTGATTCCCTGGGTGCTGGACGGCTCACGGAGAGCTGGGTGCAAACATGCTTCAGTGTTTTCAAGGTTACGTGTGGAGTTTCTGACAGCGCTTGGCGGCGTGTCGCCATCACCGCCACCTTCGGCCCGTCTGGCGCTGGCCGCGCTTCTGCAAAGGAAATTGCGTGTTTTCCAGCGCTTCGCCCCTAAATGCCCTTTTCTCCAAAGAAGAGGCAAAAGCAGACTCTTCTGTGTGACCAGCAGCACCATCGCTGATCACGTCTAGAACGTGGAACAGTGGTCTCTTCGCACCCGTGGGCCGGCCGCTCTGAAACCAGTAGCTGATTTCTCCAAACCAGAGTCTACTCTGTGTCATTGCATTGGCTGTCACATCTCTTTAGTGTCTGTTCTTCTGGAATAATACCCCCCACACCCCAGTTGTTTTCTGTGACGTTGACTCTTTGAAGAGACTAGGACGGTCGTCTTGTGAGTGCCTCGTGTTCAGGATCTGTTTTGCACTGTGTCATTTAACTGGGCTCCCCGTGTGCTGTGATCTGGCGGGAAGAGGGTGGGAGTCGGGCAGCACGTTCTCCCAAGGGGGATGCCGCCTGCCGCGCCGTTCTCGGAGGCCGTCCTGCCACCGAGGCCAGCTTCCTTATGTTGTGTATTTTATCCGTGTCCCTCTCACCCGGGCATCCTGGGAAGAGGGGACAGACGCCGGGCCCTCTCCCTTTATCACCGCTCGTCAGGGGGGCAGACGGTCATACCTTCACCGTGGCAAACGCTTTTGTTTTTCCTTTTTCTGTTTTGAGTATCAGTGCAGACTGATGGAGTTTTATTTACTCATTGCATTAGAGGCGATTAACGTCTTCTGTGTTTCGGCGTTCACGCGGTGATAGCTGAGCAGCTGTGAGCCCCCGCGATGTGGCGCCTGCCCCTCACTCGGCATCTTTGTGAGAGCACCTCTCTGGCCCTTTCCTTCCCTCTCCCGACCTGCCATCAGCCACTGCTCCAAAGTGCTTTGCTCCCTGTTAGTGCAGAAAAGTGTTTAGAAGCCGAGACCTGGGTGTTGGATGTGTTCACTGTGTTTGTGCACGATTGCTGCTCTAAGCACCTGTCTCGTGGACAGAACTTTGAAACGTTTTTTAAAACATTGTAAGATCATCCTGAGTTTTTCAGTACAGATTTGAAATTATTTTAAAGTTTTACTTAATTTCTTTGATTTATATACATACATTTTTTTTTTTTTTTAATTAGAGCGTGCGTGCACAGGCTTGTGGGGTGGGGAGGGGCAGATGGAGAGAGAGAGAGAGAGAGAGAGAGAGAATGAGAATCCCAAGCAGACTCCATGCGCAGCCTGGGGCCCAGTGCGAGGCTCAGTCCCACAACCTGGGATCGTGACCTGAGGCGAAATTAAGAGTTGGACACTCAACCGACTGAGCTACCCAGGCGCCACAAAAATCTTGATTCTTAAAAATTTTTTTTTTCAACGTTTTTATTTATTTTTGGGACAGAGAGAGACAGAGCATGAACGGGGGAGGGGCAGAGAGAGAGAGAGACACAGAATCGGAAACAGGCTCCAGGCTCCGAGCCATCAGCCCAGAGCCTGACGTGGGGCTCGAACTCACGGACCGCGAGATCGTGACCTGGCTGAAGTCGGACGCTTAACCGACTGCGCCAACCAGGCGCCCCAAAAATCTTGATTCTTAATATCATTGGCATAATTACTTGTTTTATGGACAAGTATACATAAAATAGGGTGTGATGTTACAATACTGGGTTACTACTGACACTACTTAGCCGAGTTTAAGGTGCTTTCGCGTTTGTTTAAGATTTTTAGTTTTAAGTAATCTCTATACCCAATGTGGGGCTCGAACTCACAACCCTGAGATCAAGAGTCCCGTGTTCTTCCAGCTGAGCCAGCCAGGCGCCCATAAGGTGCTTTTGTTTTTGAGGGTTTTCCTTTTGTTCTTAGTACATATTAGTAATAAAACAGTGCGTTTTAAAACAAGCCTTCTTTTGTCTGTCATGTTGCTCGTTTGATACAAAAAATTCGGTTTGTTTGTTTCAGATGAGGAATTTTTAGATTTTATTTTTACGTTCAAGATAATTACACGGCTCAAAAGTCAAAATCCTATGGAAGATATCAGAAATTTCACCCCGTCCCTGTTTCCTCTACTGTTTACAGGCAGTCATCTTTGTGTCTGCTTTATCCCGCAAAGCCAAGCATGTACACGTCTGTGTATAGCTCCCGGCTGGTCTTTCATAAAAGGTAGCAGGTACTCTTACACTGTGTGTGTGCCTCGCCGTTTTATTCAGCACCTGTGAATGTGTCCGTCCTTCCCGACGGGTGTTTGAGTGGTGGTCCGGCCTCGGTAGGACGCTACAGTCACCAGCCTTGGCAGATGTTATTTTGTATTGGATGAGGGCTGTCTTTGGGGTCTGGTCCTGGCGGTGGGATTGCTGTGTCCAAGGATGTCACTGTAGCAGGGGTTCCCAGATTCCCCTCCAAGCGTGTGGTCCCCTGAAGGCTTGTCACAGCCTCGCAGACGGAGGGTGTGTCCGGCACCCAGTCTTTGCCGGTCCGACCCAGTGAGACCCGGTTTCTCGGAGTGGTGTTCGTTTAATATGCTTCGATGTGGCTGTGAGAAATGAAAAATACTAAAATGGCTGTTAGGCGCCCAGAGTGTCTGAGATCAGTAAACAGACGGCTGTGTTAGCAAGTGGCCCGGGGTGACAGCCGGGCAGCTCTGCCCCCCGGGCGCTGACTCTGCTCTGGACTTCAGCGCCGTTGGAAGTGGAAGGTGGTTTCTTTCGTCCCGTTGATAAAAGAACAGCAACTTCTCTGAGTCCGAGCACGTCCTACGCCTTACTTTTTCTAGCCTGTGGAAAGGAACCTCTGAAGCTACCTTTTCCTTTTTGGTATTTTTGTCTTTGAACCTAAGAAACGTACCGTAAGTTGAAGGAGCTTTGGTTTTGGGGTGCATTCTTTCTGTCTCCCCCCGCCCTTCCATTGCTCTGGAAGTTGAGATTGCTGTCGCACCTTCCGAGGGGGCCATCGCTTCCTTCACTGCTCAATGTTCAGTCAGCATCAGGTAGCCCCAGGGGCTGCAGAGACCCGGGACGGCCTCCTATCCCGGGGGCCCCGGGGGCCCCGGGCTGCAAGCGGCGGCAGCCAACCGCGGACAGGGTGATGAAGTTTGTTCTAGAAGGATTCTGGGTTTGACACGTTGTCATTGGTCATCCTGTTTCTGTTTGCCGGAGAGTAGGGTCAGAACCATCCAGAGAAATCCTCTCCAGGGGTAGGTGGCAAAAGCCTACTGGTCCTTTTTATCTATGCAGACTGATCAAAACTGCCACAGTAGCATAATCCTTTTGTGGTTTGAAAACCAAAGATAACACGCTTCTTTTTTTCCCCTTTAATTTGTACCAAAACAGTAGGAAAAGCTGGTTTTCTTTAGCAGTAAAGCTGCTAGATCAGATGACAGTGGCTTTCTTAAATTGGCAATATCGTTGCTACTTCCGATTATGAAATAATATGCACAAAATTAGTCAAGCAACAGAGGACTGTATAAAACAGAAAGTGAAAGCCCGTCATGATGACTGCAGTTAAGTCGCGTATCCCCTCGTAGACGTGTGTCTGTGTGGGCGCCCACTTGCACCTGGCACGGTCCTGGCCGACCTCCGTGCGCCAGGAAGGCAGCCGTGGTGGGCACTGGGGGAGCGGCTGCCGGGGCTGTGTGGGTGATTTCCAGAGTGTAAGTCTTGTGTCGTGAAGCATAAGACACGCGGACCAGTGCTCATCTCTGTGAATCGTCACCAGCTCGAGAGATGGACGCCACCCCCGTCCTCCCCAGTCCCAAAGTCCCTTGTTTTCCCGGCCTGTGCCACTGTCGTTCATATACGGGGGTCATGCGGTGCGTGTTCTGCTCACTGTCGTGGTTGCTGGATATTATGACAGTTTCTTCGTTGTCGTGGCGGTGGGCTATCCCACGCACGGATCTATCACAACATGTTATCTGCGGTCGGGAGCCACTTACACCTCTGTGATTACTGCCACGAACGTTTTTGGATTTGTCCTTTGTTGCAGGTCTCCAGGCATCTTGTGGGCGTGACCCTGTGACTGGTCACACGATAGCGTGGGGGGCTGCAGTGTGTTCCAGGGTGGCTGGGCTTGCGTGTCCTAGTCCGGCCCCTGGCACTGTCGGCTCAGCGTGTGTGTGTGTGGCCGCTTTACAGGGTGTATGGTGTTCTGGATTTCATTTGTATTTCCTTGATTTTTAAGTTTCTTAATTTTAATGTGGCCTGGTTTGTCCATCTTCCCTTGGTTAGTTCTGTTTTGCTCTAAGTCAAGGTCGTAAGAATGTTTTTCCATCTTACGTTCTTTATTGTTTTGCCTTTAGCGTGACCGTCGATTTGGGGGATGGCATGAACTAGGGTCAGGTGTCATTTTTTCCACGCAGAGATCTAATTGTCGTGGCCCCATGTATTTAAAAGATCCTCCTTGCTCGCTGCTCTCCAGCGTCTCCAGCGTCAAAAGTCTGCTGTGTGCAGACCTTGTGCGTGGGCCTGTCCCCGGGCTCTCCAGTCTCTGCCAGTCTGTTGGCCCCCGGAACCAACACCACAGCACCCTCGTCAACATAGTTTCATACGGTTTGGGTTTTTAAGCCTTTTTAAAGTATAGCGCAGACGCAGAAACCAGGAAGTAAGTGTGTGGTTTGATGGGTTGTTATAAGGTGGGCACTTTTGTGACCATCACTTGGGTCAAGAAACGGACTTCTGCTGGCTCCCCAGACCCCTCATCCGTGTCTCCCCCACCGCCCCCCGCCGTCCTGACGGAAGTAACTGCCAGCCTGGCCTTTATGGCAAGTCCGTCCCTGTTTTTCTTCGTAGTTCTGTGACCAAATCACGTACCTCCAAGTCCTAGTTAAGTTCTGCCTGTTGACTT
Source organism: Prionailurus bengalensis (assembly GCF_016509475.1). Classification (NCBI taxonomy): domain Eukaryota; kingdom Metazoa; phylum Chordata; class Mammalia; order Carnivora; family Felidae; genus Prionailurus; species Prionailurus bengalensis. The sequence goes on from NC_057358.1 coordinate 141,311,298, forward strand.
AGATGGCATTTCAGTATTATCTGGAGCTCACCCCCCACCTCCCGTGGAAGTTTTTTGTGGTTGGCCTGTGGTTCTCACAGTCTGGATTTCGCCGATGGCGGTCCTCCCGTGTAGTGTCATCGCTCCCTGGTTTCCTGGAAAGGGGTAGTTGGATATAGAGGTTTGATCAGACGCGGGTTTGACTCGGCAAGGCTCCTTCACAGGGGTGTTGTGGTCCATCAGGAGACACCTAACGTGCAATGTCTTTCTTTCTCGATGTTGGCAGCCAACGACGCACGGACGACATGCGTTAATTCCAGACAAGTTACAAAACGGTGATGCTCCTGCTGAGTTACTGCAGCTGCGTGTATGAGCCGGACTTCCAGTAAGAGAAACCTGTCATCGTCATTTGGTTATCTAGGGCTCGGGTTCACCTAGGACACCCGAGATAAATGCTTGATTCTTCTCTCTGCCAGGTTTCAAAATAATCAATCTTCTATCTTCCTCCAAAGGTGACCAGTTGAAGATTTTATTGTTGACTTATTTATTTTTTATTTTTGAGAGAGAGAGAGAGAGAGAGAGAGAGAGAGAGAGAGCATGCAAATTGGGTAGGTACGGAGAGAGAGAGACAGAGAGACAGAGAATCCCAAGCAGGCTCTGCGCTGTCATTACAGAGCCCGATGTGGGGCTTGAACTCATAAACCATGAGATCATGACCTGAGCTGAAGTCAGATGCTTAACCGACTGAGCCACCCAGGCGTCCCATGAACTCAGATTTAAGCATATTAAATGTGTTTTAAAGATTTTATTTTTGGGGCGCCTGGGTGGCTCAGTCGGTTAAGCGTCCGACTTCAGCTCAGGTCACGATCTCGCGGCCTGTGAGTTTGAGCCCTGCATCGGGCTCTGGGCTGATGGCTCAGAGCCTGGAACCTCCTTCCGATTCTGTGTCTCCCTCTCTCTCTGCCCCTCCCCCGTTCATGCTCTGTCTCTCTCTGTCTTAAAAATAAATAAACGTTAAAAATAAATAAGTAAATAAATAAATAAATAAAAATAAAGATTTTGTTTTTAAGTAATCTCTACACCCAACATGGGGCTTGAACTCAGGTGCCCCAATAACAGTTTTTACGTGTCCTTTGCAATTGAAAGTCAGTTTGACTGGGGCACCTGGGTGGCTCAGTCGGTTGAGCGTCCGACTTCGGCTCAGGTCATGATCTCACGGTTCATGAGTTTGAGCCCCACGTTGGGCTCTGTGCTGACAGCTCGGAGCCTGGAGCCTGCTTCGGATTCTGTGTCTCCCTCTCTCTCTGCCCCTCCCCCCCCCCCACACACACATTCTCTCTCTCTCTTTCTCTCTCTCTCTCTCTCTCTCAAAAATAAATATAAACATTAAAAGATTTTTTTTAAAAAGTCAGTTTGACTGGATATAAAGTCCTCGGCTCACATTTTCTTCCTTTGAATATCTTAAGTATGTTATTCTCTTCTAGCATAAAACATTGTTGTCAGATGCATGATAATTTTACTTTCTTTCCAATATAAGTGACTCTGTTTTTGGCCGGAATGGAATTCTCTTTTAGTGTTAATTGTTGGGCATGGATTCTCATCCACACGGCTTGCTCTGTCAATATGTAGGTTCACAAGTTTTACTTCAGGAAAGGTTTTTAAGTTTTCAGTGTTCTGTTCCCTTGCTTTGTCCCCTCCGACTTTGCGGGGAGGAGAGGGGCTCTCATTACGTGTGTGTTGTTGGATCTTCTCATCAGCCTTTCAGTCCGTTTCTCTAGTGTTTTTTAGTCCTTCTTTTTTTTTCTGTTAAAAAAAATTATTTTTCTTTGCTGTTTGTCTTAAGTGATCATTTGTGGAGTTTACTTGTTCTGATGGTGCTTCTAGCTTAGTTTTTTTTTTTTTTTTTTTTAATTTTTTTTTCAACGTTTATTTATTTTGGGGACAGAGAGAGACAGAGCATGAACGGGGGAGGGGCAGAGAGAGAGGGAGACACAGAATCGGAAACAGGCTCCAGGCTCTGAGCCATCAGCCCAGAGCCCGACGCGGGGCTCGAACTCAGGGACCGCGAGATCGTGACCTGGCTGAAGTCGGACGCTTAACCGACTGCGCCACCCAGGCGCCCCTCTAGCTTAGTTTTTATTCTTTTTTTCTTTTTAATGTTTGTTTATTTTTGAGAGAGAAAGTATGTAGGCAAGTGGGGGAGGAGCAGAGAGAGAGAGGGAGAGGGAATCCCAAGCAGGTTCCATGCTGTCAGCATAGCTCGAACCCACGAGCCGTGGGATCGTGACCTGAGCTGAAGTCAAGAGTGGGACACTCAACCGACTGAGCCACACAGGCACCCCTCTTCTAATACAGGTATTTAAAGCTATAAATTTCTCTCTGAGCCCTTCAACATCCAAATTTTGGTGTGTTACTTTCATTTGGATGAAAATACTTTCTAATTTCCCTTGTAATTTCTTTCTGACACTCGGATCATTTAGAAATGTGCTTTTATTTCCAAATATTTATTGATTTCTCAAATTCCCTTCTGTTAGTGTTTTATAACCTAACTGCATTGTGGGTGAAGGACACTTGCATAGTTTTAGCCCTTTGACGTGTAACCCGTGTTTTCTGGCCACGTGGGCCATGTTGGGCAGGTGTGTCGAGGGCCGTGCTCCCCTGCTGGCTTTCCACGTGGCTGTTCTCGCTGACTTGCCTTCAAGTGTGCTGGTTCCTCTAGTGAATGTGTCCGTTGTCCTGCAGTTCAACATCCCGTAATTCCTGCTTGGTTCTCTTTTATGATTTTTCTCTGTATGTTGACGTTTATTTGATGAGATGTTTTATGTTTTATACATCGTCTGTGTACATTGTTTCCTTTAATTCTGCTCACACATTTATAATGCTCAATTTAAGGTCTTTGTCTAGCGGGGCGCCTAGGTGGCTCAGTCAGTTAAGCATTCGACTTTGGCTCAGGTCAGGATATCGCAGATCGTGAGTTTGAGCCCCATGTTGGAACCTGGAGCCTGCTTCAGATTCTGTGTCTCCCTCCCTCTCTGCCTCTCCTCCCCCCTCACATTCCATCTCTCCATATCTCTCAGAAAAAGCATTTTTAAAAAGTCTTTGTCTAGTAAGTCTAACATCTGGGTCCTCTCAGGGACAGTTTCTTTTGACTGTTTTCCTCTGTGTCTGGCCCATGCTTTCCTGCTTCTTTGCATGTTTTGTAATACTTTTGATTTTGTTGAAAACGACATCAGATCCTCCTCCCTCTCGTGTTTGTTTTCGTGGCTGGAGTTTTGTTTTGTTTTAATGTATTTCTTCCATGGCTTTCCTGAACTAATTCTAGAAAGTCTGTGTTCTTTGTAGTGTTTGGCCACTGCTGTCTCTGCTTGGTGAGCCTAGTGGTCAGTTGAGGGTTGGTCCGAGACTTCCTCCCCCCGACCCCCTACCCCTGGTCCGAGACCTCCTTAAACGCCTCGAGCCGGTGTGTCTGCCGTCCCTGCCGGGGGCTGTGTGTGCGCGTCTGTCCCGGAGCACTCTGTCATCACCTTCACCCTCTGCTTGCGGCCAGAGGGCAGGGGTTGGGGTGGCCGCTCACATCTTTCCTGGGCTCATGCACCGTTCTGCACATGCGTGTCCTCTGCATCCCTGGGAGTTGGCCGGAGTTTTTCAAAGCTCTCTGTAGACCTCTTGGTCCCCGGATCTTCCCTTTACACCTGTGACCAGGCGCTTGCTGGCCCCAGCTGGCCCTGCGGCCTTGGTAGCTGTTTTCAACAGACTCCCCGGGGAAGGGGTTTTTGTCACAAAGCGAGCTCTGAATCGGCTCACGTGACAGCCGTGCCCTGTGAATGGGGCTTTTCGAGGGACCCGTGACGGAGGTCAGGTAGCGGTCGAGCTGCCGAGTGGGACTCTGCAGGGCCGGTGCTTCCATGGCTCCCGCGGGGAAGGAGGGTGGCAGTTCTGACGCCACAAGTTGTGTTCTGAGCCTCCGGTCACGCCCTGGAGTGCTGGCTGGTCTGACGCGGATGACGCGGATTCCAGAGGCCTCGTCCTGACGCTCTGGAGCAGCGGCTGGCTTTTGGAGGCCCCTTCTCGACGCTTTGCTGCTTTTCTCCCCAAGCTGCTCCATTTAGTCCGTTCCCGGCAGTTTCACGCAGCTCTCTGCCCCGGAAGGAAGTTTTTGGCTGCTTGTTCCGCTCCAGCCTCTTTGGACCTCACCTCGGACCGCCGACACACATCGGCTTTGTCGCGGGGCGGGAAACGCCGTCCTCCGGACGTCCGGTGAATACCTGCGGCTGCTTTGGGATTGCCATCGTGTCAGACCCCAGGCGGCTCCGTCCCGTGCAGGTCTGCTACCTCGTACACGTAGGCCTTGTACACGTTTTTGGTTTGTTCTCTGTGCTTCTGTTTTGGAGTGAAGGAAATTGCTTGTTGGTTTTGCCTCGTTGGCGACGTCCTCCTCGAGATCTTGGTTTTGCTCTTCTAGTTCTGTGCTGTGTTATCGACAGAAACGAGTGAACCTAATTGTGTTTCAAAGGAATAAAATAACTACGTTTAAGAGGGAAGACCGACCCAAGAAACTCTTGGACCCAGTGCTGAACCCACAAGCCCAGACACAAACGTTTATGAATCACCGTCTCGACTTCAAACGCTTGTTTTTCCTCGGTGGTCCGCGTTAGTATTCTGAAACTACTTTGTGGATGTTGTAGGATTGAGCAAATGGGAAAATCTTTAAGGATAGTGGGAGCCAGAAAAAGAAGCCACAGATGCAGAAAGGGGGAGGCTAGAAGGATCTGTGGTGTTGGGTTGAGGTGGGAGCTATCAGGGTGAACTACGGTTTTTATTCACGATGCACATGCGCGTAGGTTTGCGGGTGTCTTGATGGCTTTAGTTAATTCCATTGATCAGTTTCGAGAAGCACGGGTCCCCAGGTGTGAGGGGCGTACCGAGCACCCACCACTATTTTTATTATTCTTGTCGTCGTCTCCGCGTCACTGAGCTTCCCTGTGGGGCTGCGTTATTCCTGCCTGAAGGAACCCCGTCCGCCTTTCCTTTGGTACAGGCACATTCGGTGTTTGCCTTGTCTGACGGTTTCTATTTTAGATCAGTTTCTGCAGGAATATTTTTGCTGAGTGTTGAATTCTGGTTTGGCCTTTTTTCAGAACTTTGAAGGTACCATTCCTTTGTCTCCTGGTTCACATTGCTTCTCTTGAAAAGTCGGCAGTCCGTCTAATTGGTTTTTTTTTTCCTTCTTAAAATAATTGTTATGGAAGTGAGAGATTAGGACGCACCGTCACCCAGCTGCAGCAGCTGCTCGCTCGTGGCCATTCGTTTAGCTGTATCCCCCCCTCGTTATTTTGAAGCAAACACCAGAAACCGTATTTTACCTGGACGTGTTTCAGTAAGTGTCTTGAAAAGATAGCATTCTTTCAAAAGTTGTATCTGCAATACCTTTATCACAGCTTTAAAACTAACAGTAATCTCTATATCACATATCTGGTATCCAAATTTCCCACATTGTCTAAAAAATATTTTTATATAGATTTGCTAGTTCAGGTCAGGATTCAAGTGGAATTTGTTTGTTAAGGAAACTGGGTTGTTTCCTGAAGAATTTCCTGTAATCTGGGTTTTGCTGATTTCATCACTCTGGTATTTTTGTTTTGTTTTTTAAACTTTTTAAGTTTATTTATTTATTTTGAGAGAGACAGAGACAGCACGAGTGGGGGAGGGTCAGAGAGAGAGGGAGACACGGGGAGAGAGGGAGCCAAAGCAGGCTCCAGGCTCTGAGCTGTCGGCACAGAGCCCAACGCGGGGCTCGAACCCACGAGCCGTGAGATCTTGACCTGAGCCGAAGTCGGATGCTTAACCAACTGAGTCACCCAGGCGCCCCACAAATTTAATTTCTTAAAGGCTATTCGGGTCATCTCTCTATTGAGTTTCGGTAATGTGTCTTTCCAGGAGTTTGTCGGTTTCCTAGAAGTTGCTGATTTTATGGTCATACAGTTGCTTGTGTATTCCCTTATCATCCTGACCATCTGCGAGGTCTAAGATGGTACCCCTCTTTCGTTCCTGGTGGTGGTGATGTCTGTCTTTCTCTGTGTAGAAGTTTGTCAATTTTATTGATTTTCCAAAGAACCAGTGTTTGGTTTCATTGATTTCATGTCTTTTCTCTATTGTTTTCTTCTCTCTCTGCTTCATTTGGGATTAAATTTGCTTCACTGTCCTTGTGATTTTTGTCTTTGACCCTTGGCTTAATATAGAAGGGTTATTGATTTGAACATATTTTGGATTTTTCTAGATATCATTCTGTTGTTGGTTTCTCGTTCAGTCCCCCTCTTACCGGAGACCTTTCACATTTACGGACGTTTGCTTTATTGTCCTGGAACAGTTGATCTTGATGAATGTTCTGTGTGTACCTGTACATAACATGTGTTCTGTTTTTGTTGGTTGGACATTCAATAAATGTCACTCGGGGCATGTGATACAGTGTCCGTAAAACTCCTGTTATCTTTACTGACTGCTCGTTGAGCTAACTGTTGCATTAGACGTGTTGAAATCTCTGTAATTGTCACTCACTCTAGTCTCCCTTTAGTTCCGTCCGGTGTGCACGTCTGATGAGCTGGCCCTCTGTCACTTTACGTAGCATCCCTGTTGTCCCTGGCACGTCCCTCTCAGTCTCCATCGGAGGCTGATGTGGCCACTGCAGCTTTCTGTGAATCAGTATCAGTGTGGTATGCCTTTTCCATCTTTGGCTCCTAACCTGTTTGTGTCTTTATGTTTAAAGTGTGTTTCTTGTTGGGGCGCCTGGGTGGCTCAGTCGGTTAAGCATCCGACTTCAGCCTAGATCACGATCTCATGGTTCGAGCCCCACGTCAGGCTCTGTGCTGACAGCTCAGAGCCTGGAGCCTGCTTTGGATTCTGTGTCTCCCTCTCTCTCTGCCCCTCGCCTGCTCATGCTCTGTCTCTCTCCCTCAAAAGTATAAACGTTAAAAAAGGAAAAAAGTGTGTTTCTTGTAGGCAGAGTTAGTCTTGCTTTTTATTCAATCTGGCAGCCCCTGCCTTTTAGAAAGCATCTTTTTATCTGTGTGTCTAGGGAGGCTCTCTGGTTTCTCCTTTACTCTTATTCTGAGGTCACAGAACACTTCACTTCTGGCCACCAAATGTGTGGGTGCTCTTCCCCGCAGTGACCAGTTCTCCAGCCCCCACGGGGTGTCCTACAGCTGAACTCCGTTCTGACACCGTCTGCCCGGAGTCAGCGTCCCATCCCCCAGGGAGCGGCTCAGTCCCACAAGACTGCCCCCCTCTTCAGACGCCATTCCCAACTGGCAGGTTCCCGGGTTGCCCACAACTTCTGTCCGACTCGGCTCCAGATGACATTCCCGTGAGCCCCTTCTGGGGTTTGATAACCTGCTCGAGCAGCTCACAGAACTCAGGGGAACGCTTGTGCCATTCGTCCGTCGATCATGTAGGGAAGGGTTAGACGAAGGATACAGACGAACAGCAGACAGAGAGGTGCAGGGTGCGTGCGGGGAGGGTCCCACGCACTGGAGCTTCTGTCCTTGTGGACTTGGGGCGTGTCACCCTCCCGGCACACGGACGTGCTCACCAACCGACAAGTTCCCTGGAGCCCACACTTTGGGGATTTTTATGGAGGTTTTATCACATCGGCGTGATCAGTTATTAACTGGATCCCCCAGCCCGTCCCCCTCTCTGGAGAATGGGGAGCAGGGGTGAAAATCCCAGCTTCTAATCATGGCGTGGTCTTTCTGGTGACCAGTGCCCACCCGGGAGCCCACCCAGAGTCGCCTCATTAGAACAGAAGACACTCTAGAGCGCCTGGGTAGCTCGGTCGGTTAAGCGTCCGACTTCGGCCTCGGTCACGATCTCGCGATTCGTGAGTTTGAGCCCCGCGTCAGGCTTGGTGCCGACAGCTCGGAACCTGGAGCCTGCTTTGGATCCTGTGTCTCCCTCTCTCTCTGCCCCTTCCCCACTCATGCTCTGCCTCTCAAAAATAAACATTTAAAAGAATTAAAAATAAATAGACATTAAAAAAAAAGAAAAAACACCCAGCCTAGTAAAAGCTCAGGCAATACTTCACAAAGACACAGACGGCAGAAAGCCACGTAAGAGACTCAGCATTGTCAGGCTTTGAGGAACATCACTTCGATTTCTGCACGTTTGTTAACACTTTTTCTTTATCTCTTTCTTACTATTATGTTTTAGTGCTAGCCCTCCTGGTGGGTACAAAGTGATCTCTCCCTGTGTGTTTGGTTTGTACTTCCATAACGATTAATGGTGTGGAGCATCTTTGTGTATCTTCCTTGGAGAAAGTCTAGTCCAGCCCTCTGCCCATTTTTGAATTGGGTCATTGTTGAGTTGTAGGAATTCTTTGTTTCTCCTGGGTATTAAGTCCTTCTCAAATACATGATTTGCAAATATTTTCTCTCATTCTGCATTTTTTCACCCAATAATCTCATTTAATACACAAAGTTGTTTGATTTTTTTTTTAAGTTTATTTTGTGAGAGAGAGCGTGAGCAGGGGAAGAGCAGAGAGAGAGGGAGAGAGGGAGAATCCCAAGCAGGCTCTGCTCAGCATGGAGCCCGATGTGGGGCTCGATCCCATGACTTTGAGATCACGACCTGAGGTGATACAAGAGTTGGATGCTCAACTGACTGAGCCACCCGGGTGCCCCTGATGCACAAATTTTAAATTTCTCAGTTTTTTTCTTTTTGTTTCATCCTGTTTTATTATTATTATTATTTTTTTTTTTTAACATTTATTTATTTTTGAGACGGAGACAGAGCATGCTTGCTGTTTCCTCTTGGGAGCCCAGGTGGTCCTTCCATCAGCTTTTCCCACTGATCCTCCAAGAACGGTTTCCTTAAATCGACGCAGATCCATCAGCCTAGGACGACAAGGGAACCCTGTACGGATCTCCCGGGCTCTGCGTGCAGGTTCCGGCCAGACTACGCAGGGGGAGCACCGGGGCCGCGTCGGGTCCCGCTCCCTGCACGGTAGGCTGTGCTCAAGGCGGCGAGCTTGACCGTCGCTCTCCGCGTCCTGGATCGCCGTCCCATGCTTCCAATTTCCCTCTCGTCCCACGTCTGGAAAACATCGTTTTGGGTGTTTTATCTGGTGCGCTAGTTGTCGAATGTGAGCGGGTAAGCCCCCCTCCTTTGTGGCCAGAAGCAGAACTCCCTGTAGGTCCTCCAGTTCCATTCTTCTTCAAGATACATATAACCTGTAAAGTGTGTGTTAATCGGCTGTTTGTGTTACATTTATCATACACCACGTTCTTACAGGAAGGTGAGCTAGAGAAAGGAAGATGTTAAGAAAATCTTAAGGAAGAGAAAATACGCTCACAGCGCTGTACTGTGGTTACTGGGAAGCAGATGTGTGTATAAGTAGTCCTCAAACCCATGTTGTTCAGGGTCACTGTGTTTTTCCGGTCCACTGTAGGCTATTTGTAGTTGTTCTGGGGGAGTCAGAAGTTACATGCAGATTTTTGACTGGGGCTCGGCCCCCCGCACCTGCCTGTGTTATACAAGAGTCAATTATTATTTTATTTATTCCTGGTTCTTTATATTTCCATATAAATTGTCAGCTCTGCTTAATCAGCTATGGCAAAAAAAAGAAGAAATTGGGGGATTTTGATTGGAATTGTACTGAATTTATAGGTCAGTTCAGGAAACACTGATGGCTTACCAATATTGGATTTTCCACATCGTGAACTCCGTCTATTTAGTATTGTTTCAGCGTTCAGCCTACGGTCTTACACACATTTTCACGTTATCTGTACACATTTTATATTTTTGTATGTTAAATGTAGAATTTAAAATTTTTTTATCTTTCAATTATTTCTCTATACGAAAACAATTGCTTTGTATCTCATAATTTTCTAAATGACATTATTTTTAGTAGATTCCTTACGATTTTACCCACACAAACATGTTTAATATGAATGAAGACAGTTTTACATCTACGTTTTCAGTTCGTACGTCTTTTGTTTCCTCTGTTTGACTCACCACCCTGGCTCCTGCTGCCAGTGTGGTGCCAACTGGACGCAAGGAGAACAAACACCCTTGTCCCGTGCTGATCTTGGGGGGGTGGCGCTCCGCCTTTGTCAGTAGCATGCGTGATATTGGCCCTAGGCTGTTTTTGTATGTCCTTTATCAGGTTGATAAAGTTTTCTTTTGGTTTTCATGTGCTGAGAATTTTTATCATGAATGGGTGTGGAATTAAAAAAAGTTTTTCTTAACATTTATTCACCTTTGAGAGACAGAGTGAACAGGGGAGGGGCAGAGACACACACACACACACACACACACACACACACACACACACACAGAATCAGAAGTAGGCTCCAGGCTCTAAGCTGTCAGCACAGAGCCCGACGCGGGGCTTGAACCCACGAACCGTGAGACCATGACCTGAGCTGAAGTCAGACACTTAACCGACTGAGCCACCCAGGCGCCCTTGGGTGTTGAATTATATCCAGTGTTTTTTCTGCGTCTACTGAAACGATGGTATGGTTTTTGTTCATTTTCCTTACTGTGGTGAATCGTACTGACTTATTTTCAAATGTTAAATGAACTTTGTCGTCCTGGATTAGCCCTGTTTAGTCCTGGTGTGTGACACGTTTTTACTACTGAATCTGATTTGTTAAAATTTTAAAAGGAATTTTCATTTACTTTTATGAGAGTTGTTGGTCTTTAATTTTAAAATCTTTTTATTTAAGGGGGCGCCTGGGTGGCTTAGTCAGTTAAACATCCAGTTCTTGATCACCCACTCGGGTCATGATCTCAGGGTTCGTGGGTTCAAGCCCCACGTCAGGCTCTGCGCTGACAGCATGGAGCCTGCTTGGGATTCTCTCTCTCTCTCTCTCTCTCTCTCTGCCCCTCCCCTGCACTTATGCTCTCTCTCAAACATTACAAAATATCTTTTTCATTATGGAAAATTCGAGCATATCCACAAGTAGAGAGAACCGTAAAGTGCCCCCAGTGACCGCCACCCTGTGCCTGCTCCATGATCGTCCATACGCGGTCAGTCTCATTCCATCTGTAGCTTCTGCCCGCCCCCACCCCAAACTGGATTATTCTGAGGCAAAACCCCAGCAGCGTATCGCTTCATCTGTCAATACTTGAACATAAAAGACCAAATACCATTTTCACTCTCCACATAAATACTTTCTTAATAGATTCAGAGGCTCACTTAGTGTTCAGGTTTCTCCAGTCGTCTTCGTAATTTTTTAGATTTATGTTTTTTGGATTCCAGCTAGTTTCACCGCATGACGTCTCTCTCCCACCCTCTTGGTTCTTCGCTTTCATTAACGTGTCAGTTTGGATCAAGATTCAGATAATTGCTCCACTCGGTCTGTGTGGTGTATTTTATGCTTGCATGTATTTCCACATCTGTCCGTCGTTCTGGACACCGTCGGGAGCCCATCAGATGCCACCTCTCCGTCCCCACCTGCTTCTCAACCGTGTGACTAGCCGGCACGCCGTGTCTCCCGTCTGCTCCCGTGGCAGCGCTGCCTTCTTGGGAACTTCTTTGGATCCGTCTTCAGTTGATTATTTTTTCCTTCAGCTGCTTTTAATCACCCGTTTCCCTTTATTTTGATTCTATAGTTACGCATTTATAATTTCTTTCTATTGAGATATTCACACACCACAGGGTAAACCTTTCTGCGGTATATTGGTAAGGTTGCAACTGATCCCAGAATTTGTAATCGCCCCGGAGGAAGCCCCCAGCCCGTCAGCAGTATTGCCGTTGTGCTCCCGCACCCCCTGGCCTCCTCTCCCCTCCTCTGTCTCTCTCTGAACATTTCGTATGAATCCGGGCACACGGTGTGCCGTCTTCTATGTCTGGTTCCTGTAGCTCGATGACCTCGAGGTTCGTCGAGGTTCGTCTGTGTCGTGGTGAGCACGGTCTTGCTGTTAGAGGAATACGTCACGTTTTTCATCTACTCATGGGTGTTGGGGGGGGGGGGGCGGTCGTGTCCGCTTTTTGTCTGATGCTGTCCACGTACAGGTTTTTGAGTGAACACACATCTTCACTTCTCGGTATTTACACAGAAGCGGGATTGCTGGGTCACGGGCGACTTTACGTTTGAGACGCTGCCGGAGTGGTTTTCGAAGGGGCCACACCGCCTTCGTCCCCACCGGTGGTGGATGAGTGTTTTTCCACATCCGTGTCCGTGCTTGTCACTGGCTGTCTTTTTGAATTCAGCCGTCCTGGTGGGTGTCTCATTGATGTTTTGATCTTATATATACTCGTAATTCTAATTCTTAAAAACTCTCCTCCAAATCTGGGTTTTCGTTTTTATAGCGTCATACTTTTTGCTCATTTTTCTTCGTTCTCTGTGTTTTCTGTGTAATTATACGTGTGAACCGTGTAATTACATACGGTGTCCTGGAAATGCAGTTTGTGTAGTTCTCTTGCACTCTTTGCCGACTCCCACCCCCGGTGGCCTGCTCCTGTGTGCTTACTGATACTGATTCACAGGCTTATTTTTTATTCTGACCGTTTGGCCGAACTTTGTGGAGTTCGTTCTTTGGGATGCTTTCTGAAAAACCCGTGTTTGCTTCTGGTGAGAATAGCCGTTTTGAAAAGCGTGCGCAGTGCCTCAGGGCGACCGTCCACCCTGCTCTGCCCGGCAGGCTCACGTGAGCAGGTCTTGCGGCATCACCTTCGACCGTGCTTCCTTCTCTCAGAAGCGCGCTGGTCCGGAACGCCTTCTGGGCCGGCGTCGCCGCTGTGGCTCCTGCACTCGGCGATGGCTCGCCTGCTCGGTGTGGCCGCCGGTGGGCACTGCCCGTGGACAGCCTCGGTCTGCACGGCAGGGCCCGGCTCAGCCCCCGCTCCGGCGTCCGTGTCTGTGTGCCCGGCCACACGTTGACGGGTGAGGTGGAGGGGCCGGGCAGCTGGCCGAGGCAGGGGCACGGGCAGGGGTACAGACCGGGTGGCTCTCGGCACTCACATCCCACCAGCACCACCGCCCGTGGCCAGAGGCCCCGGCAGGAGGGCCGTCCGCCCCTGCGGGGAGTGGCTGGCTGGCGCTGGCTCTGGCAGACCCGAGATGGCCAGCTGGCCCTGGCCGGGCCTGAGCTGGAGCCCCAGGGCCCGGGCTGTCCTGCAGCTGCTGTGACGAGGACGAAGTGTTCCTCACCATGTGTTGGGACGCAGGCCCCGCCGGCTGGCACCTCATCAGATGGTCAGCCCTGGGCACCCGGTGCCCTTTGGCGGCCTCATCCAGGCCGTGCTGGCCCCGGGTGGGCCGGGTGGGCCCGTGGTGGCCGAGGACGCTGTGTCTGCACAGACGCTGGAGGCCACGGAGTAAGTCTGGGGCCAGACAGTAACCGCGTCCCCTCCCCGGGCCGCTGGGATGCCGAGGCAGCACCTGGGCCGGACCCCAGCCCAGCAGGCCCGGGCAGCCAGCAAGTGACCCCACGGGGCTGGCGCGCGAACGCTGCTCTGGGCTTGGCACGGCCTCCCAGCCAGGCAGGGCCCCAGCGCCCCGGGCGGCTCGGGTTTGGCCGAGTGTCGCTGAGGGGGCCTGTCCTCCCTGACCCGGGGCCTCCGTGGCCACCCCGTGTGACACACACCCCTCTCTTCCCGCAGGTTGTTCGCTTCGCGCTTCCTTGATTTCTCCTTGTTGGTTTTTATTTGGGGGCTGGCTGAGCCAAAGCGTCAGAAATCTGCCTTTTGTCTTCCCGTGGGCCATTCTGGTTTTGATTTATGTATATAAGTTTTTGTGCAGGTTGTATTTATAATAAACCCCTGGTTGTTGTAGCAAAAAAAGTAAGCTTCTTGTACTTTGCCGGGCTCCGCTCTTCAATGGTAAGCGCGCTGGTGCTGGTATTTGTGCCCCTTCCTGTACGTTCCCATTAGCTGCTCCCTCCCCCACGTGAACCCCACGTGTCCACTTTGTCCCTGTGTGCTGACCCCACCTCCTGTTCCCACCCATCCTGCCCACGCGCCTGCCTTCGCGGTTGCAGACCGGCTCCTGACGTCTGCGCAGCGCTCGGGTTCCCAGGGGCCGATCCCACCCCCCCGCCTGGTGCCCGGTGCCCAGCCCGGTGCCCGTGCGGCACCGCGGCTCTCGGGGTGGACGCTGCTCGGCCCTCGTGGACTTGGCTCCCCTCTTAGATGCTGGGAGTCCCCGCTCTCTCTGTTCTGTTCGGTGTTGAGTCTGTGACCTGATGACCTGACAGGTTAGCAGGGTTCAGTCCCTGCTCTGCCTATTGGCTCTTACGGCAGGGCGGCAAGAGGGAGGGTCTCCGGCGGCTCCTTGTACCGGGGACCCAGCGGCCTTTTATGCCATCTTAGCGTGTTTTCAGTCCTGCAACCCTTTATGAATAGGCAGTTGGAATTTAAATTCATGTCTTTATCTTGTGCTTATTTTGCAGTTTTAGGGTATTTTCCTCGTATAAGCGGGTTGTGAAACGTCAGGGAACAAGTTTTTTAATGTTAATTCACCATCATAGAACCTTTTCTTTGCGCGTTGCTGATCTGTTCACAACAACAGTATAGATTTGAAATGTATGATTCAGGTCAGAGCTAACCTTCGTTTCGTCTTCTTTGATAGATCATGCACAAGGGTCATCGTGCTGTCAGGATGACGGCGCTCCGGTCTCCGAGACAGGACGCGGGTCTGCGCTGCGTCAGCTGGTGTCTGTGCCGAGCGGCGGGCCGTGCTGGGGCCCCTGGCAGGCGGTGCTCCGCGCCCTGAGATGAGACGGCACGCTCACCGGTCACAGGCCCTCTTCTCCGGTCAGACTGACGATCGGCCACACTCATGCGCGTCCGGGAAGACGGCATCGTCTTGAAAAAGCTGAAGGCGACGTACGTCTGGGGGTGCGGATGAGCCTTTGGATCAGGTTTTCGCCCACCTAAGGTAACGCGACGAGGCAGCCAGAATAGTTATGGTCAGTCATGGAGAATAACCAGGAGCCTCGTCCCAAAGGGGATGGCCAGTTTGTTTCTGCTAAAAGAAATTTTAAAATAGAAGGGGAAGATGTCCGACTCCCGAATCACGGTCTGGAAGGAGTGGAGTTTAAAAGCGAGCAGGACAGGAAGCGGGCCGACGGCGGCGGGGAGCGGGCGGAGGCCGGGGAGGCGGGCGGGGGCCGCGAGCCCCCCGGCCAGCGCCTCCCTGCCGACCAGGAGGAGGAGTACGGGTCCCTGTTCTCCCAGTACAGCGGCACGCTGTACGACGTGGCCATGGAGGCCGTGACGCAGAGCCTGCTCTCCGGCCGGGGCGCGAGCTCCCGGAAGAAGTCTCCGGCCTGGAAGCATTTCTTCATCTCCCCCCGGGACAGCACGAAGGCCATCTGCACGTACTGCATGAAGGAGTTCAGCCGCGGGAAGAACGAGAAGGACTTGAGCACCAGCTGCCTCATGAGGCACGTGAGGAGGGCGCACCCCACGGTGCTCGTCCCGGAGAACGGCGGCGTGCCGGCCCCGCCCTCCCTCTCGCCGCCTCCGCTGCGGCTGCCGCCGGCGCCCGCCGACACCGGGGACCCGGGCGCCGTGCTCTCGCCCGCCAAGCTCGCCCCCGGACTGGCGTCCAAGGTCCCTTCCCGCGACGACGTGGCGGAGGAGTCCGCGGTCTCCCCCGAGGAAGTGCCCTCCGACGCGTCCGCCTCCGAGAAGGTGGGCAGGGAGGAGGCCCCGGGGGGGCCGCCGCCCCTCCCCACCCTCCACTGCGAGGAGACCTCGGACAACGGCCCGGAGAGAAACCCCCCGCTCCCGAAGAGCGCGTCCGGGTCCCGGCGGCGGTCTGCCGTGTGGAAGCACTTCTACCTGTCGCCGCTGGACAACTCCAAGGCCGTGTGCATCCACTGCATGAACGAGTTCAGCAGAGGGAAGAACGGGAAGGACCTGGGCACCAGCTGCCTCATCAGGCACATGTGGCGGGCGCACCGCTCCATCGTGCTGCAGGAGAACGGGGGCGGCCCGGGCATCCCGCCCCCGTACGCCGCGCCGCCCACCCTGCTGCCCGCCCTGCCGCCCCCAGAGGGGGGCCCGGGCTCCGTGTCGTCCTCGCCCGGGACGCTGGCCCAGGAGTCCCCCTCCGCGTCCCCCGACCGGCCGGCCGAGGACTTGCAGGGGCGTCTGAACCCCGGGGACGCGCTCCCGGAGGACGCGTCGGCCCTGTCCTCTGACGACGTGGGCGAGGCCTTGCTGGCGTCCTCCCCCGAGAAGCCGCAGGGAGACGGGCTGAGCCCCGGCCTGTTGGAGTCCGGCGCCGTGTTCCAGCAGAACAAGAAGGTCATGAAGAGGCTGAAGTCGGAGGTTTGGCATCACTTCTCGCTGGCGCCCACGGACAGCCTCAAGGCGGTGTGCCGACACTGCACCTGCGTCATCAGCCGGGGGAAGAGGGGCGACGTGGGCACCAGCTGTCTGATGAGGCACCTCTACCGACGCCACCCCGAGGTCGTGGGGAGCCAGAAGGGCTTGCTGGGTGCGGGTTTGGCAGATTCTCCGTACGCGACCTTGGCCTCCGCGGAGGGTTCCTCCTCCAAGTTGACGGACCTGCCAGCGACGGTTACCAAACACAATCAAGTTATGTTTCCCATTCACAGCAAAAAGACCTCCAAGCTGTGGAATCACTTCTCCGTCTGCTCCGCAGACCCCACGAAAGTCGTGTGCTTGCACTGCGGCCGCACGATAAGCAGGGGGAAGAAGCCCACCAACCTGGGCACCAGCTGCCTCCTGCGGCACCTGCAGAGGTTCCACGGCAGCGCGCTGAAGGCGGACGCGCCCAGGGCCGCGCGGCCCTCCTCACCCGGCCTCCGCGGGCCCCTGGGCGCAGAGCTGTCGGGAGCTTCTTCCTTGGAGGACACCGCCGAGAAGTTCTATGATTCCCACCCAGTTGCCAAAAAAATCACAAGTCTCATAGCCGAAATGATTGCACTTGACCTCCAGCCATATTCTTTTGTAGACAACGTTGGCTTTAACAGGCTGCTCGAATACTTGAAACCTCAGTACTCCCTGCCCTCGCCCTCCTACTTCTCCAGGACCGCCATCCCAGGCATGTACGATAATGTGAAGCAGATAGTTATGTCCCACCTGAAGGAGGCGGAGAGCGGCGTGGTCCACTTCACGTCTGGAATATGGATGAGTAACCAGACCCGCGAGTACCTGACGCTCACCGCGCACTGGGTCACCTTCGCGTCGTCGGCCCGGCCGTACCGTGAGGACCGCCACTGCTCGGCCCTGCTGGACGTGTCGCAGGTCGACTGTGACTACGGCGGCAACGGCATCAGGAAGCAGCTCGAGTGCTGGTGGGAGGCCTGGGTGACGTCCCCCGGCCTTCAGGTCGGGATCACGGTCACCGACAACCCGAGCATAGGGAAGACGCTGAGCGAAGGGGAGCGAGCGAGCGTGCAGTGCTTCAGCCACACGGTCGACCTCGTGGTCGGCGAGGCCATCAAGAGCCAGCGGATGGTCCAGAATCTGCTTAGCATCGCGCGGAAGATATGTGAGCGGGTCCATCGGTCGCCCAAAGCGAAGGAGAAGCTGGCGGAGCTGCAGAAGGAGTACGCGCTGCCCCAGCGCCACCTCATTCAGGACGTCCCGTCCAGGTGGAACACGTCCTTCCACATGCTCGAGCGGCTCATCGAGCAGAAGCGGGCGATCAACGAGATGTCCGTCGAGTGCAACTTCAGAGAGCTGATCAGCTGCGACCAGTGGGAGGTCATGCAGTCCGTGTGCCACGCGCTGAAGCCCTTCGACGCCGCGAGCCGGGAGATGAGTGCGCACGCGTCCACGCTCGGCCAGGTCATCCCCATGATCCACATCCTCAACAGGAAGATCGAGATGCTCTTCGAGGAGACCATGGGCATCGACACCATGCTCAAGTCTCTGAAGGAAGCCATGGTGAGCCGGCTGGCCGCCACGCTCCACGACCCCAGGTACGTCTTTGCCACGCTGCTGGACCCCCGCTACAAGGCCTCCCTGTTCTCGGAAGAGGAGGCCACGC
The DNA here is from genome assembly GCF_016509475.1 of Prionailurus bengalensis. Taxonomy (NCBI): domain Eukaryota; kingdom Metazoa; phylum Chordata; class Mammalia; order Carnivora; family Felidae; genus Prionailurus; species Prionailurus bengalensis. The sequence continues at coordinate 141,329,240 of NC_057358.1, forward strand.
AGTACAAGCAGGATCTAATCAGGGAACTGGAGGAGCTCAACTCTACCTCAGAGGATGCGCCCGTCTCCAACGGGTGCCACCCAGGCTCCCCCTCCAGAGACTCGGTTGGGGAGGAAGACCTGTGGTCGCTCGTGGCCAAGATGACCAGGAAGGGCCCCAAGGAGAAGACGAAGGTGCCCGAGGACATGGTGCTTGCGTATCTGGAGGAGGAGGTGCTCGAACACAGCTGTGACCCCCTCACCTACTGGAGCCTGAAGAGGTCGGCCTGGCCAGGCCTCTCCGCTCTGGCCGTCAGGTTTCTGGGCTGCCCCCCGAGCATCGTCCCTTCCGAAAGGCTGTTCGGCACACCCACCGAGAACGGAGGCTTTGGCCAGTCCAGGCTCACGATGGAACACTTCGAAAAACTCATCTTTTTGAAAGTGAATCTTCCCTTAATATACTTTCAGTATTGAAACTCACCGCGGAGCCACCGAACGGAAAATACTGTTGGTTATTAGGCACCAGCTGTTTGTCCCCGGGTGGTGGCGCGCTCGGGGGGTGGGGGTGGGGGCGCGTGGGACGCCGCGGCCGGCACCCTGAGGTGGCACGAGCCTCACCGTCCAGCTTCACTGTAATGTCTCCGTGTGCCTTACTCCCAGCACCGCAGGCCGGGTGTCACCGCGGGCTCTCGGCCCGCTACAGAGAGCCTGTCTTGCCGATCATGAAATACGATGACTAGGGTTTCGTTCATAACTGTAAAGTTTTTTAAAAGTTGGGGGTTAGTAATTTGTTTTATTAGACTGGCAGAGAAGATGTAAACGATTTTATCCTGTAGGCTTTTTATTCAATTATGTAAAAACCACAAATCAGGTACTGTATTTTAGTTAAAAAATTGCTTTAATTCAACAAAACAGCTTTTGTGGCTGTTTAATGAAATCTGTAAATAGGAGGTGGAGTTCAAGCCATCCTGGCTGAGCAGTTTTTAACTGCAGGCTCTATAAAGTATGTCGAGGAGTACAGAGAATATTCTGGAACATACCTGTTTACTGCAACAGAGGTGTGGCATTTGAAGACAAAATTAAGTTTAGATGTGTCCCGCGATGTTGGTTGTGTAGTGATGTGGTAAAGAGAGGGTTCCGGTTCATGCTTTTCATTCAGGTTTTACACGGTCGGCTCGCTCAGAGATGCCCCGACCGCTGATCACGAGCCCCCGGACGCCTGCCGTGGGCCACGCGCAGTGGCCAGTTCACGGCGGTCCTGTCGGGGACGCCCCGAGCCTCGGACCTGGTGTCGCGACACCACGAAGCTGTCCTTTGAAATTTGTGCACTGACCCCGCTGACCCCACTTTGATCAAATTATGTATAAAATTCTTTTTAGAAGAGATGGCTTATTAACAGGGAAGAAGATTGTTATATCGCAGTTGTAAGAATAGCCTTAGGTGTTTAGATTTTTTTATATATAATAGGGAAGAGTCAGCCATCACGGGGGCGTTTCAGAATCCCAAGGACATCAGAATGAAGCGTCAGTTGTCAGATTGTTTGAACAATGATACGTCTTCAGAGTTTTTGCTGCAACGTCCAGAAAAGGGTTCATTTTCCTATGTCAAACCAATTAAATGTTCTGGATGAAGCAAGTCACTTGTTTGCCTGTGACCTTTTAGAAAAATTGTTTTGTTAAAAACCTGTACCTGTTATTAATCTGGATTTGCATTGACTATGTTTTAGTGTATTTATAAACGGCGAACTCAGTTTCTGAAATTAAACTTTTTATTTGCAATTTTCTGCTGGAGGACACTGGCTTTTTATTCTTAGGGTGACAGAAGGGCCCTGCTCTGTGGGGAACCACACTCGTGCAGCCTTTGACATTGGTTCCATCCTGGCCCCAGACGGCGGGGGCCGGCGGGGGGTGGGGGCGGTGGAGACACAGTTCTCACAGTGGCGTTTCTGATAACGGGAACCACCTGGCGAGACCTCCGGGTCTTGTGTCCACAGCGAGCCCTGTTACGCATTTGGCGCGCGGGAGAAGAACCTGGCGGGCAGCACACGGTCGCCTCCGCTGTGTAGCCTGAGCACGCGTGCATGCCCGTCCCACGCGTCTTCGCCGTGTGGCGGTGCACACGTCTCCTGATGGCAGCTTCTGTGCCAATGTCCAAGGAGCGCCAACCAAGGACACAGCAGGGGATTGCGCTGCCATCGGTTCCGCAAGAACTCCCACGGGTGTTGAGAGCGATGCCGCGTGGAAGGCTTTCACCAGTCTTCCCCACCCGGGGTCTAACCAAGCTCCACCAAGTGAGTCCCGGAGGCTAGGACAGATGCTACCAAGTTCAGTTGGAGCCCCCGGCCCTCCCCGCAGGAGTTCTCGCGCCCCCCACTTGGGACACGGAGAGCAGCGCGCGGCTGCTAGTGAGTTCTGGGCGCGGGGGTGGGGGGTGGCCGGGGGGGCTGGGTTGGGGCCAGGGCAGGCGCCCTGTGCTCATCTGCCTGCAGGCGGGCATCTGGGACAGGTGTTGGCGCACTTTCCTCCTCCTCTGTTCGCGCTTCCAGGATTGACTCCGGTCTCCGCATGTGGGAGGGTCCGCCCAAGGACCGTGGACCCCGTTGTCCCCGGCCCCCGCTGGGACAGCCTCCCAGTTTGGTGAGCAGGGCTGCACCCTGGAGGCGCTTGGAGCCCAGCCGTCCTGGCTGCGGGGCTGCCCGAGGGCAGGAGGGGGCGACCCGCTGACCTACTTTTCTTAAGGTTCTGTCCTGAGAGGGAACATCGTGAGAATCGGGGGACACTGAGCATCGTGGATTATGCCCCCAAATCAAGGGAGCACAGCATACCTGCAGGATGTAACCGGTCCGCTCTGGGACCGAGGGGCCCAGGCCGGCTGCTGACACGGGGCGGTGCTTAAAGGGTCGTGGTCCCTGCTCCTCGGAGCCCGCCGGCGGTCTGTGCTGTTTCTCAGGGAGGTTTTCTTGGAGCGCAGCCCGGCCGTCCACCCCGCCACTGAGCTGCGATGGCAGAGCCGCTGGCCCACAGAGCGCGGCGTCCACAGGACAGACTTGTTCTCCTGCTTCTCAGCGGGTCTGCCTTTCTGTCCAGCCCTTAACTCACGTGGGCCGGGCTGCTGTTGTCCGGTGAGGCCGAGTGACCGTGTGCACGGGGGGCGTTCAGAGGGGCTGCGGACAGCGTGGGCTCATCCCGGGGGACGGAGCTCGGCCCCCCGGGTGCCGGCCGCAAGGAGGTTCACCGCCTCGTGAGCACGTGTGCTCGTCCTGCGCCAGGGCCGGCAGGTGTTTATGGAACTGGGTGCCGCGGGCGCTGTGGGAACAGCAGACCGTGTGTGTTCCTGAGCTGCTGACGGTCCTGCAGGAAGGAACGGCCCACGTTGACAGCAGTGAGCGAGGGGGACGTGGCGAGACTTTTCAGGAGAGTGGGTCTGTCCTCCCGTGTTCCCGCCTTTGCTCTCCACACAAACCCAGATCGTGAGCTGCGTATTTCAGATGCTGCTCGATTTCTCCAGTCACTCGTAAGAGAAAGCCCTTATGAAATGAGCTCGGGATCTCATTTCAGTGAATAAATGTATGTTAAACAAACACTGGGTCTTCTTTAAAGTTAAAATTCCCTTCTCCTCCACTTCTGGCTTTGAGGCAGCAGCTGGTGGCAGACCAGGGCTCCCTGAGAACCAGCCAGGCCGGAGGAAGCAGGGCTTTAAAAAGGGCTTTTTGAGAACTGCAGAGGGCAGGCACCCAGGATCTGCGGGAAGAGTCCAGCTCAAATGTGGGTCCTGCAGCCACAGCGTCCCCACGGGAGCTGGGGGGCCAGCGGGAGGCCAGCCTGCACGTAGCGGGCTCGACTGCACCAAGGTAACCTTTCCGCCCAGAGGAACGTTTCTGTTTCTTTCAGTGGAAGGATCCAGAGCTTCTGTGACTTTACGTAATTCATTCGGACTCTTGCTGAGAAAATATAAGAGTCTCGGGTGATCCAATCCAGTTTTCAGACTCAGACTTTGTGATTAATCCACTTGGGAAAGTTGACGGAAGGGTAGGGATTGTCACCAGCGAGTGACACAGTGTCACCCCGTCAACACAGGGACATCTTAAACTGAAACGGGACAGGTCAGGGACCCAGTGGGTGCCGGAGGAAGCGCAGCAGAGGCCGTCGAGGGTGGGGACGCCCGGGGCTGTGCCCGGCTGACCCAGACCTCAGCCGTCCGCGTCAGGTGCCTTGAGCCCCAAGCAGGATAAACTAAAACTAAACATCACAGCTGAGTGCCAGGAACCAAAGACAAAGAGGAAATCTGAAAAGCAGAGAAAAAAGACACCTTCACGTTCAGAGAGACTTCTAACAGAAGCCGCGGGGGCTGTCGCCGTGGAGCGCGTCTGCCAAGGGTCCTCAGGAGTAACGGCCAGCCCAGTTCATGCTCCTGGAAAGGGGCCTCAAGATGAGACAGGATACGGGCGTTGAGACAGAACAAGCCTGAGAGAATCTGTCACCACCAGCCCTTCCCTGAGATGCCCCAAAGGGAGCCCTCCAGACAGAGGGCAGAAGGGAGAACGTTTCTGGGTGAAAAGTGGGGAGATCGAAATGACTCCGAAACAGGAACATCTTTCCAGGGTTGAAATACAGCCAGACTTAAAAGCTTGTCACACAGGCAGCAGCAGAGAAGGGACCGTGTGAGGCCCTTGCGGCCCCAGAGGCGGTAAAGGCAGGAACCCGAATTCTAAAGACTCAGATGCACGTACTCTCAAAGACAGACACTAAAGGCAATAAAAATGTTTAAGAAACTGACCAGGAGAAAAATGGATTAATACTTCAGGGGCACCTGGGAGGCTCGGTCCATTGAGTGTCCAACTCTTGGTTTTGGCTCAGGTCATGATCCCAGGGTCATGGGATCGAGCCCCATGTTGGGCTCAGTGCAGAGCCTGCTTGGGATTCTCTTTCTCTCTCAAATAAATAAAGTTAAAAAAAAAAAAAAAGAGTTAACAATCATTTTAATCCGAAAGAAGGAAAGGAAGGAACAGATGAGATAGCAAGAAGCAAACAGTAAACGGGGGCGGGTTCGGCCCAGAACGGGGGGAGTTTGGCCGCTAGGGAAGAGCCCGTCAGGTCATGCTGGGTTGTGCACAGCAGTCAGCGGGCTCCAGGCAGGAAGCGCTTCCAGAGAGCTGCACGTTCGGTGGACGACACCGTCCTCGGACCCCCAAACCCCAGAACACGGCCGGCATGGGCCGTGGGCTTCAGTGTGGAAACGGGTCCCGCCCCCTCCCCCCCCAACCTGTGCTGCCTCAGTTTCCACCCCTCACCCGGGCCGGGCACTCGCAGTGCTGCGTGGCCCCCAGGGGACGAGGACGGTGCAGAGGAGGAGCGAGGGGTCGGCCTCCACCCTGCACAGAGGCACTGCTGGGCCCGGCTGGTCAAGGAGAAGCGGAGGTGGGAGAGGTGGAGGGAGAGGTGGGGTGAAGGCCGAGGGCGTCGAGGAGGGAGGCGAGCGTCCACACGCACGAGTGTCGCGGCCCCGTCTTCCTGTCGCTGTCAAAGATCCGGCTCCTCCCATGGGCCCATCTCCGGGCCGTCGCGCCCAGGCTCCGATGGCGCGGCCTCCCGGCGGCACGGCCGTCCCCCCTCCGTGCTTCGGGGCTGACACATCGCGCTGTCGTGGCGCCTCATCCTCGCTTGCATACTTTGTGACGTAGGTTGGGCTTGTACCCGGGAATTTTTCCCGTGACGTTCTCATTTGGCGCTGGGGGTTTACAGTTCAGTAAGCACTCTGTCACGGTCACCAATTCAGAACCGTGAAAGGAGTTTCTTGTATCTATAAACCTGAATTTTAACCTCAGGAAGTGAGTCGCTGAGCGACAGACAGCTGGGTGGGGGCCGGGGCGAGGTGGGTGCGGGGGCACAGCCCCCTGCCGTGGGCACTGCCGGGCCCCGCTGCTGGCGGGCTGGCCCTGGCGCCCGTGCCGCCCCCTCCAGGAACACGCTTGTCCTGCACAGGCCACCCCACCACTGTTGGCGGGCCCGGGTCTCGAGCACAGGCTTCTGAGGCCACAGGGCCCCGGGCCCGGACCTCCACTTGTCCTCCTCCATTTCCGGACGGCTGCCACAGACCCAGGCGTTGTGCCTCCGTGCTCGCGTCCCGAGCGGGGACACCTAGGCTGCCGCTCCCCTCGAGACTCAGACGTGGTCTCTGGGGTTGAAAGCTTCTCCAGAGACCGACTGTCCTGCACGCCCCGGTCGGCTTTTGTCCACTCTGCCGGTCTCTTCCCATTTGTCCCCCTGCCCCCGGCACCGTGGCCTGATCTCTGGAGTGCCACGCCTCCCCCTCAGCTTTTCAATTTTCCGTGGTACTTTATGCTCTAAAAGTTCTAAGTTGATTGCCAAGTTCCACGAAAGATCCCAACAGTATTTTGATTGTTTAATTGAATTTACAGATCAATTTGGGGCACATAATTGTGTCATAGGTATACTTCAGACGACGTCTTTTTTGTACTGTTTACTTCTGATCTCTTTAGAAACGGACTGGGGCCCTTTAGGAAACAAAACAGAGGAACAGAAGGGAAGGCAAGCAAAAGTAATATAAAAACAGGGAGGGGGACAAAACATAAGAGACTCTTTTTTTTTTTTTTTTTTTTTTTTTAATTTTTTTTTTCAATGTTTATTTATTTTTGGGACAGAGAGAGACAGAGCATGAACGGGGGAGGGGCAGAGAGAGAGGGAGACACAGAATCGGAAGCAGGCTCCAGGCTCTGGGCCATCATCAGCCCAGAGCCTGACGCGGGGCTCGAACTCATGGACCGTGAGATCGTGACCTGGCTGAAGTCGGACGCTTAACCGACTGCGCCACCCAGGCGCCCCAAGAGACTCTTAAATACAGAGAACAAACTTAGGGTTGCTGGAGAGGTTGGGAGTGGAGGGATGGGCCAGATGGGCAAGGGACATTAAGGAGGACATGGGTTGGGATGAGCACTGGGTGTTATATGTAGGGGATGAATCCCTGGATTCTACTCCTGAAGTCATTTTTACATAAACTACCTTGGATGTAAATGAAAAATAAACAAGTTAATTCATTAATTTTTTTAAAAAAGAAACGGCTTGGGGCCTCTCCCAGCGTTGCCAGACGGCTCGCGAGGACCGACCCCGCCGTGGGGGCGGCGCGGGCCTTGGCGGCTCCCTCACCCCTCTGTGGCAGGCGGTCTTGCTGGGCCATCCCTAACGGCTTCTGGAGTTTTCAGGAAGGGAAGTGGAAGAGCTGCAGGTTCTGTCCCCACGGCAGCATTTGCCAATAACCATCGTAACCGTGGGGTCAAACGCCCCGCCACTGGGCACCAGGGCTTGGCGTCCTCACGCGTGCCCGATGCAGCAGCAACTAAAGTCCACGTGGGAGGTCCTCGCGCCAAAACGATTTAGCCCGAATTTATTCAAACCCTTAGACCTCATCTCCAGCCCACAAGGAGCACAGGGAGTCCAACGCCGGGAGGACGCCGTCGACAGGACGTCTGGACACCCGTTTCTGAAGCTGGCGTCGGAGCGAGAGGGGCCCGCGGAGACAGCGGCGTGGGCGCCAGGACGGCAGCGGCAGAAGCTGTGTGCGGTGGCTCTTCTGGAGCTGAGGAGAGCATCGAAGGTTTGCGCTTCCCAGCGAAGACGTGCACGGTTGTGTTCGTTCTGCTCAGCGTCTGCTCTGAGCACAGGAGCAGCCCCCCACCCCCACCCGGCCCCCGGCAGGCAGCTGCACGCCGGTTCCCGGAGCGGCTCGCACACGGCTGGTGGGAGCCGGGCTGGGAAACGGGCCCCGGCCTCCAGGTACCAGAGGCCCGCGCTCTGAAGGCTGGTTACTCCTGATGAGGGAGGTGCAGACAGAGACACAGAGGCAGGTGGCCATGCGGCGGGCCCCTTCTCCTGAAGCGACCTGCAGGGCAATTAGAGGAGGCAGACACGAAAGACGTGCAGTTACAGGCAACCACACGTGTGGGAGAGTTAGAATGTGACCCTGCTCTTCCAGGTAAAGGCTCTGAAAGGACATGAGAAGGCACTAAGTTTACCCCTCAGGCTGCTCCTTGGCCCCTAGACAGCCTACAACCATCAAAACATTTAAAAATAACCAAAAACAGCAAACCCTGGGTAAGGGGAACTCTGAGTTCAGAGTTACGGCACCAGTGGGCTAAAATGTCCCTGCACGAGGCACAGAGACAGGAGAAGATCACTGCCCGAAGGGGAAATAAGTCCACAGCAGCTGTTTGTGAAGACCTGATGGCGGACCTACTGGACAAAGACTTAATGGCCGAAGATCCTCACGGAGCTACATGTGGATGTGGAGAAAGCCAGGAAGGTGACACGGGAACAAGATGGAATAAACAATACCAGACCTAAAAAGAAAGCAAAAGGAGATTAGGGGCTGGCAAGCGCCATGACTGCAGCGCCCTGTCACCGGGACAGACTCAGGCAGAAGAAAGAACGTGTGAACTTGAAGACAGGGCAGTGGGGTTTAGCGAGTGTGAGAAACAGAAGGAAATGAGACCGGGGCAGCGAACAAAGCCTGGGGACCCATGGGACACAGTCAAGACAGCCACCGTGCGCATCGTGGGGGTCCTGGAAAGAGAGAGACATTGGAAAACAGAATGGCGGAAAACTTCCCAAATGTGATGGAAAACACGAATATGAACATCCAAGAAGCGTGGTGAACTCCCCATGCAGTGAACTGAAGGAGATGCACGTGGAGACACATTATATGACCGAACTGTCAAAGACACGAGTCCTGGAGCAGCGAGCATCCTCACACATGAGATCCTCCACAGGCTCACCAGCAGACCTCCCCCAGAATCTTTGTGGGACAGAAGGCACCGGGCCGCTGCCATTAAAGTGCTACAAGAAACCACTGCCCATCGAGAATCCTGCATCCGGCAAAACTGCCCTTCCAGACCGAGGGAGAAATGAAGATGTTCTCAGCACCCAGACGCCGAGGCAGCACGTGAACAGCACACCTCCTCTGGGGGTCACGCCGGCGAAGAGAAGGACACGAGCTGGAGCTGGAAGCTGCACGAAGAAGCACAGTCACAAAAGGTAAACACACGGGCACCTGTTGTAACGACGCTTTGTAACTCCTCTGTTTTCTTTTTTCTGTTTTATGTCCAAAGTAAGCAGAAGAAATAAGAATCAGAGAAGAAATTCATGAAATTGAAAACAGGAAATCAATAGAGAAAAGCAATGAAACCAAAAGCTGGTTCTTTAAAAAGATTAATGAAATTGATAAGCCTGTAGCCAGGCTAACTAAGAAAAGAGAGAGAAAGGACACTAATTACTAATAATACAAATGGAAGAGGAGACATCATTACAGATCCATGGACTTAAAAGGATAATAAAGGAATAGTATGAACAACTATGCACACAAATTTGATAACCTAGATGAAATTAACCAATTTCTTGAAAGACACAGTCTGCCAAAAGTCACACAAGAAATAGACAATCTGAATAGGCCTATATCTATTAAATAAATCGAATCAACAATTAATAACCTGAAACAGAAAGCACCAAGCCCAGATTAGTTTACTGTTGAATTCTACCAAACATTTAAGGAGAAATGATACCAATTCTCTACAATCTCTTCCAGGAGATAGAAACAGAGAGAATTCCTCCTACTTCATTTATGAAGCCAGAATTTCCCTAAAACCAAAACCAGGGAAAGACACTGTAAGAAAACTACAGACCAAAATCACTCATGAGCATAGATGCAGGAATCTTAAAAAAATATATTAAATCCAACAATGTATTAACAGAATTATATACACCATGACCAAATGGGATTTACCCCGGGTATGCAAGTTTTGTTGAACATTTGAAAATCAAGAATGTATTCCATCAGATCAACAGGCAAAATGAGAAAAATTACATGATCATAATAGATGCAGGAAAAGCATTTGACAAATCCTATAGCCATTCATGACCAAAGCTCTCAGTAACCTAGGGATAAAGGGGAACTTCCTCAACTTGATAAAGAACATCTACAAAAAGCCTACAGCTATCGTTACATGTAATGGTGAAAAACTCAGAAGTTTCCCTTACACTCCAAGGATGTCCTCTCTCACCAATCCTTTTCAACACTGAACTGGAAGTGCTAGCTATTGCAACAAGACAAGAAAATGAAATAAAAGGTATACAGATTGGTACGGAAAAAATAAAATGGTCTTTGTTCACAGGTGACATGATCATCGAAGTAGAAAGTCTAAAAGAATTGACGAGAAGACTTCTGGAATAAAGCAATTATAGTAAGGTTGCAGGTTGCATGGTTAATATACAAAAGTTAATAGCTTTCCTATATACTGCCAATGAACAAGTGGAATTTGAAATTAAAAACATAATACCATTTACGTTAATTAGTGCTCAAAAAAGTGAAATATTTGGGCATAAATCTAACAAAATATATACAACATTTATATGAAGAAAAGAACAAAATTCTGATGATCAAAATCAAGTAAACAATTGGGGAGGCATTCTATGTTCATAGATAAGACTCAATATTGTCAAGATGTCAGTCTTTCCAACTTGATCTATAGATTCAATGCAATTTCGATCAAATCTCAGCAAGTTATTTTGTGGATATTGATAAAAATTCTGAAGTTTACACGGAGAAGCAAAAGACCCAGAATGGCCAACAGAATATTGAAGGAGAACAAAGTTGGAAGAGTGACACTACCTCACTTCAAGCCTTATATAAAGCTACAGTTAATCAGAACAATGTGGTATTGACAAAATAATATACAAATTGATGAGTGGAACAAAATCGCCTAGAAACAGATCTCCATAAATCCAGTCAACTGATCTTTGATGAAGAACCAAAGGCAATACAATGGAGTAGAGATGGGCTCTTCAACTAATAGTACGGGAACCACTGGACATCCACTCACACACTGATACACACTCACACACACTCATACACACACACACACACACACACACACAAGAATATAGACACAGACCTACACCCTCCATAAACACAACACAAAATTTATCACATACCTAAATGTAAATGCAAAACTATAAAACTCCTAGAAGGTAACGTAGGAGAAAGCCTGGACAACCTTGAGTGTGGAGAGGAGTCTTCAGATACAACCCCAAAGGCATGATCCGTGAAAGAGAGAATTGATAGCTAGACTTGTTAAAATTAAAATTCTCTGTTCCGTGATGGACAATGTCAAGAGGACGAGAAGACACGCAGACTGGGAGAACCCCTGTGCAAAAGACACATCTGATAAAGGGCTGCTATTCAAAATGTACAAAGAACCCTTAAAACTCAACAATAAGGAAAGAGTTCAGTTGGAAAATAGGCTTAAAGACATTAACGGACACCAGAGATGTACAGACGGCACGTAAGCATCACATCATGTGCATCCGGCAAATGCACATTAAAACGAGGGACACCACACATGTCAGAATGGCCCAAATCCGGAGCACACACAACACCAGTGCTGGGAGGATGTGAAGCACTCCTTGCTGGCGGGATGCAAAATGGTGCGGCCACTGTGGAAGGCAGTTTGGCGGCTTCTTGCAAAACCAAACATTCTCTTACTTTATAGTACTCCTGCTTCCTGGTACTTCCACGAAGGAGTTGGAATCATGGGTCCTCAAAGCAGCTGCACCCAGATGTTTATAGCAGCTTTATTCATAGTTGCCCAAACTTGAAATGTGCATGTTCGGTGTGTGACTTCAAATCTCTGAGGCAATGATGGGCCTTCAGTAAGCGGACAGCCGCTTGGAGAAAGAGAAAATAAGGCCTACCTTCACACAAACAAAAGTGAGCTCCAAACGGACCCGAAGTCTACATGCAGAAGAGACACTAAGCAAACGTGGACAGAAAACACGGCGGAACTGACTGTGGGAAAAGCTTCCCAACCAGGACTCGGCACGAAACGAGCAATAAACCTGCAAACAGGAAACCGGAAACTTCCACACGGGAAGGTACTTCCCACTCGGAGTGGAAAGAAAAGTGACAGATGGAAAGAAAAGTGACAGATGGAGGCTGTGCAGCATATACTGGAGATAAAGGGCAGTCACCCAAGCGTGTGCACATAATGTGAGAGGAATATGCCCCGAGTCCAATGGGAAATGGACAAAATATATGAACAGACAACTTATAAAAACAGATGGTTCTCAAACCTATGAAGATATTCGCCTTCACGCGTGAAGAAATGAAGCAAAGGGCGTCTGGGGGGGCTCAGTCAGCTAAGCGTCCGACTCTTGATTTCGGCTCAGGTCACGATCTCACGGTTCATAGGTTCAAGCCCCGCATCAGGCTCTGTCTGCGCTAACAGCGCGAAGCCTGCTTGGGAATCTCTCTCTCCCCCTCTGCCTGCCCCTCCCCCCCTTGCTCTCTCTCTGCCTCAAATAAACATTAAAAAGAAAAAAAAGGATGAAGCAAAGTCCAGAGGCACCATTGCCCCACCGCCAGACCAGCGAGGGGAGAAGGGCAGGGCAATGTGGCAATACCCAGCCGAATGGATCCACGCTTCCCCGTGACCTCGCATTCCCACTTGTAGGAGTTCGCCATAAAGACGCACCTCGAACAGCATGAAAATACACGTGCATGAGGCTATTCAAACAGCTCTGTTGGGAGTCATGAAGTCCTGGCAACCAGGAAAACGCCAGCATGCGGGAGGCTGGCTGAGTCGGCCACGGTTCATCCACACGATGAAGCACTACGTGGCTCCAAGAGGGAGTCGTCCCCGAGTAGAAGAAGAGTGCTTTCCAGAAGAAACAACGTGCAGTCAGCACACAGGCATCTTCACAAAAAGGACAAACCAGAAAACTGACGCTAGTTGCAAAAACGTGGAGGAGGGACAGGAGGGAGCCGTGTCCCTGAGCGTGCCTTTGGGGAGAGTCCAGACTTCTGGAAGCGCGATCACGTTCTACCAATAAGGAGGGTGGGAAGTCAGATCCCGAGACTGAAAGCAAACGGAAAGACGACAGCCCAATCGTATCTTAAATGAAAACCACCACAGTGAAGCAGGAGGGTTCGTCCGAGGACCGTGCACACCCGGTATTTGACCACGAACCTGAAGCCACTGGGGACAGAATTCTCACCGTGGAGGGCAGATGTAGATACAGACAAGGCAGGCAAACGAGCCCACGGAGGTGGAACTGGAGGTGTCGGCATGGCGCCGCGGTCTCTCAAAAGCGCACATAGGTGTGTGCGTGTGGGTGTGCCCGTCCTCCCTCGCTGTCCACAGACACGGCCTAAAAACAGACATCTTGAAAGCAACACGCAGGTTTTGCCCCCAGGCCTGTCTGCACGACCATTCCCCAAGAGGAGACAGGGCCCCTCGGACAAATGGCTGATTTCTGGGCTGGGACAGAGGGACCCGAGAGCCTTGTGCCGGAAAGTAGGGAGGCAATGACACGTCACAACATGACAGCTCCCCGTGCGACCCCGGCACAGCGTGAGGCCCGGCAGCGATCCGCGGATGCATGCTGATAACCGATGACACATATCTGAGCCCTGACCAATTATAAATGAGTGATAAATGCCGGTAATACGTACATAATAAACGCTGGGACAATCAGACCAAAGGGGAAAGGCGGGAGCTGGCTCGCGTAGAGTGTCGGGCACCAGCCGGAGGCGGGAGGTGCTGCAAAGGCCAGCCTCCTCAGGGATCGTCGGACGACATCGAGTCGGGGAGAGGCTGGAGCAGGTGCGCCCAGCGGACACGTCTGTGCCCACACTGCCTGTCGGCTGCGGTGGAGACCCAGCGGCCACAGGGGGAGAGGCGGTCGCCTCCCTCCTAGGACACGCGGAGGTGCTCCATGCCGAGAGCTACTCTCTCGAGTGGCTCGGAAAAGGCGGCCTTTCTTTATGCACGTGAGCACGTGTGTGTGTGTGTGGCACGAGTGCATGTGGTAGGGCGCACGTGACGTGTGCGCGTGTGCGGCATGAGCACACGGTGTGCGCGTGCGTGCAGTATGAGTACATGTGGTGTGTGTGTGCACGGTGTGTGTACACACGTGGTACGTGTGTGGTATGAGTGACGCGGATGAAGTGTGAGCACACGTGGTGTGATGTGTGCCTGTGCGTGGTAGGAGTGCACGTGGTGAGTGTGCACGGTACGCGTGTGCACTTGGCATGAGCACACGCGGTGTGTGCGTGTGTGTGCAGCGCACCCGTCTCCCTGCATCGTCTTCGGCGTCTGGTGGCGTCAGATGTGTTTTGGGTCCTGAATAAATTCTCGGGCGATGAAGCGTAAAGATGCCGAAGTTACCACATAAAACACAACCCACGCGGAGGCAGTCTCTAGAAATACCACGTATCGTTAGATCTCTAATAAGGAAACATTCAAATTTTTATTCTCCGTCCTCTTTAAATTCCCACAATTTCACGTGAGCTGCCACGCCATGGCGTGCCCGTGCCCACGAAGGATTCTCCCTGCGGCTCGGGGCGTGGGCGGGGGCCGCCGTCCAGCGGTGCTGCCTCGACACCAAGTCTCACACGAGCTCCCCCGAAGGGGCGCTTTTTCAGGTGCTCCGAGAGGCCCCCGGGTGAGGCCCGCAGTCCCCGCTGGCCGTGCTCGGTCTGGGCTGGCCGTGGAGGACCCCGGCCTGTTCCCTGAGGCGTACGTCCGGGGCACGTCCCCGGTTCGGCTCTTCGTATCGTCTCATTTGCCAGGATGCCGGCGGAGCCTCTCGAGGAGCACCAGCTTTGTCTGCAGGTTGACGTCAAACGGAGGCAGTCGGGTCAGGTTCAGACTCACCCCGGTGGTGCCCGCGATGCTGGCCAGGACCCGGTGCGTGTCCCTGTAGAGGGCCAGCTGCGCAGGGGCCGCCTCCACGAGGAGGTGCGTGTAGGCCAGCATACGCCCCGACCCAGGCTGCACATCTTCCTTTTTCTCGTACCTGCGAGGGAAGAGCGTGACCGTGCACCTGTGGCCCCACGCCAGTGCCCGGATGCCCCCAGGGAGCCCCCACGTGGCCTCTGCGAGGAGCGCCACCGCCCGCAGTCACAACTGGCGGGAACGTACCTCCAGGCGCTGTTGACTTCTAGAAACCGAGACACACCGGTCTGTGCGGCGGCCACGTCGATGTGCACGACGACGTCTGTGGACAACCACGCGTGTTCAGTCAGCATGGCGAGCTGGGGTCCCCTGCCCCCCGCCAGAGCCGCAGCTGGCCCAGCTCGGCCCCAAGCACCCACCTGTCCCGGGGGCCACCAGCTCGTGCAGCCGCTGCATCGCGACGCCGCCAGGATAGTTGAAGTGGGACACGTACAGGGCCGTGGCCGAGTACATGGCGTTCACCACCAGGTGTCCTACCACAAGGGCGGAACCCACTTTATACAGCCAAGACTTCCTGTAGTTGTTCAGCCTGGAAAGAGCACGTCTCACGGAAAGGCTTGCTCTCCCCCAGCAACACCAGCCGGTGGAGTCTGCGGCCTCATTTCAAGAACTGAACCCCCTTCCCGCACAGTCACGGACTCCTGAACGGTCTGTCCATGGTTCGCCCCAGCTTCGCTAACCTGAGACGCCCAGATTTTCCATGAACGGAGTCCTCCTCCCTCCCGTCCCAGCCCTCGAGGTGGAATCCGCCCGCCGCTCTGAGCAGCTCCCCCTGTGGCCTCGGGCCGGGTGCACGTCCCTCCAGCACCACGCCTGCCACTGAACCCAGATGGAGCCCGAGGCTGAGGCTCACGGCCCGGAGCAGAGCGGGCACAAGGCGCTTCCTGCCCTTCACGGGCGTTGGTTCTTTGGGAGCACGGCCTACTCCTGGCTCCCGGCTCCTGCAGGGGCCGTGCGGCGGGGCCTCCTCTCCCGGCCACACCCTCTGCGCCCTCGGCCCGGCCGAGCGGCCGCGTCACTCCTGTTCCTACCATGGCAGTGACCGCCTTGCTCCAGGGAAGGGCAGCCCCGCTCGACCAACCTGCCTTATCCCGGACGCCCTGCTCGGGGCACCTTCGTTCTGTCGCCGGGCCATCCCCCTCCCTCGGAAACCGCCACACCACCTTGTGCCCCACAAGGCCCCGTGGGTCGAGCGCTTCCCTGACCCTTCCCCCGTCATCCGCCCTGCCGCTCTCTGCTCGGTGGGGCCCGGCCCTTCAGCGAAGTCAGCCCTGGAGACCATCCGCCCGGCCGAAGCCCGCTTGGCCACCCCGTGCAGGGGCCGCTCCGGGCACGTCCTCCCCCAAGTGACCGAGACCGAGCGCGGACACCGGCCCGACTGACCACAGCCCCACCGACACGGTGGGTGGGAGGCCAGCCCGTCCCAACCCCGGGCCCTCCTCCTTCAACACCTCCCCACGTGACAGCGGGCGCGTGCGGCGCGGCTGCGGAAGCGGGGGCGGCGGGACGCTCACAGGCAGGCGCAGCCCCTGGCGGCCACGATGTTGAGCACAGGGAAGGAGTAGATGATGAACCGCAGCTCCTTGTGCGGCAGCAGCGAGTACAGGGCCACGAAGCCCAGCGAGGGCAGCAGCAGCGCCAGGGCCCGCCTGTCCGCGGCGCCCAGCGGCACGAACAGCAGGCTGCAGCCCAGGCCGCGGGGCAGGGCCGAGTAGAAATACCACAGCAGCGGCGAGGTCTGCGGGGGCAGGGTCAAGGAGCCACACGCCAGCGAGCCACGGCCGACAGGCGCTCCTGCCCACGGCACCTGGGACCCCCCCCCCCCCCCCGCCACCTGTCCCTCCCCCTGGCTGCAGAACAGCTCGTGCCGGTGGGACGGGTGCGCCGGGGACTCGCGCGCTGTACTTCCCGCCCATATGTACGCTGTCGGGTTCCGCAGCAAAACGCTACGGGCTCCTGCTAAAGACCGTCCCGAAGGCTAAAGGGGAAATGGCGCCCAACAGCAGGGCGGTGTCTCGGCAGGTGCGGCTGCCTGGGTGAGGCCGGGGGAGGAGGGGGGGAGGGGGAGGGGGGAGGAGGGGGAGGGAGGGGGAGGGGGGAGGAGGGGGAGGGAGGGGGAGGGGGGAGGAGGGGGAGGGAGGGGGAGGGAGGGGGGACGGAGGGGGGAGGGGGAGGAGGGGGGGTGGAGGGGGGAGGGGGAGGAGGGGGGACGGAGGGGGAAAGGGAGGGGGAGGGAGGGGGGAGAGGAGGGGAGGGGGGACGACCGCCCCGCCCCACCCTGCAGGCTGCCCCGCAGACACACGGGAAGGATACTCCCCAGTTGGAACTTTTGTTCAGGATGGTGTTGTACCAAAGCACCTTTCCCTCCGGCCACACGAGACTTCGCCAGAAACAGGAGTCCACGGCGACGGTCAGTCCTGGTAAGATAAAGGAGTCCCTCAGGAAAGAACACGGCCACCTGAGCCACTCGGACGTCGCCGCTGCGGCGTGAACAGCAGCCCCAGAGCCCCAGGTCGCAGGTCAACGTCCCGTGAAGCAGCCGCGTCGGCCACGAGCCCCCTGCTCCAGAGGGGGATGGCGCGTCGGGACCTCGGCTCCCCCGACGGGGCCAGCCGCCCCTCCCGGCCAGGACGAGGGCGGCCCGCGGATGGAGGCGCTAAGACATTTTCTCTCTGCTGGACGTGAAGGCCAGCTCTCCCGAGAGCCCCGCTTTCAGTCACAGCAGCCCGCGGCGGCTCCCACTCACCTAAGCAGAGAGCCCCGGCCGGCAGGGCGCAGCGCAAGGCCCGCGCCACCGTCACCCTCCGCGAGCGCAACAGCAGCAGCAGCACGAGGCCCAGGAACAGGCTCAGCTCCGCCCGGAACACCAGGATGGCGAACGCCGAGAGCCGGATGAAGCGGGCCCACTTCAGCTGCAGCCAGGCCGTGAGGGCGGGCAGGACTGCAAGACACGGGGTGCCCGAAGCAGGCCGACTTGCTTCCTCCCGGCAAAAGCCACGCAGAACCCGCCAGAGGACGGCACACGCCGCTCAGACCCAGATCTGCTGACACGGGGCCGGCCACGGCTCCTGCGCCACGGCGCCACCACACAGCCTGGGGCCGCTTCTCAGGCCTGACGGCACCTGGCCCCCGCGTGCCCTGAAACCCCCCAGGCTCCACGCGCCCAGCGCCTCCCCTCCTCTCCTGCGCACCCGGGCCTGAGGCGTGTCCCGCTGGCCCCCCGCGGGGTTCATTCGGACGGGAACCCTGCCTGCCACCTTCCCCGGGCACGCGGACGTCCGGGCCACGCCCGGCCCCGATCGGCACAGACCCCCCCCCCAACCCATGCCATCCACGGCCCCCCCTCCTACCCACACTTGGCCTCCCCCCGTCTGCCTGGGTCACCCCCAGGACGCTCGGACAGAGCTGTCCACAGGCCAGGGAGACCCTCGCAGGCGGCCCCGGCCACGTGCGGGGAAGCGTGCCTCCATCCGGCACCAAGAAGAGGCCCCCTCTTCCCCTCGCCGGGCATTTCTGACCCTGACCCTCGCCGGGCCGGTACGCCCCGCCCTGTGGTGCCCAGCGAGAGTGCGGCTCGGCAAGCGCCTACCCACGGACAGGGCCAGCACGTTGGGGAGCGTCCGGGTGCAGTAGAACATCAGGTGGAACTGTGTGGCCGTCACCCAGCAGAACATGGTGGCCACCGTGGCCCCAAACTGCCGCCTCACTTCTTTTTGTAAAGTCCAGAGTCCCGAGATCACGCCGAGTCCCAGGACGGCTCTGACTAAACAAAGAGGGCACCGTGAGTGACCCACAGCGTGCAGGACGCCGGCAAAGCAGGTCTCCGCCAGTGCCGCTCGCAGTGCAAGTTGACGACCAAGTAGCAGTGAGACCACCTCGAAAGAGGGGACCCTGAAGCTTTGCCGGGACCATGCGGCCCGGGGAGGGGGCTCAGGGGGACACGGCCACCGGGCGTCTGCAGGACCGTGTGACAGGCGTGGCATCATCAGCACAGCCCACACCACAGGGACAGGATGTGTCCAGGGCCACCCTTCCCCAGGCGGGGAGACTGTCCGGGGCTCCCCGACACCCCCGAACCAGCACAGCCTGTGCAGCCGCCCCCCGTGGCGGCGGATTTCCATTTCCTAATCTGTTCTCTCAGGAAGCAGGCCTGCTTCTCCCCCGGGGATCTGTGTCTTTAACGTCCTGCCCGTGAGGCCGACAAACTAGCTGGAGAGCGTGTCTGACTTAGCGGGGAAGATCCAAATATCTGGGTGCAGCCACGATAAAAATTCACCAAAATGGGGCGCCTGGGTGGCTCAGTCAGTGGAGCATCCGACTTCAGCTCAGGTCATGATCTCACAGGTTGTGGGTTCGAGCCCCGCGTCGGGCTGTGTGCTGACAGCTCGGACCCTGGAGCCTGCTTCTGATTCTGTGTCTCCCTCTCTCTCTGCCCCTCCCCAACTTGCGCTCTCTGTCTAAAAAAATTTTCCTTAAAATAAATTTTTAAAAATTCACCGAAATGGAAAACTGGTGACTATCGACCAAAAATGACACTTCAGAGAGAGATACACAGAATGTTCTGAATTTGGTTTTAAAAAATACATGGGGGGCGCCTGGGTGGTGCAGTCGGTTGAGCGTCCAACTTCAGCCAGGTCACGATCTCGCGGTCCTGAGTTCGAGCCCCGCGTCAGGCTCTGGGCTGATGGCTCGGAGCCTGGAGCCTGTTTCCGATTCTGTGTCTCCCTCTCTCTCTGCCCCTCCCCCGTTCATGCTCTGTCTCTCTCTGTCCCAAAAATAAATAAAAAACGTTGGAAAAAAAAAAATTAAAAAAAAATAAAAATACATGGGCACACAGCCCCAGAACGCTTTGCACAAAGCCCTGTGGACGGTGGCCTCCAGGTGGGGGAAGTGAGGCCTCCAATGCAGGCGCCGTACCGCCTGGGTGGACGGCTCTCCAGGTGTGGCCGCCGGCCCCTCTGCGGCCACCTCCAGAGGTGCATCTCGCCTGCTTCCCCTCCGGCCACCGCGGCCGGGGCAGGGCCGGCTGGCACCCTCACCTCATGGTCTCGGGAACAGGTGGACAGGTGCCCAGTTACCTGTCCCGGGTCACGGCCCAGAAAGGGCTGACTTTGGGCCTCCACCCGAGCTCTGGACCACCGCACGAAGCAGCCTGGGTTCTGACGGAAGGACGGCCCAGAAGGCGGGGGGCCTCAGCCCGGCCGACCGAAGCCCTGACTTCGCACGGCTCCTCACCTGTCCTCGTCCGGACTCCCCCTTACCTACTAGCTGAGAATAGAACTTGGGCGCTTGCAGCAGGGACAGCACACAGACCGCAGGGCTGGACAGCACCGCCACGGCCAGCGGCCCGAGGAACGTCCTGGGGACCACGCCGGGGAACTCGAGGTGGTCATACTGCAGGGAGAAGAGGGGTGTCAGCGGACGTCTCGCAGGGGTGCCGCACGGCCCGGGACGCGGGCGCTCACCTTGTCCACGTCCAGCCGGTGGTAGAGCAGGTCGTGCACGGCCTGCAGACTAAAGCTCTCCTCCACTTTGGAGTAGGGGCAGGTGAAGAGGTGGATGGCGCCCACGGCCGCCAGCAGCCCCAGCAGCCAGCGCTGCCGGCCTGGGCCCGACGGCCTCTTCCCCGCCATGGCGATGTCCCGCTTCACGTGCCTTCAGCGACCATCAACGCTGCTGCCCTGTGAGCACTGGGACAAAACGAAAATGCAGATCGCTGAGTTTCCACAGTCACACGTGAGTTAACACCCGGGGGATCCAGGTGAAGGGGGAGTGTGAACTCTTTGAACTACTGCTGTAACTTCTGTAGATCAGAAGGCCTCCAACTAGAGAATTCAAGGAAAAATCACGCCTGAGCGCCTTTCACATTTTTTTAAAAGCAAGCTTCACACCGAGCGCGGAGCCCCACGCGGGGCGTGAACTCGTGACCCTGACTGAGATCAAGACCTGAGCTGAGATCAAGAGTCGGACACAGCCTGAGCCACCCAGGCGCCCCTTCCACACTTTAACCGGCTGGCTCAGGCTTCAAGCCGTGTATTTTTCCAGGAAGACTTTATTTGCAGAACTGAGTCAGTCCTCCACGTGGCCGGGCCCCGGGCTGACCCAGCCTCTGGAGGGCAGCGGGACGGCCCCTGCAGTTGAGAGGCTCAACTCTGGCGGGACAGTAGGGCCCCACGGTACGGGCTGAGAGACCCCGGGACAGGCAGCTGTAGGATGGGAGGGATGCGTCTGGGGGATGACAGAGGGGCACCCACAGGAGGGCAGGAGGTGGCACACAGGGCCAGGACAGCCCACGAAGCCCCCGCAGTCCAGGTACAACCGGACAGGAGCTGTGGACGCCTGCCCGCCGGAAGCCGTGTGGAGCCCCTGAGAGGCACCACGCCGGTCACGAACGTGAACATGCAGATGACAAAGAGCATGAGTGTGTCCCTGAGGTGTTCAGACAGATGTGTCTACAGTGGATCCCCGAATCACCCAAATACAGCAGGACGATTTGGGGAAGAGCCTACAGCACAAAGCTTCCCGGGAGACACCTAGACTGTCCCGCTTGTGCGGGGGGAAGATGGCAAATTCTTCTTCGTGTTTCTGGCTACTCTTAAAACAGGTTTGATTTTATTTGATCAGAACCAGAAAGGCCAGAAGAGAAAGGACAGAGTGCTTACTTTTTGCTAAAACTACTTTTTTTTAATTTATTTTTTCATTTGAGAGAGAAAGAGGGAGAACACGTGTGCACACACGCATGCAGGGTAGAGGCAGAGGGAGGGGGAGGGAGAGGGAGAGAATCCCAAGCAGGCTCCACACCAAACGTGGAGCCCAACACGGGGCTCGATCTCAGGAACCATGAGCAGAAACTGTCAACGCTTAACCGACTGAGCTACCCTACCGAGGCCCCCCTGAAACTACCTTGTGATTAGAGAGAGATTTCGGAAGTCTATAGTCTCCAGGAGCGCCTGGGTGGCTCGGTCGATTAAGGGTCTGACTTCAGCTCAGCTCATGATCTCACGATTCGTGGGTTTGAGCTCTGAGCTGTCAGCACAGAGCCCGGACCCTGCTTCGGATTCTACGTCTCCCTCTCTGCCCTTCCCCTGCTCACTCTCTGTCTCTGTCTCTCAAAATAAAGAAACAATTTTTAAAAATTAAAAAAAAAAGAAGTCTGTAGTCTCCAAAGATGGCAACTGGGGGGGAACCAACAAGGGAAGGACAATCCGTGGAATGGAAGGAGCAGGAATCCTGCCTGATGTGGCAATGCCGGCGGTGGTGAGGTGGGGCCAGGAAGGGGGGAAAGGGGCTTTAATAATTAAGAACGACCAAAGTAGCAGTTCCCTTAAAAGTAACCCAACTTTTTCTCTTCCCAGATATAAAAACCATGGATGAACAAGGGTGTTATAATTTGTCTCCTTCTTTCTTTAAACTTTTTTTAAATGTTTATTTACTTTTAACAGAGACAGAGCATGAGCAGGGGAGGGGACAGAGAGAGAGAGAGAGGGAGACGCAGAATCCAGAGAAGACTCCAGGCTCTGAGCTGTCAGCACAGCGAGGCTCAAACCCACGAACCGAGAGATCATGACCTACGTTGAAGCCAGATGCTCAACCGACTGAGCCACCCAGGCGCCCCAATTTGTCTCCCTCTTTCTAAAGTGTAAGCTCCTTGATGGGATTTCTCTGGTCCACCCCCCACCCCCCGCCCCCGCCCCCAGAACCCTCAGCAAGGATGGACTCTGGTCATCACAGGAGCCCACATGTGAATGAAACATGTGGCTGACTGTCTCCCTGCTGGGCTCATGTCCTGGGGGCAGGGCCTGCGTGGCTGATTCACGGTTCTAGCAGCAGAGCCTGGCGCACAGTAGATGCTCAACAAACTACTTGGAGAAGAAATTCGGTAAAACTCTTCAACGTGGGTCTCATCATGCCAGCTTACGTTTTCATTAAAAGTACATTATCGCTGGGGCACCTGGGTGGCTCAGCCGGTTAAGCATCTGACTCTTGATTTCGGCTCAGGTCATGATCTCACGGCTCCAGAGTTCGAGCCCCGAGCGGGGCTCTGTCTGTGCTGACAGTGTGAGCCCGCTTGGGATTCTCTCTCTCCCTCTCTGCCCCTCCCCTGCTCATGCGTGCTCTCTCTCCACATTTAAAAAAAAAAAAAAAAAAAAAAAAAAAACAGCATTAACGTTTTAATTTCCAGTAAAGCCAAGGAGACCACAGAATATTCACACACTATTCTCTGTTCCTCTTACTGGTATGGAAAAAAAAAAAAAAAAAAAGGTTAAAGAAACAGAAAGCATTTACACACCAAGCTGTGCAAACGGCTGCAGGAGAAATGCTGCTTGGCGGGAACCTGACTCCGGCTCACAGCGGCCCCAGGTCAGCTAAGAACCCGCCTGCCCCGCAGACCCCCTGTGTGGGGGGCCCAGAGCACGCTCCCCTGCAGGGAACCCCACACTGTCCTCTCACAAGCTGTGAGGGGCACACGAGTGTGCGGGACTCCGGGCTCCCTCGCCACAGGGGCGTCTCAGCCCCAGGACTGTGTGTTCTCTGCTGAGGACCGACCACGGGCAGAAGCAGCAGGTGCGCCCCTGATCCCGGAGGACGCCGGCACTGCCGAGGCCGGGCCGGGACGCTGGCCGGGCCAGGACGGGCGGGCGGGCAGCGGGCACAGAAGCCGGGCGGAGGGCGTGAGCGCATGTCCGGCCGCGCGGGTCAGCCCGGGCGCGCACAGGTGGACAGGCCCGGCTCGTCTCCGCTGAGGAGGCGACCCGTGAAGGCCGTCCGGCCCCTGCCACTGCGGGCGCTGAGGGCTCCGCTCACCCTGGGCACACAAGCGGCCCGGTGCACCGCAGACCAGTAGCCACCCTGTGCGCGTCCTCCTCCGGCGCTTCGTCGCTGGCACCCAGATCGCGCTCGTCTCAGTTCTATTTCCACCTCGGTTCCCGAGCCAGCGGCCTCGGGCAGGCAGGGAAACGCGGGACCTGGGCCCCAGGACGCTGTCCCCAGGCTCCCGGCGAGGAGCACCGGCGCTGAGGACGGAGGAGCGCGACGCGAGCGCCGGTTCGGGGTCCCCGCCGCCCGCACCGAGAACCTGCCCTCGCCCGCCGCCCGTCCCGAGAGCCCCGGCCGCGGTACCGCGCGCTGACCTCGCCTGCCGTCGGCGGCGTCCCTCGATGCGCGGCGCCCTAAGCAGCCCGCGGCCGGAAGCGGGGTGGCGGAAGCGGAGGACGGACGCGAAGCCCTTGCCCAAACCTAACATGGCCACCAAAACCTCGCTACCACCGCAGCGGGACGCCCTCCCTGCCCGGAGTAAAGATGGCCGCCGCGGCCGGTGCGCGCGAGGGGCAGGCTCCGATTTCCACGCCCCCGTCCCCACCCCCTCCCCGCTGGACGCTGACCCGGGGTCTTCTTATTGGTCGCTTCTCGTGGCGAGCCCGGATTGGGCCACATGGGGACGGGGTGGGTCCCTCCGACCAATAGCGGCGCGAGGGCTGGCGCGGGGCGGGATCCCGCCCGGCACCGTCAAGTAGCCCCGGGAACGGCCGGCACCGCGGAGCGGTGGGCGGCCGCAGAGGCCGAGCGCTGCGCCGGTTCCCGCCGGACCTCGGCCAGTGCCCGCGCGGCCGCGTCCTGCGCAACGCTGCCCGCCTCGGCCCGCCATGCGCCCCCCTACCCCGGCCGCGCTGGGGCTGCTGCTGCTGCTTGTGCTGCTGCCGCCGCCGCCTGGTGAGACCGCCAAGAAGGCGACGCCCTGCAAGCGCTGCCGGGAGCTGGTGGACAAGTTCAACCAGGTGGGCCGGTCACCCCACGCAGACGCGGGGTCGGGGTCGGGGTCGGGACCGGCCTTGGGGGGCGGCGGGGCCGGGGTCGTCCCGCGATGGACCGGGGTCCTGGACCCAGGGTAAGCCTGCGGTGGATCGGGGTCGGCCCACAACGGTCGAGGGTCACCCCGAGATGGGCCGGAGTCACTCCACCATGGACCTGAGGTCAACCCACAACGGACGAGGATCAAGGATCCAGGGTAACCCCTCCGTGGGCCGGGGTCACCCTGAGTGGGCCGGAGTCACTCCACCATCGACCTGAGGTCACCCCACAAGGGACCAGGGTCAGGGACCCAGGGTAGCCCAGAGATGGGCCAGAGTCAGTCCTGACACGGACATCACCCTCGTGATGGACCCAGGATCACCCACGCAATGAATGGCGGCGACCTGTCAGGGGGCTTGGGAAGTCACCATGACGGACTAGGGTTGCTCTCACAACGGACGTGGGTGGGGGCAGCGGCACTGAGCCCCGTCTCCACCGTGTCCCCGCAGGGAATGGTGGACACCGCAAAGAAGAACTTTGGCGGCGGGAACACGGCTTGGGAGGAAAAGGCGCTATCCAAGTATGAATTCAGGTGGGTGCCACCACCCCTGCTCTGGGCAGCCCAGCTTCGGTACTTGACATGTTCCTGTGAACGTTGTCACCCGCGTTGATGACAGATACATGGAAGGGTCCCTCCCATAGCGTCACCTGTCTGCTGGCCCCTACGTGGCCTTTTGGCTTCCACACTTATCCCCGTATCCAGTCCGCACACAGTGGACTGGGTGGTCTCTTAACGATGCACCCTGGACGGTGAGTCCCCCCACGTGAAATGTCACTGGCTTCCCCTGCTGGTGGGGTTAGCCCTCTCTCCTCCACCCAGGACTCCAGGCCCTGCCCCCAACTTCAGAGGCTCCCCTGGTGGGCCCCACACCTGCCACACGACCACCTGTTCTCTGAGTTTCATTCATCACAGGGCACCCAGCCCACCTGATGTGTCTGCTGAGGGTCTTTTCCTACTGAAGTGCCACCGTCTTTCCCGCCTCGCGCCAAGTGGGGATGTCCTGTGGGATGGACACTGATACCTCGACTCGCCTTCTCACTCTGTGGTGCTGATGGGCTTGTGTTTCAGCGAGGTCCGGCTGCTGGAGATCATGGAGAGCCTGTGTGGCAGCAGTGACTTCGACTGTCACAGCATGCTGGAGGAGCATGAGGAACGCCTGGAGGCCTGGTGGCTGAGACTGTGAGCGTCCCACACCCCCTGCGCCCCCCACCCTGTTCCCCAGCCCCAGGGCCCCCCCATTCCCCCAGCCCTGCACCCCTACACCCAGTGCATCTCCCGCACCCCCCGCCCCGTTACCAGGCCCACCTCACGTGCCCCAGCCTGGCTCTCCAGCCCCCTCACCCCAACCCTGCTCTCCCTGGGTGTTCGTGGAAACACACGAGTGGCTTCTTACTTTTTAATTTATAATTTTGAGATAATTTCAGACCTCCAAGAGTTTCCACACGCTCGTCTTCTCTCTTGTCCGCACGTTAGCATCTCTTATTACCTTAACACGATAATCCCGGTGAGGTCCGTAACTGGAGAAGTCCTTCCCGCCCGCACTGGTGTTTCCCTGACGTTACGATACGCTGGAGCACACGTCGTCATAAACTATGATTTTGTGTTGAAGAAATCTGTCACGTGAGCTTTAACGAACGCGTTTTCGATTCCTCAGGAAGAAGGAGTATCCTGACTTATTTGAATGGTTTTGTGTGAAAACCCTGGAAGTTTGCTGTTCGCCAGGAACGTACGGGCCAGACTGCCTTGGTACGTTTTTCTCGGGGACTCTCAAGTGCCCCAGGTCATTGGCGGTGCCCGTGTGGTGATTCCCGGGCGGGCGGGAGCAGGGTCGGCAAAGGGACGGTCCATGCCACCTCCACCTGGCCCTGGGGCTGCTGTGTCGCTGCTGCCCTCACCCCAGGGACCTTCTCCTTTGGGCCGCACCGCTCTGAGCATCTGATCCCAACTGGGCTTCTAATTCAGTCTCTACAGACCTCCCATAGTCCACCCGTGGGCCAGTTTTAACCTGCCCGCATGGGCGCCGCCCCCTGAGTGCAAGGAGGTGGCTCTGTGGCTTGCGTGGCCCCCCGGCCCAGCTCTGCCCACGGAGGAGCAGAGACAAGTCTGGGGCGGGGAGGGACAGTCACATCTGTCGGGATGGATGCGTCGTGCCAGCCTTAAGTAGGGAAGCCACACTCTTACGTCAAGACATGGGCTTCGAAACCGAAGCCACCAAAGTCACTCACCTTGATCAGCTGGATCAAGTGGCACATTTTCCAAGTTCAGACTGTCTCCCTGGCCGCGGCCCCCTCCTGCCTACCTTTCCTCCCGTCCCGCTGCCACGGGGCTGCAGCGGGCCGATGTCACGGTCCCAAGCAGTCCTATTCGCTCCACGTGTGAGCATCCTTGTCCCCAGGTTTCAGGTGAGGCTGCCCAGAGCCCCCGGCTGGCTCCCGGGCAGTGACCCACATGCCCACAGGCCCCCAGGTCGCATGCAGGCTCCTGTAAATCCCAACCCCAGGCACTTGTTCTGGGGCTGAAGCGTGGCTTGGATTTTAGCGGGACTTCCAGAAAGCTACTTTGTGAGCAGGGGTGGGGGGCGTCCTCTGGGTGTGAGCCCAGCCCCCGCCCCGGGGCTGAGCTCTGAGCGGTGGGTCTGTGTCGCCCCCAGCGTGCCAGGGCGGGTCCCAGAGGCCCTGCAGCGGGAACGGGCACTGCAGCGGGGACGGCAGCAGGCAGGGGGACGGGTCCTGCCAGTGCCACCCTGGGTACCAGGGGGCCACGTGCACCGACTGCGTGGACGGCTACTTCAGCTCGCTGAGGAATGAGACGCACAGCATCTGCACAGGTACCGCAGCAGCGCGGGCGGCCAGGGCTTCAGCCCACGGTCCTCGGCGCGACAGACGCATCCCTTGGCTCTTACCCGCATCCCGGGAGCCCGGGGGGCACGCAGGAGCCACGGGAAGGGAAGGAGGAGGATGGGCCGCGGTGCTCTTGCCTCCCAGCCCTAAACAGCCCCCGGGAGGGAAGTGAGTCCCGTTCTCCCGACATCCTCTGGAGAAGGAGGGGAGGGTGGACGGTGTGTCACAGCCATGCTCATCGGGCTCCTGGTGACCTGCTGCCTTTAGTGTCCCCTCGCGGGCTTGCCCTCCCTCTGCGGCTGTCGTCAGCGCGCGGTCACCGAGGCGGAGCGTCTGGAGTGAGCGAAGGCCACCCTGGGCCCCGGCCCGCGTTGCTGCAGGAGGTGGGGGGGGGGGGGGGCGCGCACGGGAACGGGGGGCTGAGGTCACGTGGCGGGACCTCCCGGCCCCAGGTCCCCTTGAGAGGACACACCGTCTCGGCTACCCCGGCATCGAGTGCGGGGGGCTCTCCTACCTGGGTCTTCAGAGGTGTCCTGGGCGCTCCGGGTGAGCGCTCAGGCCCTGAACTATTTCCCTGGAGTCGAGGAGAGAGCCCCCCGTTTGTTTTCTCCGGTCACGTCCGGATCACGAATCGCAAGAGTGGTTTTTTCTGTCGTTGACTGAGAGCCGCTTTCGGGGGTTTCTTCCTTATTTGTTTCTGGGTTTTGTTTTCGTTCCACTGCAGGTAAATTTCTGAGATGATCTCTGTGTCGGGCTTGTTACTCAGAGCGGGATTTACGCTTACTGGCGGCCGTCCCGCCTCTGCTTTCCAGCCTGTGACGAGTCGTGTAAGATGTGCACGGGTCCCACCAACAGAGACTGCGGCCAGTGCCAAGCGGGCTGGGTGCGGGAGGACGGCGCCTGCGTGGGTGAGGCTGAGGCTGCGCGGGCTCCTGGGGCCTGGCCTTCCCTCCTCCTTCCCTCATCCCCCTCCTCCTTCCCTCCTCTCTCCGTCCTCCCCCTCCCCCCTCTTCCCTCCCCCCTCCCTCCTCCTCCCTCTTCCCCTCCTCCCCCTCTTCCTTCCCTCCTCTCCCTCCTCCCCCTCCTCATCCTCCTCCCTCCCTCCTCCCTCCCTCTTCCCTCCCCCCTCCCTCCCCCTTCCCCTCCCCCTCCCCCTCCCCTTCCTCCCTCCCCCCTCCCCTTCCTCCCTCCCCCCTCCCCCTCCTCCCTCCCCCCTCTTCCCCCCTCCCCCTCCCCCTCCCCCTCCCCCTTCCCCCTCCCCTCCCCTCCCCCTCCTCCCCCCTCCCCCTCCCCCCTCTTCCCCTCCTCTCCCTCCTCATCCTCCTCCCCCTCCTCTTTCCCTCCACCCCCTCCTCCTGTTTTCCTTCCTCCTCTCTTTCTCCCCTTCTTTCTCTCTTCTTCTCCCTCCATCCTTTCCATCCTCTTTTCTCTCCCTCTTCCTCCTCCTCCCTCTCCTACCCCCCGACTCTTCCCCTCTCCTCCTTCCCTCTTCTCTTCTTCTCTCCTCCCCCTTCTCTCTCCTCCCCCTTCTCTTCTCCTCCAGCCCTCGTCCCCTTCCTCCCACTTCTCTCCCCCCTCCCTCCCTCCCTCCCTCCCTCTCCTTTCTCTAGGACCTGCTGGTGTGCGGCCACTGGCAGGGAAACTGAGGCACAGACCTCCCTTTGGCCTGGAGAGCCACACACAGGTGCTTCACAGCCACAGAGAGGAGGCATGCCTTCTGACACACACGCTCCAGACCTGAGGCCCCGGGCCTTGGCTCTCCCCACCCATCCCCTCCCCACCCAGCCTGGTAGCCACTGCCCGCTTTGCCTGTATCCTTTTTCTGAGCTGCAGCGGGCCCCGGAGCACTGGCTCCAAACCCAGCCCCGCAGAAGGCCCCGGGGAGGGTCTGGCAGTGGCCGAGGGGCTCTTCCCCGGGTCCGAATGCCGGCAGGCAGGTGGGAGGAGGGGCGGGTCGAGGACGGGGTGCCCTCCTCCCCTCATACGTCAGCTTTGGTTTTGCCCCTCAGTTAGGGGCGTCAGGCTTGTACCTGACGCCTCCAGTGGGAAGGGAGGGGCCCCGACACCGACCTGGAGCTCATCGGAGTCCACGCGGAAGCACAGAGTGCTCACGTGGTAGCCATTGGTCCCTCGCAGCGGCCCCTCCCCTGGGACCACTTAATGTCCCTGGTTGTCACCCCTGCACGTGGGAGGCCACCTCCCTGTCCGGCCCCAGCCCCAGGTTGCATCATCACGAAGGTGGTCCGGGCTCGGCCCCTCACGGCTGTGCCGCTGCCTTCCAGACGTGGACGAGTGCGCGGCCGAGACGCCTCCGTGCGGCGACCAGCAGTACTGCGAGAACGTCAACGGCTCGTTCGTGTGCGAAGGTGCCTGGGCATGGGCTCCTCCGGGGCGGGCACGCACCTCCTGGGCCCTGGGCCCTGGGCCCTGGCGATTCTCCCTTTTCAGGCGTTCACGTGACTTTCTTATGTTCTACCTACTTTAAGTTCTTTTTAACGTTTGTTTATTATTTTCGAGGGAGAAAGAGCATGAGTGGGGGAGGGGCAGAGAGAGAGGAAGACTCAGAATCCGAAGCAGGCTCCAGGCTCTGAGCTGTCAGCACAGAGCCCGACATGGGGCTCGAGCTCACGGACCGAGAGATCATGACCTGAGCCGAAGTCGGACGCTCAACCGACTGAGCCACCCAGGCGCCTCTCTACCTACTTTAGAAAGTTGAAGGTGACGGGCGCCTGGGTGGCTCAGTCGGTTAAGCGTCCAACTCTTGATTTCAGCTCAGGTTATGATCTCAGGGTGGTGAGACTGAGCCCCGCATCGGGCTCTGCACCGAGCGTGGAGCCTGCTTGGGATTTGTTCTCCCTCTCTCTCTGCCCCTCCCCCACACGCACGTCCCTATGCACGGGCTCCCGCGCGCTCTCTCTCTCTCTCTCTCTCTCTCTCTCTCCCAAAAAAAAAGTTTAAGGTGGCAACCCAAGTGATAGATATTTGTTACAGAAAATTCAAATGAGTTGAAAGTAATATTTAAAAGCCATCAATTCCACGGAGAGGGAGCCTCTGTTACTAGTCCTAATGTGCTCCCCAGCGTCTCCTTGCCTTTTTCACTCAACGAGGCCGTGACCGTCTTCGTCCGTCCTGTCACGCCGTGTACGTCACATACACGCGTGTGTGCGATTGCAGAGCACGTCCTGACTCCGCCAGTTTCTTCGACAATCTGTATCGCTGGCCGTTTGAGTCAGACCAGTTCTCCCGCAGTTACGCACTTTGAATTCCTTGGTAGATAAAGCTTTTCGTGTTGGTCACCGTTTTCTCGCACTGGTTCCAAACTGCTCTGGGGGTGTGCGTTGTAGGGCCACGCCGTCCCCGGGAGGCTGGGGGCCTCCCCACGTGCCGCGTGTGCCCCTCTCTGTGACGCGTGGGCCTCACCTGGGAAGGTTATTCGTACTGAGCTCCCAGCCGCCCGTCATGAGGAAGGCGGCCACCCCCGATACCGGCTCCAACAAGAGGGTGCAGAGGGTGCCTGTCCGTGGGCTTCCCGTGCACGGTCACTGAGTCTCCGCCCTGCCGCCTGAAGCCGTGCTTGGGGGTGGGGGTGGGGTGGGAGAGGCCGGAGCACCCGGGTTCCCACGTGGCGTGGCTCCAGACCCCGTGTGCCCACAGGACGGTGTCTGATGTTCTCATTGCCTTTCCCCCTTGTTTCTAGAATGTGATTCTACCTGTGTGGGCTGCACGGGGAAGGGTCCAGAACAGTGCAAAGAGTGCGTCCCGGGCTACACCAAGGAGAGCGGCCAGTGTGCAGGTCAGTGAGGTTGTGTCTGTGCTGGACTGGGATGGAGCGCTGCAGGGAGGCCACGATGTGACCGGTCCCGTGACGAGCTGGGGGGCGGGGGGCGCCGGCTCTGGCTCTTCTCCACAGACCCCGTTCCTCCAGCTTCAAGAGCATGTGACACGGGAGCAGCATACGCCTCCCCCCCCCCCACCATGTGCGTGGTGCTGGTGATCCTGTGGTCTGGGGTCCCGCACCCCACCCCCGTTTCCCCGTCAGCCAGGGGTGACCCGGCCCCCGTGGTCCCCTCCACAGCTGGGGCCGGCTGGAACCCACTTGGAAAAGGGCAGCGAATCCACCGACCTCGCTGGGCGAGCTTACGCCGGGCCTCCCGCCTCCTCGCCTGCGCCGTGCTTCTCTGCTTTCCGGCCGCGCGTGGCCTGACCCCCGACGCCTCTGTTAAACTCCGCCCTCTTCCTCTCTTCTCCAACGAGATGTTTCCGATCTTCGGCTCCCTGTGCGCGAGCGAGTTATGAGAATCTCGTGATCACGACGTGTGTCTGCCGAACAGAGGAATCCGTTACAGTGGTTACAGTGGGATGTCTTTACCGCAGACGTAGACGAGTGCTCGCTGGCGGAAAAAGTGTGCACGAGAGAAAGCGAGAACTGTTACAACACCCCTGGGAGCTACGTGTGCGTGTGTCCCGAGGGCTTCGAGGAGACGGAAACAGCCTGTGTGCGGACGCAGACCGCCGCGGACGGTGAGTGGCCTGGCTGCGGAGCCCGGGCAGGGACACCGGCCACCGGGCCACAGCCGCCGGCTCGGAAACACACAAAAAGTGGCCCCGGGAGGGTGATGGCTGGGCTTCCTGGAAGACAAGAGGGTGACGGTCCCCGTGGGGAGTCCCAGAGGTCATGCACAGACTGAGGTGTGGGCGGGAAGCAGAGTCAGTGACACCAGAATCAGCAGGCGGGCTGACGGCAGAGGAGCCACCGGACGGTCCCCACGTGGTCCATGCGCCAGCTTCCCGGAGGCCTGAGGCCAGGACCCGCTCTGAGCCTGTGGGCAGGGACCCTGGCCTCCTCCGGCTTCCGGTGGCTGTGCGTCTTGGATCCCCGGGGCTTACGGCCCCATCCCTCCAGTCTCTGCCCCTGTCCACGTGGCCTTCCCGTGGCCTGTGCGTGTCCACGCTTCCCTCTCCCCGTATGGACACCGGTGACTGGAGAAGGACCCGCCCCAGTGACCTCTCCTTACCTTGATCATCTGTGAAGAGCCCGTTTGCACACTAGGCCCAGCTGACAGCTCCTGGGGTTAGGAGGTCACCACGGCTCCCGGGGGATGTGGCTCTTCCCACGAGGCTCCTAGAAGTGCTGTGACAGCACGGAGTGGAAGGGACGCGTCTTCCCCAACGAGTAGGTTGTGCCGCAGAATCCAGGAGCCCCCGGCCCCGAGCGGGGTAAAGCCCAGCGAGCACACAGCCTCGTAGGACACCCCGAGCACCAAGGACAGGAGCGCACCAGACGCCAAAGGGAGCGAGGACACAGCAGAGGACGGGACAGCAGCCACACGCCACCTCTGCCTCGGCGTGGCCTCCCCGCCCACGCCCCTCCCCATCATCCGGGCCCCCGTCCTGCCCAGCTGATTCCGGAGCGCCTGGCCGCCCCCCCCCCCCCCGCTGTGGGGCCAGCGGGCCGCCGCGTCCGGGAGGAGCCAGCGCCACCCCGTCGGGACGTTTGTGCCCGCGCTCCGCCCCAGCCCCGTGAAAACCTTGCGGCCTCAGCCTCGGGGCCCTCGTGCGGGGATTTTACCAACTGATCTGTTTGTTTCCTGGCAGAAGACCCAACGCAGCCGCCCGCGCGGGAAGATCTGTGACGTGGGTCCGGAGCCGGAAGCCGGACCTGCCCTTTAAGTTATTGAGACTGACGCCCGGGGAAGGCGGCCCCCACACCCGCGCTCCTCCACGGACGGTCCAGGGCGAGCTGCTCCCCCTCAAACACTTGTGCCCATCTGGCATCTGGAAAAACCACAGTTCCTGCTTGTTCTTGAGCAGATTTGTATATTTTGCTACCGTTCTTTATAATAAAATTGACCATTGGAGGTAGTCAGGCACAGAACACGTGTGAGTTTGTCTCACTGCAAAGCACGAACGACTTGGGACGGAGTGAGCTCCGTCCGCCGTCGCTGTCCCCCCCGCTGGGGCTGGAAGGCACCCCTGACCGCCCCGCACAGAGAGGACACAGCCCTGCCCGCCCTGAGGCAGCCCGCTTCGGGCTTTCAGCACAACGGGATCGGGACAGCTGTGCCACCGACGGGCCCTCGGGCAGGCTACAGCCGGAGAGAAGCGTCCATCACAAGCCCCAGGGCCAGTTTCTCATCCTTGAATGAAGCAGCTGAGAGTGATACAGGCTGTGGCTCCACGGGGAGGCCTCCCAGGGCCCCCTCCCCCCCACCAGTCGGCACGGCCGCCCCAGGAACCCCCCACCCACGTGAACGCCCGGTTCCCCGAGCACCCTGCCTGCCCCACTGCTGTTACCCCCGCCCCACTGCCATCCACACGGGGGGTCACCCTGGGAGGCGGCCTCCTGTCTCCCGCTGTCCTGGCACCGAGGACCTCGGCATCCTCGCGACATCCTGTGGTACCTGCTCTGCGGGCCCAAGGTGGGCACCTCAGTGGCCACAGGGGACACCCCTGCCCCAAGTCTTGTCCCTGGTTCTCCCCGGGTCCCCGTGCCCTTCGGCTGGCCTCCCTTGCTCTGTTGCCATGTCTGTGCTGGGGGACAGGGAGCATTCCCTCCCCGGCCAAGCACCCCTGAAGTCCTAGAAGACAGGGCCGAGTTGACCGGGCAAGGCCAGCCTGCGGCTCTCGTCCAGGCCAGACCTGTTGGGGAGTTCACACGGGAGACAGCCCTGTCATCACGCTCTGGGGACCGAGCTGGAGGTCCAGGCAGTGGGAGCACGGTGGTGGGAGAGGTCACCACCAGACAGCTGATGGCCACATGAACTGGGAAGGGAGGACGCAGCCCTGTACTTGGGCGGCTTCCAGAGAACCCTGTGGGCTGGGGGCTTCGTGGAGGGAGGGAGGACAAACCTGAGAGCCAGGGGCTGGCAGAGCCCCGCACGGGTGGGGGCAAGGACGGGGAGGCCCAGAAGGGAGGCCCCCGGTGGGTGAGGGGCTCCCTCCACAGCTCGAGCCCCAGCAGAGGGCCAGGCCAGAGCAGGTGGGCATGTGGGACCCAGGCCAGGCCCGAGTAGCCAAAGCCACAGTCCACGTGGCTGGCATGGAATCGATCCCAGTTTCCAGTTGGAAGCCAGAGGGTCCTGAGTCTGCCTGGTGGGTCACCTGGGCAGCAGCCCACCCCTCCCAGGGTTCTGTGGACAGTGGCGCCCCCTCCCCGCCGCTGCACAGGTGACCTTGGTAGGTGTCTGAGGGGCTGTCTCCTGGCAGTGGGAAGGGCCAGGCCCTGCCGTTGTGGATGCTAAGACATCCCTGCAGCTGGCTCCCCACGTTGGCCCCCCGACGTCTGTGGAGTCCTCTGTGGGGTCTGAACCCTGCCCTTTGCCCCACCGAGGCCGCGCCCTGGACCCCCACCATGGCACTCGGCCCGGGCCGCTGGGGAGGGATAGGGCCAGCGTAGGCATCTCCGTGCCGACAGCAGCTGTGGCCACAGGCCCGGGGTGTGTGCCCCATTGACCCCCCTCTCGTCCCGCTCAGGGCCCCCAGCCTCTTCGCTGCCTCTCTCCCAGGGGGAGACTGGAAGCGCCAGGCTGACCTGGCTCCTGGAATCGCCGAGCGGGGTCCAGGTCAGGGCCTTCGTCCTGCTGGGGACACTGGGTCTGGCTCCTCTCTGCTCGGCTGTCACCCCTCAGAGTGGCCTCTTCCCCAAGCCACTTCCCTTCCCTGGCGGGGGGGCGGGGTTGTCTGCTCTGAGGCTGCGGTCTGGAGCCACTGGTCAAGCACCCCAGCCTCAGTCTCCTTGCCTGTGAAAGGAGCACGTCCCCAGACAAGGGACCTGGAGATGGAGGCGGAGGGCCCCACGCAGCCCCTGGTGTGTGTAGGGGGTGACTGGGGCGAGGCGTGGGCGGGCAGGGTGGACTTGAGCCCAGCAGCACCTTGCCAGGCCCAGCGTGGGGCTCAGGTGCAGGCAGGAGCCAGGTGCCAAGGTGCAGGGACGCAGGGGCTGCGAGCCTGAACGTCAGGGTCCCAGCCGGGTCTCCGGGTGACTGTGGAACCCCCCATCCCTGGTGGCGACCCCTGCCGAGGCCCTGCGGACCCCCCTCCGGCCCCAGGTCGGCCGCCGGAAAGGATAGCGAATGGACAGCGGAGACCCCTCCCTCAGACGGAGCCACCGCCGGGCTCGGCTGGTGGGGACGCGGCCAGCAGGTGGCGCTGCAGCACCACCCCGGGCTCCCCTGCCGCGACTGGAGCCTGGGCCGGAGGTGGGTGACCCTGAGGAGGGCTGAGGTCCCAGGGCAGGACATTCTGTGGGCAGTACCCCCCCCCCAGTCCCCTTCGCCGACGGAGATCAAACCTGTGGAAGAAACAGGGAGAAAGGAAGCCAAGCACGACACAGCCACCGTGACCCCGCGCTGTGGCCTCAGCGCCCGGCAGGGAGCCCAAACCGGATGACCCTCTGCTCCCTCTTCCCACCCTGGACGCCCCCTGTGGAGGGGCCTGCAGGGCAGCGACCCAGCCCACCCTTTGCCTCTGGGACACCTCCTCCGGCTTCAGGACCACCGTCAGGCAGCCTGCCTCCCCTGCTGGCCCCGGGCACGAGGGGCTCGGAGGACAGGTGTCCTCCTCTGGGGACACAGCACCGCATGCGGGTCCTGGCGTGGCTTCCAGCCCCGCAGGGCGTGGCCTGTATGTACCCTGTCAGGCCAGGAGCTTCCAGAAGTGTGGTGTGTGAGAGCCCCATGGTCACGGCCCACCCTGCCCCGGGGTCCCCCGGTCTGCTGTGTCGTTCCATGGGGTCCTGCACCACAGGGGCAAACGTTTGGTAAGCCAGTGTTCTCCACTGGGGGCCCCGGGGACATCGGTCACAACTGGGTGAGGGGGTGCTACTGGCTCAAGATGGGGGGGGCAGGAAGCCGTTCAGCACCCTCAGTGCCCAGGATGCCCCCACGGAGAACGCTCCTGCCCCACCGCCCACCTCGCTGGGGGGATGCCGACCTCAGGCCCGGGCCTCCGTCCCCGTGACGCTGACTAGGGGTAGCCGTGCCGGGCTCAGCCGCAGGACAGACACGTGAGGAGCCATCACCTCCACTGTCCTGGCCGTTCTGTCTGTACGCGGCCGTGCCACCCGATGACAACGGCTTGCCACCCAAGCTGAGGACAGGCTGGCCGCTGTCACGTGGCCAAGGGGCTCTGTCCACCTGCCGCACGGTGGGTATGTTCCGGCAGGTGTGGACGCGGGATTTAAAATGTTCACCGCCGTGCCCGCCCAGAGTCCCCGGTGTGCGTCTCCCCAGACCCCCGCGGCCGAGACTGGCCAGCTGGGCCGCTTGCCCACGGGCCCCCTCCGCCACTGTCATCGTCCACGTGTGCCCACATACTGTGCCGGCCGTCCCTGGACCGTGACGGAGCTCCTCCTCCTCCTCCGCTGGTCACAGGAGTTCCTGGGAGGCCGCACGTGGGAGCGGTGGGACTGACGAAGGGGCAGGGGCCGCCCGCGGGCGCCACACGGGTGGAGCCCACGCGGGTCCGGACCACCCGTGCCTGCAGCGTGCCACTGACCTGTGGCCTTGCCACGTCTCACCCCACGTGCCCGACCTCTTGACAGGGCAGGTCTGAGAAAGCCAGCGCCGGGCAGCCCGCCGTGGCCCCGTGCCAGGGGGGCCACTTTTCACAGGCCCGGAGCCAGGCCCCTTCTGCCGGAGACACCAGCCGCCCCGGAGCCCCTTAGCTCAACGCAGCGGGCCCCGCGCAGCGCTGGCCTTCCGTGGCACTGGCACTGGAGCACAATTCAGGGGTGCACACCGCTCCAGCACCCCGAAGCCCCCAGGTCTGCGCTCCCCGTCCTCTGCCCGAGGGGGCCCCGTGCGCCTCAGGCCCCTGACCTCTCCCCGGAGAGCGCGTGTCCTGCGAAGGCCTCGCTGTGCTGATTCACAGGGTTGTCGATCCGGGGGACAGGTGTGCCGGGCCGGGGACCCTGGGCAGGAGAGTCACGGTGGCGGGGGGGACCACACGTTCCCTCCGAAAACGGTCTTGGATTCTCTTCCTCATCGGGACGGAGGGCGGTGCGGCCCCGTGTTTCCAGCTGTCCTCCCGGAGCCGCCACCACCGGCCTCTGGCCGCGGTCAGACTGGCGGGTGTAGAGGTGTGGCAGCACCAGCCCGCACCCGGCAGTCTTTAACCGCGTCACTGCCCGGGAAGTCCTGCTGTTTCTGACTATCTGGGTGGGGGGCAGTTGTGGACGCTTCCGTGGGGCTTGTCCCTCACAGTGGCCAAGGGAACGAGGTCGGCCACCAGGTATGTCCACTCCACCTGTCCATTCTGGGCGTGGGGAAACGGCCATCGGGTGCCCGTGTAGACAAAGGCAGGGACTAGACCCTGGCCACAATCACATTTGTGAGCCCCTGACTCTAACAGGGGAGCCACGGTGACGCTTCGGGCCTCAGGTTACTGGCATCAGCTGGAACCTCGTGTCCACAGCCCTCAAATGCTCGGGCGTGTCCCCTCCCCTGTGTTCAGTTATGGGGTCACGGGAAGGCCTGGCACCCTCCCCAGGGCGCAGACTTACCTGATGTTGCGAAGTCTGCTTCCCGAGGACCCGGCCCCCTTTTATTCTCTGGGTTCTGGGTCTGCAATCTGCCGTAAGCCTGGAAACTGGGCGAAGAAACTTTCACTGGGACCTCCTGGCCGGGCACCCTCGATCTCTTCTCTTTGGACGCCTGTCCAGTCTCCAAGAACGCTGTGTTCACCACAACCTCGGCCCCTCAGGCCCCGGCCCAGCTCCACCTGCGTCCACCTAGCCCCTGGTGGCCGGGCGCCATCATCCCTGTCACTGTCCATTCTGCGACAGCCGCTCCCCGTTAGCAGACCCTGCCGGGAGCCCACACTGACCTCCCCACAGAGCCGGTGCCTCTCCGAGTGTGCTCCTGACGGCTGGGCTGCACAGTGTATCCTCCAGGCCACCTGAGGAACCCACCCCCTGCCGCCCGGCCCCTTCCCAACATCCGCTGTGGCCCTTGTGACGGTCTGCCCTTTTCAAAAGCACCTCTCACGCTTCTAACCGTCTTCCCGGCGCCGTGACCGCACCACCTTCTGGGTCCGAGTCCCAGACCTCAGGAAAGCCCCCACAGTCAATGAGCTCCCCTTAACCTGCCCGGGATGAGGTCCTGGGTCCTGAGACCCGAGTCCCCTCTGCCCTGCACTGGGCCACCATGTCCCCAATAGGTTATGTCACTACTTAGCTCCGGGAGGGATACAGACAGGTCCTGGGGGTGTGATATTCCTGTTTTCTTCAAGGAAGTCTTCCCATAAAGGCACGGGCCACTTGTATAGGCCCAAGGACGGGGGGTTTGGGGGTCACCCCCTGTGCGCCATTCCCTCCAGCCAGCGCCTTCAAGGGAGCACAGCACACCTGCCAGGCTGGGTTCCACCCTCATGAGAGCCAGATCCTCTGACCACTGGGTCCCCCCAGACCCCCCACGACATGTGACCCTTTCCCAGAGTGACAGGGGACGACACCATTAACCCATACTCTCAACCACCGGACTCTGCCCAGCCGTGCGGCCCCCTCCCACACCACGGTGACAGTTGTGACCACTGGTGTTCCCACTGCGCGGAACGAGCCGGGTCCTCCTGTCCCTGCGGTGACCGTCCTGGACTGCCCTGGCTCTGTCCGCCTGCACTTGTTCCCAGAAGGGCAGTCGGTCCTCAGCTGACCCCCTGGGAAGTGTCCGCGCTGTGACTCGGGGGCCAGCCTTGGACCCCCAATGGAGGGACTGTTCGCTGGGGAAGAGCATGGCCATGGTCATGCCCACAGGGGCCAAGGTGAGGCCCCAACAGCCAAGGACAGGCCCTTCCTTCCCACTCCCCAGTGGCCGGCCACAAATCCCGGCACCGGCCTGACGCTGCGCCTCCTGCCCGCGCCCGTGTGCAGACCACCTCCCACCCACGCCTGCCCCTCCTGTGCCGCAGCACCTGGCCTCTCTCATCCCCATCCCCAACTGCACCCACCCACGGTCCCCAGCCCCACCCCTCCTGCCCACTCTCTGTGTGGGCTCTTGGCAGAAGGGCAGGGACCACCCCCAGCAGCCCCCAACCAAAGACTGCCCCTCCCCACACCCCACCCCCCCTCTCAGCCCAGGGCCACCCTCTGTGGGTCATCCTCTCCCCAGCCCCTCGCTACCTGCCCGGGTCCCGGACGAGGATGGACTCCTGAGGACCCCACCCCAGGCACTGCTCGCAGCTCATATATGCTCCCACCCCCACCGCCTTCCCAGACCCCACCGGGTCTGCCCTCTGACCCCTGCGGCACTGCTGGCCTCACTCGGGCTGTGGGTGTCAGGGCCCCGGAGACAGGCAGGCCTGGGCGGTGGGGGGGCCTCAAGCCACTGCTGGATGAAGGATGGTTGTGAGACAGGTGACGGGGGGGGGGGGCACCCGGTGTGGTCATTCTCTTTGCTCTACTGGTCACCAAATTCATCTTCCCTGGGGTGGGAGCACGTCAGGGATATGGGGAGGGGCACTGGAGCCTAGGGCAGGGCGTAGGGCAGAGGCTTCAGTCCTACAGGGGGCGATGGCGGCAGAAGCCTCTGCTTGGAGTTGGGTGGGATCAGCCTCCAGTCTCTTCAGGGCAGGCTGCCATTCGGGACACGTGTCCCCCTCCCAGTCCAGGGGCCCCTCAAAGCCTCCATTGTGGCTGGGATCATCCCAGACGCCAGGCTGGCTGGCTCCACACCAGTGAGGGGCAGCCGCCGGGTTTGTGCTGGTGAGCCGGTGTGGACTGTGGGACCCCTAGCCTTCCAGAAACCCCTCCTCCCAGACCCAGTGGGCTCCTTTTCAGGACCCAAGTTTCCAGGTGACGTCATCACGCTGGGCCTGGGCAGCTAGCACGGGTTCCTCTCCTGTCGGCCTGGCAACCCCCACCCCTCACCACCAAACAGCTGGCCAGGGCCAGGGCCAGGGCCACCACCTGCAGCGGGGAAGGGTCTGGGGGTGGGGGGTGGCGATGTCTTCGGGGGGCTGCACTGAAATGGATGGAGGAAGGGCAGGGAAAGGGTATCCAACCTGGTCTGCCACTCAACTCTGCAGGCCCAGGGCGCTCATGGCGGGGTCCAGGGCAGCCCCCCGCAGCCCTGAGGACCACAGAGCAGCCACTCAGCCACCTCCCCATTCTCCCTCCTGCCCTGTCCCGGGGGGGGGGGGGGGGGGGCTCCCAGGAGACCCCGTCGTGCAGAGAGAAATTCAGGGTCCCTCGCCCCGCTCTGGTCCCTCTGCTCTCCTCCAGGCCTCCGCCCTGCCCCCTTCCGGGCCCCGCGCCCCCACCAGACACCCCCTCCCCTTTCCCCCGGGGCCCCGCCCCATCTGCAGACGCCCCCCTTCCCCTCGGGGCCCCCGCTCCCCTCCCCCACTCCGGGCCCCCCCCCCCCCCCCCCGCAGACCCAAGCCGGCCACCGCCCCCTTCCGGTCCGCGCGGGGCGGGCTGGAGCTGCGGGCGGGAACGGGGCGGGGCCCTGCCGGGAAGGGGCGGTGCCGGAAGCGTCGTCGGGCTCCCCCCCGCGGGCGGGGCGGGGCGGGGCGGGGGTGGGCCCGAGGGGGGGGTCCTCCCGGCCCGCCCCCATTCCCGGAGCCGGCGAGGGCGGGGGTGGGGGGGGACGCGGGCGGTGACGCTGACGGGAAAGCCCGAGGCTTCGGGGACGTAGGCGCGGCGCGTGCGCGGTCGGCCGCGACCTTCTGGGAAGCGCCTGGCGACAGGTGG
Organism: Prionailurus bengalensis; assembly: GCF_016509475.1. Taxonomy (NCBI): domain Eukaryota; kingdom Metazoa; phylum Chordata; class Mammalia; order Carnivora; family Felidae; genus Prionailurus; species Prionailurus bengalensis. Next base: position 141,370,398 of record NC_057358.1, read on the forward strand.
CCGCAGGCGGGACGCTGGCACTCCTCGTTACGTCATTGCGGGGGGTGTTCCCGCGGGAAACGGGCCCCCGGAAGCAGGCCGGCGAATGCGACGCAAGTTTGGGGGCGCGGGCGCCCGCCCCCGTGTCCCCGCCGGGGAAGGACGTGGCTCCGGGGGTTTGGCTGCCTCCAGCCGGGGTGTGCGCCCCCAGGACAGCCCCCACCCCGATGTCCGGCTGGGGGCGCCCCCAGCGCGGGAGACGGGACCCTGGAGCCCCGCCCCGCCGCGTTGCCCTCCAAGGCCAGGGACCGAAGGTGCCCACTCAGCCGCACGTGCCCTCCAGGACCTCGGGCTCTGTCTCCGGAGGGCAGGGGTCTGGGGAGCCGGTCTCCGCGGGGCCCGGGCCCCCACAGCCTCCTGGGGCCCAGCTCCTCTTCCCCCCCCCCCCCCCCCCCCCCCGCCTCCCGGGAGGCAGGGCTCTGCCCCTAGCGCCCCTGGGCACATCCCGCACCTCGGAGGCTCAGGGAGACCAGGGGCGGCTGCCCCGCAGTGGAGTTGGGTCTGACCTTTCCCCTCAGTCGGATGGAGCAGCGGTCCCTCCCCTCCATCGTCATCCCTTGCCGTAGCCCAGAGGCCCAGCTGTCCCCGCCTAGTGCTCAGACACCGAGTTGTGATGACAGAGGAGGGGACCACCTGCAAAGCCAGCCAGGACCCCGTGTCAAATCTACTCTGGTCTCAGACTGGAAACAGGCAGCTCCCCTGAGAGCACACACGTCGCAGCAAAGGCTTGAGGTGCCCCTGTGACCGCAGGAGCCCTTTCTCACCCCACCATCAGCACATCCCCGGTTAGGGTGAAGGGAGGCTGGTCGATGACCCCCTGAGGGAGATGCGGGGGGGAGGGCGGTGGGCACCAGCCTGGGGCTCTCCCAGGTGAGCCGCGGGCCCAGCTCAGCTGCTGGCCACATAACAGTGGCCCTTGTCCGCCGCCTGGGTGGGGGCTGGGGTACCAGCCCCGCGTGTCTCTGGTGGAGCATGGCATCCGCCCCCCTCCCTGCCGTATTGTCCATTCACCCTCCACCCTCGCCATTAATAGCTCCTCCCCTGAAGCCAAGTTATAAATAGCCCCCCAGCCCCTCACACAGGCCCCTTCAGCCGCTGGGCACACACAGCCACCCACACACCAGCCCTCGCAGAGCCACGCGAGCCCGGGCATGGAGCCCACTCCTGCTCTGCTCTGCGGCCAGGCGCACAGAGGGGCCCGCACTGCCCCAGCTGCTGTCAGCTGAGATGGTCCCTACACCCTCCCGGGTCCTCCCACGGCCTGAGCTGGCACGCTGAGCTGTCGTCCACTCTTGAGGCCATGCGGCCAAGGGGCCCGGGGCAGGCGTTCCAGCCCCTCCTCCTCTGCCTGGTCTGGCCTGGCCCCCTTCCCCAAACGCAGGCCTCCTCAGTCTACCCCCGGGGGTCCCACCCAGAGGCCCTCCCAGATCCTCAAGCTTTTCATCTGCGGGGCAGGCACCGTAGCGTCCGCCCGCCTGACCATCCAGGGGCAGCAGCTCAGCCAGCATGGCGGCCCGGCCAGCCTGGAGGGAGGCCCTGGACCCTACCGTTCCCTCCAGAGGAAACCGGTTCCGGCACGGCCTGAGCCCTGGCCCTCTGCCCCAGGTGCTGCCAGGCGGGCCCTGAGAGCCATAGGGTCCCGCCAAGCCCCAAGGAGTCACAAGTTCAGCGCAGCCCCCACCCACCCTGGGGGGCCCCAAGGCTGGTCCTGCCTCCCACCTGGCCCATGGGACGGGCACCAGTGAATTCCTGTGCCCTGCCTCCTCCTGGGGCCTTGTGTCAGGTAACTGTGACCCCTGGAGAATCTCCTCCGGAGGGCCACGTGGCTGGTGGTACCCAGGGCCAGGGTGGGGGGCTTGGAGCCCGCTGTTACTGTGCCAAAAGGAGAAAAGGAAAACAACTCTGTTTACGGAAAAGGCGCGTCCGCTGCCACTGGCCGGCGGCCTTCCTGGGGGGACAGAGGCCCTTTGTTGGGAAAACAGGAAGAGAGGATTTCCAGGACCCATCGGGCCACCCGCCGGCCGCCCGCCCCAGCTTCCTCTGATTCTCAGCAGCTTCTATGGCCACCAGCTGCCTGTCTGTCTATCCCCTTGTCTGTAAGTCCCTCTGATCACAAGACCCAGGCCTCCAGCTTTGGGGTGAAGCCGCAATCAGTGCTCAGTCCCACAGTACGGGGGGGGGGGGGGAGGGACGTCACCTGGATGCTAGTGTCTCCTGCCCCCAGGCCACACAGGGACAAGCACCTAACAGGTGCCCACTGGGTGCCCAGCTTCAGGCAGAACTGGGACCACGGCAGGCCCGGCTCCCCTGGAGTCCCAGACCCTTGTGGAAACCCACTGAGGACAGCCCCACACTGCCCGCTGTGGAGAAGGGTCTCTGTCAGGTCACAACAACCAGGGGTGCCCGGGAGGGTGGCCTTGGACTTAAGGCCCAAGGAGCACAGAGCCCTTGCGTTGTCAGGCACGGGGAGAGAGGGACACGGCCCGGCGGAGCGGGCACCCCGAACAGCCCAGCCCCTCTGCTTCTCCCTTCCGCCCAGGGCCGCAAGCGTCTCGGGCCCAGCGGTCACCCTGTCACTGCTGCGCATCCGGCCCGTGGCCCGCTCGCTGCTCCCTAGCTGGACCAGCCGCAGCGCGGGCAAGTGTGCACGTGAGGGTGTCCACACGCATCGGCACACACGCCCGACATCCTCACACACGTGCACGGGCGCACACGCACCGCCTCCAAGCCCCGATCGTCAGCACAGTCGCCCCGGCCCCGGCCCCGGGGGCCAGGCCACGAGCATCCGCACCCCTCGCCCCCACGCCCACCGGCATTGCTGGGAGTTGGCCGCTCCCCACCCCCATGTGAAGTTCTGGCCCCAGGCCGGTGGGCAGCTGTGAGGTACCACAGGGTGCCTGGCACTGGGAGGGAGCGGGGCCAGCCCCGCGGCAGGGTGACGGTCCCCACCCCCACCCAGCCTCAGGTCGCCCCTCGCCCGCTGCCCAGGGCTCCTCTGGCTCAGCCCCACCTGCCACACGCGTGTCCCCCTTGGGCTCTCACGGGCCAGAGTGGATCCCGTGGTCCTGCGGTGACCTCGGCCCTTTGGGGGGGCTGTGGGTGTCGCACCGCAGGCCTGGGTAGGGTGTAGGGGGACAGCGGGGGAGAAAGGAAGCCGGGCACGCGGGAGGGCCCCGGGGTCCTGGCCCGCTGGCCGCTGCCTCTCCTCCGTCTGCACGGCACCCAGCCTCGTCCCTCCTGTCTGGAGGGGGATGGCCGGGGACTCGATCCCCAAGCCGGGCTGTGTCCAGGCCCGGACAGCTGATCTCCTGCTCCCCTCCCACCCTGACAGTGCAGCTTCCTCAGGCCGGTGGTGGGACCGCGTTTGAACCCCCGCCCCAGCTGGTCCAAAGGAGGAAAGGAAAAGGTGCACTGAGCCGGTTCAGGCCCCGGGCTGGGGGTGCTGCGGCTGGAGAGTGACCCTCCCAGGCTCCCCAGCAGCTGGACACCGGTGACTCCCGCGGCCCCAACACTTGGGTCTGCACCGTCGGGAGTGGCCCCTGCAGGGAAGCACAGGGAGGTGAGACCGGCTGACCCGGTTGGCTCCGGCCCTGCCGCGTGGATTGCTCAGCGCAGGAGACAGCCGGGCCTCCAGAGGACCCTTGCCCCTCACCTGCTCTCCCTCTGCCTCCCGCCTGTTTCTGGGGAGTGCTGGGTACCACGGGGGCCTGGTGGGGGTGAGGCGGGGGCCCCAGGGCTACAGGATGCTGCGTGGGGGCCGGGAGAGCGGGAGCAGAGTGTCTTCAGGTGCTGGTGTGAGGGGCTTCGGGGGGAAAAGGGGGCAGACCTGGGCGGGACTTGGCCTCTGCGCTGCCGGTGGGAGCCTGGTGGCTTCTGCACAGAGAGGCCATGAGCTGACAGAGGCTAGGAAGTCCCTTGCCGCACGGTGGGGACGGGGCCGGGGGGCTACGGAATTCCCGGCTGGAGTGAGGGCCGCAGCGGCACGGAGGGCATTTGTTGGTAGACTGGAGTGAACGAGGGAGGGGACCGCTCCAAGTTCGGGGCAGGGTGCAAAGTCTGGGGGTGCTGCCCGTTGTTTGTGTTCCTGCATCCGGGTCCGCTTCAGCCGACCAGATGGCCACCTGTGTCTGAGAAAGTGAGAGGGCACCGGGGGCTTCAGGTGACTGTTTCAGGGACGCCTCGGCCAGAACCCACAGCCAGGGAATCTGTGTGTCTGTCTGTCCACCCGACCATCTGTCCAGCCGTCTGCAGTGCTGCAGACCTCTAGGCTCACCAGGAAGTTTCGTTTAATCGTGAGTAGATGCAAAAATACAACTAGCTATCCCTCTGCCCTCCCTTCCTGAGACCCGACGTGGGCCTGGCTCCCAGCTGACTCCAGGGAAGAACTACCTATTGGGTCATGGAGGAGTGAATGAACGAGTGAGGGAGGGAGGGAGGGAGGGAGGGAGTGAATGAATGAAGGAAAGACAGAGGGAGTGAATTAATGAGGGGGGAGTGAATGAATGAAAGAGGGAGAAAGGAAATGAATGAATGAGGGGAGAGTGAGTGAGTAAGTGAATGAATGAGGGAGGAAGTGAATGAATGAATGAGGCAGGGAGTGAATGAGTGGGGGAAGAAGTGAATGAATGAAGGAGGGAGTGAATGAATGAATGAGGGGGGAGTGAATGAGTGAGGGAGTGAATGAAAGAGGGAGGGAGTGAATGAGTGGGGGAGGAAGTGAACGAATGAATGAGGGAAGGAGGGGACGAGTGGGGGAGGCGCACGTGAGCAACCACAAGTGGGTGGATTAAGGACACAATGAACGGAGGAAGGAATGACTGGGGGAGGAAGGAGGCAGGCCGATGGGGCGCCCAACGTGGGTGTCTGCTCACCGCTGACCCTGTACATTCGGAGCCTGTCTGACGCTCCAGGCAAACAGGAGGAATGGCCCAAAATGCTGTGCATGAAGCTTCTAGAAGCCAGTGGCAGCGCTGAGACGTCTGGGTGGCTGAGGCCACCTCCTGACTGTTGGGGACACAAAGCCACAGCTGTTCCCTGCCACAGCAGGCCCGGTGCTGGGTGGCGGTCAGACGGCCAGGCTGGCCACCAGAGTGCCTGGGGTACCCCCCAGATCGTGGTGGGGGTCCCATCGTCACCCACGAGGGCCCCCAGACCTGGAGTCGGCCTCGCCCACATCTGAGCTGACTGTGACAGCAAGAGACAGGGTCCCCTAAATGGGGACCTGGGCTTCTGCTGCCTGCCCAGGCGCAGGTCAAGGGGCGGCCCCGGGGGACTAGGAGGCTAGTGCCTCAGGCCTGGGCGGGTGCAGGGCAGGGGAAGCTCCGTGAACAACCTCAGGAGTTTTTAACACTGCACCCGAAAGTCACTTTCCCCCCAGATCGCCTCAGGTATTTGTCCCCAAGCCTCCGCACCCAGAGCGGACCCCGTGAAGCAGCAGCTACCCGCGGGGGAGCTGGTGGGTGGTGGGGGCCGTGTGGCTGGAGGGGTACGTGGCCCACAGCCACCCTGGCTCTCGAGGGTGTTCCTGTCTGTGACTCTCAGGTCCCCAGGGCCTCGGGTCTTCAGGAAGGGACCTACGGTCATGTCGAAAAGGGAGGGTCCCTCCGTTAATGAGGACCCCTGCCCCTGGGGTCCCCCGCTGGCGAGCCCTCCCTGATGCAAGCTCTCATCTTGGACGGGCCCGGACTTGGCGGTCGTGTCCGTCCGTGGCCATGCCGGGGCGTGGCTGCGAGCGGCGGCCTCCCGCTGGCCGGGCCAGCCACTACCCCCCCAGCATGTTACTCGGCTCACCCTGTGCTCCTTGCAGGGCTCCCTGGGGGAACCGGGTCTCATGGGCACCGGGGCCGCTGACCGTGGAGCCCAGAGCTTCGGGGACAGGAGCACAGAGTCCCCACACAGTCACGGCAACGATCACCGCTGCGCCCATCCCCGTCCGCGGGCACCGCACCACCCGCGTCCCGTTGCGTTTGGCTGGCTGCGCACCAGAGCCCGGGGCCTGCGTTGTCCCCAGGGTGCCCGCGCTCTGCAGGGGCCGCCCCGGGGAGTTAGGCGGTGCTGACGCGCGAGGCGAGGCCGTGGCCTGCACCCTCAGGGTGGTGAGAGTGTATCACCTGTGCCACACCACCCCGGGAAGGTAGTCTGCTGTTTACCATCTTGGCCGGGTGGGGGCAGTTCCTGAAGTTTCTGCTGGACTGTCCCCACCAACAGAGCCCCGCCCCTGGGCGGGGTGCATCAACCGCACTTACTCATTTGGGGACTGGAGTCCTGAGCACTGTGGTCCGCGGACCGGCTCAGCTTACCCAGGACCCGGTTTATGATCCGGGCCCATGCGCCCCAGCTCTGCAGGCACCCGCGCCGGTGCAGACGGCGTCTCCCCGGGGGACGGCTGCCGAGTGAAGCCGTGGGCCTCTGTAAGAGCAGCCGGGGAATCATGGGGTGAGCAGTGCTGCAGGGCTGTCCTCCCTTCCCCAGCTGGCCGGCCAGGCTGTCCGCCGCCGTTCTGCTCGGTCACTGGCCGGGAGCTGCTGGGGGTCCCAGCTGGAGGCAGTGTCCACGACAGCGAGAAGGCCATTGGGAGGACTGAGGACAGAGCAGTGGCGGGGCAGGACCTAGGTCGTCCCAGGCCCTCTGGCCACTCTGCAGGGGGGGAGGAGGGAGGTCAGGGAGGAGGGGCACCGGGGTCATCGCGGCGAGGGTGGGTGGTGAGCGCTGGGCGGATTCCGCATCCCGCCTCCTGGTTTCGCGTATTGTGTCGCGGCCTCCCCTCCAGCGCGGGCCCGGCGGCTGACTCGGAAAGGCTGTGCCGGAAGCCGCCGCACGGAGAGGCCCACGCGCTGCACAGCCGCGGGAAGTCCCATCGGCGAGGACCCGAATCCGCGCCCCCAGGAGTGAGCTTCGGATGAGACCGCGGCCCCACCCTACCTGGACGCCGGACCCCGGAAACCGCGAGGCCACACAGCCGGGCTTGGAGGGAGCCAGTGAAGCTTGGGGTATTTGCTCCCACTGTCAAAGCCCCCCCCCAAAGGTAGAGCCAGCTGTGGGCCTGAGCTCAGGAGGGGAGAGGGGCAGCGAGGGGGGCCCCCCTTGCAGGAGGTCAGCGGTAAAGTCTCACGGCGGCAGGGGGTGGGGAGTCCAGAGAGTCTTGTAAGGATGAGACGATGCCCCGAATGTGCCCGCTGGACGTGGTCACAGGGAAAACCGATGACGGGGCGGGGGAGCTCTGAGGGGTCCCTGAGCAGGAGGGGCCGGAAGGGGACAGGTGTGACAGGGCGGGCAGGAGGGAGGGTGGAGAGCACAGGAAGGGACACAGAGCAGACGGAGCAGGCCACTGGATGGGTGTCCCCAGCTGCACCCTGCTGCCCGGTCAGGGGCGAGTGGCCACGAGAGGGGCTGAGGGGAGACAGGTCCGTGGTGGCTGGGGATCTCAGCAGGGGCAGAGGACAGCGAGGGCAGCGAACCCTGGGGGAGCTGCAAATCGAAACCACCCCCTAGGATGGCCACTAGCTGCGCACTGCTGACGGGAGCAGCCACTGGGGAGACAGCCCGAAGGCCCCTCGTGGAGCCGCCAGGGACACTGGCTTCCGTCCCGGGCGCGTGCCCACAGGAGCGGAAGGCGGGGCCTCACACACACCTGCACACACACCCGTACACGCCGTTATCCCCGTGCACACAAAGGGGAAGCGACCTGAGTGTCCACTGATGGACGAAGGGACGAGCAAGACGCGGTCCATCCGTGTAGGCGATCATCCCTAGAAAGGGCGCTTCACCCCTGCTGCACCGCGGGTGAACCCTGAGGGCACTGTGTTCGGTGAAAGAAGCCATCACAGAAAGACAAATCCTGTGTGGTTTCACGTCTATAGGAGGTACCAGAATCTGGAGTGGTCAGATTCACAGAAGCAGAGAGTAGAGACGGTGGTGCTGGGGATGGTGCTGGTGGGGGTGGTGAGCGTCTGATGGGGAGGGAGTTCCAGTTTGGGAAGATGGAGAAGTTCTGGAGACGGGTAGTGGGGTGGGTGCACAACAACGTGAATGTACTTGGTGCCCCTGAACCAGGCACTTACACACTGTTAGCTGACCTGGCGAATCGTCTGTGGTGTAGATTTTACCCGGTGAAAAAGCTGCTGAGTTAGCGGCGGGCAGCAGCCCCGAAACGCAAACCTCGGGGATTTCCACGTCTGCGACCAGCTCACGGCCAAACACCTGCCCGGCACAACGTAAAAAGGAGAACATTGACGATACCGATTTGACAATTCAATGTCGCTTTACTCCGAACGTGAAATAACAAATAACAAACAACCACGGCTAGTTGAGAAAGAGACCACGGAAAAAAGGAAAACGTTTTCCTTTCTAGGTCCTTCAGTGTCCCTTCTACGGGCACTGCAGGGGGGGAGCGGGGTGCCTCCCGGGGTGGGGTGCCTGCCCGGGGGAGAGCGGGGCGCCCACCAGAAGCCTCCCCAGGCTGCCAGGCTGCTCTTGCCTGTGGGCAGAGAGGCCGGGAAGGGGTCTGGGAGGGGCTCCCGCAGAACCGCGTTGACGCGAGAGCCACGTCAGCACAGGTGGTCAATATAAGGACGGTCTGGGGGTGACTCACGTGCAGACTTCTGCCGGAGGGGCTGGAGGGCTGGCAGAGGTCCCACGAGCTCCCGCCGGGTGACCCCGGGCCGGTGCACAGCCTTCTTGCCATTTCTGTCGTCCAAACGGCACAAACGCTTGTGTTCGTTTCTGCTGCATTTAGTAATTTGGATATTGCAATATGCATATTTAAAAAAAAGGCATTCCCTGGGCCGGTCTCCCCCCTACCTCCCGGACTTGGGAACCCGGGTGCCCGGGGACCATCAGGGAATGTTCTGGGTTTCTCTCAGGCCCCGGGCCCCGGGCCCCGGCAAGGACCCAGAGCTGCCTGTGGTGCGCAGGGTGCAGGGGTGAGGCCTCCGCAGAGAAACAGCTGTGAGCGGGCGCTCTCGTTACCGCATGGCTGTGTGCGCTGCATGTTGAAATGACTGTGGATACCGGGTTAAACAAGAGTAATGATTGAAATTAATTTCACCCGTTTCTCGCTACTTTTAATTACCCGAGTGGCCCACATTCACTTTTCATCTGGTGGCACCAGTCTAGAGGGCCACCCTCTGCCACCGGTGAAGTAGGTCAGCTCCTTTTTTCCGCCTGATGTCTCCAGAGGGGCCTTTGGGAGGGGGGTGCGCCAGGCCCCCAGCCCCATCTGACGAGCCCTGATGGCCCCCCCGACCCCCCCAACCAGGCAGTGTCCTCCCCACCTTCCCGCTCCCCTCCCCCGACCCGGCCAGCTCTTCCCCCAGAAGCTGGGGACCGGGAACCTGGGAGGAGGCCTTGGGGGTCTCTCAGAACCCCTCCCGCGTGTTCCTCGGATCTGGGCTGGGGCAAAGCCTCGCGGGGGCAGGGGAGACAGAGGAGGCCCAGTCCCAGATGGCAGACACTTGGGTGCCCCTGGCCTGAAAACCGCCACCCAGGGGGAGGCCCCTGGGGGCACCGAGCAGCTCTAGGCCTGAGTGAGGTTTATCCTAGCAGACGAGGATATGTTCTGAGGCCGGCTGGGCTATGACTCCGGCTTCGTGGCCCAGAGCGGGGCTTTTCCCGAGAGCAGCCGGTACCTTCCGCCGCGACACAGGCCCGAGGGACCCGGGTGTGCGAGGGGCTGGCCGGGCTCGGGCTGGCTGCGAGTTCAGGATCTGGGGCTGGCTGCCTGGCCGAACGCAGGTGGGGTGCCGTCTGCCCTTGCAGTGCCCCCGGGCACGCGCACACACGCTCACGGACACGTGCACACACTCACACGCACACGCTGGGGCCTCCTGAGCGGGGCAGCCTTCCAGGGAGCTCATCTGTCTTGTAGACGCCCCGCCCCCTCTTGGGGCCCCACCAGCCACCCCAGAGTGTTGGAAAGATGTCCCCCATCCGGGGTGCGTCCTGGGCTTGAGATAGGCCCCCTGCTGGATCCGTTGGGTCTTGCGCACCTCCCCCCACCCCCCCACCCCACGGCGGGCGGCACAGCTCAGACACCCAAAGCAGCGGGGCCTCCGTGGGACACCCACGCTGGCCTGGGACTCAGCCCCGCCGCAGCCTCGTGCCCGGCCTGGCCTGAGAGCCGAGCCTGCCAGGGCGTGTCTCCCCACAAGGTGCGTCTTCTCTTAGCCGCACCCTGTCCTCTGCCCGTCCAGGGCACAGACTGGGCCACCCAGGTGAGCCGGTGCCAGAGATGGGCAGCCTCCGGGTCCAGTCGCCACGAGGGTCCAGCGTGGCCAGGCCTGGGGAGACCCGCTAAGTGACAGGGCCCACCGCCACCAGGCGAGGGCTTCTGCCAGGGTCCGTGTGGCTGCAGAAGCATCCGGGCCTGGCAGGGGTCGAGGCCGCGCTCAGAGGGGGAGACTCCGGGCGTCTGGCAGGGGCAGCTCCGGCTGGTGGCTGTGCCCTGGCCCTGCCTTCACCCTCTCTGCTGGCCCCGCGCCACGGCCGCCTGTCCCAGGACACCGTGTGCAGCCGGAACAGGGCGTGTGTTTGCTCAGGGCGCCCCACGGGTCCCTGCTCGGCACCCAGGAGCCTCAGCAGGCCGGACAAGGGCCCATTGTGTCCCCAGCTGCCCCTGTCCCACAGCCACAGGCCACAAGGCTCCCACCGGGTCCCCCATCCCCCCCCGACTCCGCCCCCACCTCCTGACCGCACCACCCACGGTCTCCCCGCTGCACGCCCTGGCCTATGCCCCTAGCCTGTCCCTCATCCCAGTCCCCGACGCCCCTGACAGCCCACACCCTGCCTGCCCGCTGGGCCCAGGCCTCCTGGATCCTGATCTCTGGTGCCGCTCCCTGCCTAGACACCACCTGGTGGTGCATCCAAGTGCCCCGGGGCCGCCCCCCTCTCCTCCCCTCTGCCCCACCCAGGGCGGGAGACCCTCTTAACCGACTGTCCCAGGCAGGGCAAGAGCAGAGCAGAGCCCCTCGGGCCGCAGGGGCTTCCCACTGGAGGGGGCCCGAGAGGTGGCAATTGCTTGGGTGGGTCCAAGGGTCCTGGGGGTGGCAGGGGACAAGTGTAGGCCCTCGGTGCCCTCTGTCAGGCTCGGGGCTGGGGTCCCTTCATGGGAGAGCCACACTGCTGCCCAGCGAGGGGGGCGGGGCTGGCTACGCTGGCCCAGAGAGGAAGCCTGTGGTGAGGCCTGGTCATGAGCTGTGAGGGCTGCAGCGGCTCAGGCGTCGGGGCCTCGGGGCTTCTCAGTGGACGGGGGGGCTCGTGGGGGGGCCACCTGCACCCCTCCGGTGCAGGGGCCAGAAGCGGTTGAGGGGGGCACCCACAAGCCAGGATGACCTAAATGGTCCCAGTGACAGGTGGGGAAAGGTGTCACCATCCACCACAGGGGAGCCCAGGGGACAGGGTGAGCCATGGGGCAGGTGTGTTGTTAATGAGTCATCGGAGCAGCTACCTAAGCGACAGGGATGAACTGATGCGGGCACCCTGCTGGAGCGACTTGGGGTCAGTGGGTCAGCCCCACCAGGGGAGGACCCAGCTGGTGCACCCACCCACTCAGGGGGGCGGGCACACGTGTATGATCACACCCCCCCCGCCACTCAGCCGCATTTGGGGGTCTCCAAGGTCCCCCACTGACCCGGGTCTGCCCTCTTCCTGCTCCCCTCCCCCTGCAGCTGTGAGGCTCCTCCTGGGCCCGGCCCAGTGAGGTCTCAGGTGGGGAAACCAAGGCTAGAGGTGAAGGAGGGGGCGGACATCCGTGGGGCAGGCTTGTCCGACACAGGCCAACAGCCAGCCATGTAGAACCGGTCTGACCGTGTGTGTGTGGTGGGGGGGTCATGTCCACATGCGCACGTGCGCTGGGATCCTGCCAGGAGGCAGGCGGAACAGAGGCCGCAGCGTGCGTCACGGGCAGCACCCCAGGGCCCCCGCCCAGCGGCAGATGGCAGGGCTGGTACCAGGCAGCAGAGCCCCGAAGGCCGGGCCAAGGGAGGGGGTGGGGGAGGGGCTGGGAGGCAGCCGCTTTGCTCCCCTCCACAGGTCAGAGACACAGAGACAGGCGCACGGGAGGCCACATGTGGCCCGGGGCCTGGCCACCGGGTAGTTGCCAAGACGCCCTCTGCGGCCCTGCCCTGGCTCTGCCCACCCCACCCTCAGTCCTAGGTCAGCCCGGCCCGTGCCCTCCAGACCCCCGTGCTCGCTGAGAGAAGGCCGGCGTCAGTGTCGACGCGCTGCCCTGCGTCGGCACGCCTGCGGCCACGGTGCCCAGGCTGCCCGGACGCCGGCCCCCGCCCGCCTCCCTGAGAGCGCCACAGCCCGGCCTGCGCTGGAGTCACCAAATCCTGGAAGGGAGACTTCAGGACCGCAGACCGTCCACAGAGGCCCTCTGCCCGGCGCGGCCCAGCCCGCCCCTCCTGCCCCAATCCTGGGCTCCTTCCCGCCACCCTGTCCCCGCAGGCCTCGCTAAGACATCTCCCCTTGGCCTGGCTGGCGTCCCTCTGCCCCCACCTCCTCTCCCGGCCTCCTGGACCCTAGATCGTCCCCACGGGAGACGCCCCCCACCTGCGCCCTGGTGGTGCTGGACATGGGGAACGCCAGCCGGGGGCGCAGCCAGCCCCTCCTACCCGGCCTCTGGGACTCGCACGGAGCCCAGGCCTGGCCACCCGCCCCAGCTCCCGTACCTCCCCTCCCCTGGCTCCTGGCCCAGTGAGCCCCAGCCTCAGGCGTCTAGCCTGTGATGGGGTGGCAACCGCGGCCTGGCTGGCTGTTTGCGCTCCTGAGCCTCAGTTTCCCAATATGTAAATGGGGAGCAAGAGGAGGACAGCGTGCCCCATCTCTGCCCTGAGAGCCCCACGTGAGGAGAGGGGTGATGGGCGGGTCCTGCGCAGAGGTGTGGCAGTGGCTCTCTGCCTCCCCTCCCTGTCCTGCCCCTGCTCACCAACAGATACGCTTCGGCCCCAGGAAGGATGCCGGTACCTGGAATCCAGGACCCGAAGGACGCCCCCCAGGCCTGAGCTAGTTCCCGCAGCTGCCCCCCCCCCGCCCCACTTCAGGCCGACATGCACCCCGAGCCTGCCCAGCCGGCCCTGCCCTGGTCCGGGGCTCCGGGCCTTGGGAAGAGGCAAAGCCCAGGTGAAGCCTGGATGGGGGGATGGGAATGGTGTGTTTTAGTGCCTAGAGGTCAGGGGGCATCGGCAGAGGGTCTGGCTGCTAGGAAGGGGCGGGAGACACAGAAGCGGGTCACACCGGGCTGCAGGACACTATGGGCACCCTACCCACCCAGCCCGTCAGGCGCCTCCCCACCCACACCTTCCCCTAGCGGCTCTGTGGGGGCAGACGGCGCTCCCAAGAGACCCGTCTTGCAGCTCAGAGAACTGAGGCCCGGTGGCTCTGTCTTTCCTCCACAGGTGAGAGGGAGCCACTGAAGGTTTCCAGCCAGGGAGTGGTGTTCGGAAGCAGGCTCCAGAGGTGTCCCGAGAAGGAGGGCCAGCGGGGGTCGAGAGCAGCAGAGCCTGGGCGCTGGGGCTGGGGGAGGGCTGGGGTGGGGTGGGGTGGACACCGGGGCCACTGTAGTTGGGGGGGGGGGCTCGGCCCTGGGTCCCAGAGGAGCTGCCTCGCCGGCCTGGGAGGGACTCCAGGGCCGGGTCGAAACCCCGGACTGGCAGCGCGTCCCAGAAACCACAAGTCAGCGGCTCCCCTCCCGCTGACGCTGCCTGGAAAGCCACTCTGGGAACGCCCCGGGTGCGGCACAGAGACGGGGGTGAGAGGGCAGAGGGTCAGTGTCGGATATTGCCTGGGGCCCTCAGGGGAAGGACCGAGTCCCCAGGGTGGGGCCTGGGCCGGAAGGGAGGAGCCTGGCCTGGCTGCGAGTGGGGGGCACCTGCAACGCCCCCATCGGTCTCCCGGGCAGTGCTGGGTGATGACAGGCTCAGCGCGGAAGCCCCGGGGGCCCAGACCCCCAAGGGGCTGACGCTGCTGTGCTGTTGATGAAGGAGAGACAAGGCCCCCGTCTGGAGCCCAGCCAGGCCCTGGGGGGGCCCCAAAAGGAGGTAGAGGGGGCTGGCACAGGGTCCACTCTGGGCCAGGTTGGCTCTTAGGCACCTCTTGGTTCCCCCCCACCTCCGGCCCCCTGCGCAGGGCTGCCCCCCGCCCCCCCCACCGTGCCCTGAGGAAACTGCCCCCCCAGGGCAGTGGGGGGGAGTCAGGCCCACAGGAAGCAGGAAGGGGGTCTGGGCAGGGAGGCGCTGGTGGCTTGGGATGGGGAATTTCTTGGGCGTTGGGGAGCTTAGCCAGAGAGTAAAAGCACAGAATTCTTTCCATTTCTCTGTGGTGACTCAGTAGCTGCTCCCCCCCCCCACCGCCCCCCACCCCGGGTGCCTGCGTCAGCCCCCGGAAGGCGCCTGACCTCTAGCGTGGGGTGAGCGCCCCCCCCCCCCCCCCCCCCCCGCTGTGCTGCAGCCCAACTTCTCTTCCCAGTCAGGTGTGGCCTGGCCCAGCTCAGCCCCCACCCTCCACCCTGCGCTGCTCTCCCCGTCCTGGTCCCCCACCCTGGCCACACCCATCTCCAACCCAGCCTGGACTCCAGCCTCCAGGCTTTTATAGGGTGCTGGGCCCTGGATCCCAGCGTGGGTGCCAGTGCCGGCGGGGGGGGGGGGGGAGGGTCCACACAGGGTCTGCGAGGCCCTGCCCGCAACCCCACCGTGACTCAGTTGTCCTGCTTCAAGCCAGGGGGCTGCTCCACCTGCCAGGGTGCCTGAGCTGGCTGGGAAGGGGCTTGGGAAGACAGGGAGCACACGTGATGAAGAGCCCCCGTGCTGGAGTGCCCACCGCGGACATCTGGTCACCACCTGCCTGGTCCACACGGGCTGGCTGGCCTCACGCACACAGACCCGTGTGCTCACCTGTTCACAGTGCTTTACCTATCGTCTGAACCCTGGTGCAGGCTGACCAGCCGCTGGGGAGCTCTGTGCTGTCCTCCCAGTCAGACTGGGTCCCTCTAAGCTCCCGGGCCCCAGAATACCTGGGGAGCCCCGCGGTGGCCCAGTCCCACTTGGGGGTCAGCAGGAGTGAGCAGGGGGACGCGGGATGGGGGCATCTCCCCACCAGAGGCCTGTTCAGCTTCTGCGCTGGCTGGGGTCCTCCCTGGCCCTGCCCCCCCTTCCACTGTCACTTTCAGGAACAGGGGAGTGGCCTTGAGGTGGAAGCCAGCCCAGCTACTTCTTTTGAACCAGATGCTCTGTCCAGGTCACCTCCTGCCTGGGGACAGAGACAGGGCCTCGGTGGGCTCTCTGGCCGCCCCCAGTCTGGGTTGGAGCTTAGACTCAGGGTGGGGGGCAGAGCCACAGCAGCCCCAAACCCTTTCTCCTTTACCTGCTCTCCATTCCCCCTCCCCACAGAACAACATGATAAGCCGGGAAAGTCCTCTAGCCCAGGCTTGGGGCTCAGGGTGACCAGACGGTCCTCTTCCTCCCTCACGGGTGTAGCCAGCAGCCCCTGAATACTGACCTCCCGCGGCGGGCCCACATCCTGAGCCTCCACACTCCTGCCGTACCTTGGGATCCGAATGTCCTCGTGCCTCTCAGTGCCCAACCCCGGCCGGCACTGGGGACGCTTCTAGGAGCCAGACCTGGTCCCTCTGGCAAAACCCGCAGTGAGGAGGGTCTGGAAGGCTAGATGGGGCCTCCTGGGGCTCACCTGGCAGATGTGCTCTGCCCTGCCCAGCCCTGCTCCAGCCTGCGCCCCCCGGGGTCCGGCCCCTGCGCACGGCCCGGGTCCACCCCCAGCGGGCACGGAAAGCAGGGGCCGGCTGAATCTCGGGTCCACGGATGCTTGTGCGCCACCTCAGGCCTCCAGGGTGCTGAGCACCTCACGGGCCTCGGCCGGTGCCCGTCTTGTCCTTCAGCCAGGAGCAGAACTTTGGGCCACACTGGACCTTCCTTGGAACCACTGACACGCCTGGGCATCGGGGGACTCGCTCCAGGCTGGCTAGTTCCGAACCATTAAAGGAGAAGACCCACAGTGCTCCCCGGCTTACCGGCTCAGAGCCGTGTGGGTGCTGCCTGGGGCCGGCAGGGAGGGGCCGGCTGAGGCCTGACCTGAAGTTCTCCCCAAGCCTCACCTGTTCTTGGGTGGAGCTCCTGCCCTCGCAGTGACACTCTCCTGTGCGCTCGGCTGGGCCAGTGGCCACCCGTGGGCTCATCCTTCCTGAGGCTTCCCCCTCAGTGTCCCTGAAGACCACTGCTGTCTCTGCTGTAGTATAAAAACAATATCCCCACAAGGGCTGCAGCGGGGGTATGTGAGTGACGGAGCACAGCAGGTATGCAGGAAGCGCTCACTAAACGCACATATCCAAGGCCATACTGTGTCCCGAGCTCATGTTTGCTGTGACCAGGCCCTCAGGGGGTCTGTGCTCCGGACACTCTGGGGGTCCATTTGCAGGGGACAGTTCCTCCACGACCCGAGTGTGGTCTGAGTGGCCTGGGCCAGTCCCGGGACTGGCCCAAGACTACGTCATCACTGCTTGGGCCCCGGGGCCCCAAGGTCCCTGAATCCCTCTGGGACTCAGGACACCAGCCCCGTCCGCTCTAGAGAGACTCCCTGACTGGCTCCAAATGGCACAAGTCTGGTCCCCACACCTTTGGCCCCGCTGTTGCCCCAGCCTGGGCCCTGGAGGTCACAGGTGCTGAGAGCCCCCCACGCCCTCCCTCTGTTCTCTGTCAGCCTTGGAGACCCGGCTGAGTTGGGCCTCCTCCTCCAGGAAGATCCCACATAGGACCCACTGCCTGCGTGGATCCTGAACCCTGGCCAGTGGGAACTTCATGCAAATCAGAGGCAAACCCAGGCAGAGCCAGCTTCTGGCTCCTTGGGGATCACCCTCATAGCCCCTGCCACACCTCACCCTTGTCTGCATGCTGGAGGTTGGAGTGCAGTGGGGCGACGGTCCCGTCCAGCCTGGACGTCATCCACAGAGGCTGCAGGACTTTCCCTGGCTAGGTTCTCAGAGGCTGCACCCGGTCCTGGGGGGACAGGGCGTGGGGTCCCTGCAGAAGGTGACACGGCCACCCTAGCCCCTGGGGCCCCAGGCCAAGCAGGAGGGATGTGGGACAGCCCTCCCCTAATCCAGCCAGGGCTCCTTCGCCTTGAGGTTCTCAGCATGGTGGGGGTGGAGCTGCCCGGGTGAACTGGGCCCGGTCCCACGTCTCCCGGTCCCGGGGAAACCCCTGACTCTATCGATGAAATCCAGGGCCTGTGCCCAGGACAACAGACGGAGACCCCGCAGTCATGCCCATCAGAGGCCTCCTGCGTGCCGTGGGAAACACCTCACAGGCACCTCACTGGGTCCTCCTTCCGGACCCACACGAGGGTGATCAGAGTCCCCGCAGACGGGGAGGCCCAGGTGAGGAGAGGTTGGGGATGTGCCCATGGTCCTGGCATGGGCTGGTGGCAGAGCAGGGACTTGGCCTGAGGGGTGGGTGGGGACCAGCTGAGGCTACTCAGCTTGGGTCAGAGGGCGGTCCCAAGGGAGGGAGGAGATAGGCCCTAGCTAAGTGGCCGGGGAGCTGATGCCCACCGTCCGGGGCCAGCCTGGTCCCCGTCGCTGGCCTGAGGGTCTCTGTGGGGAGAGGGTTTCTGTGGGCAGATGGTCACCGTTCCCATCACCGCCACCCTCAAGGCTGGGCTTGGGGTGTCCAGTCCAGCTGTGCTCGGGTCAGCTCTACTGGGGACCTGGCCCCTCCCCAGGTTAGGCCTGGACCCTCCCCCGGCTTCTTCGGTCTTTCAGGCCCTGCCCACCAGAAGCAGGGGCAGCCGTTGCCAGGCCTGAGGGGGCTCGCTGGCTAAAGGGTCCACGGTGGCGTGGGTGTGCCATCAAGAGGCGGCGACAGTTCTCGAACGCAGGCCGGCCTTGGCCGGGGGTCAGGCCAGACCGGGGCCCCCTGGGCAGAGAGGCCAGAGTTCACGCAGGCCACTGCCGCCCACTGGCTCCCACGCATTTTCACCCCACCCCAGCCCAGGCCCTAGCCCCGGTTGCCTTTGGGAAATGTTACAAAACCCTGGCCCAGTCCTGCTGGCTCCCCTCCCTAGCGGGTGAGAGGCCACAACGGAGGTGAGGCGAGTGGAGGCCGGAGGGAAGGCCCTTCCGCCTCACCCAGACGCCCCTGCTGCGGCTCGTGCAGGCGCTGGAGGAGGGGCGGGGGCGCCGGGCTGTGTCACCGAGTTCTCAGGGCCCAGCTGGGGGCTGGGGTGGGAGCGGGTGCTGGTACAGAGCTGGGTGTTGTCTGGGAGCCAACAAGCCAGGTGTGTGGGCCCGGGAGAGGACAGACCCGGGAAGGCCAGGGGTTCCTGCAGTCAGAGCAGAGGCCAGAGGTGGCTTAGGGTGGTGGCTGTGACCGTGGGCCAAGTCACCGGGGGTAACCCTGCCGGCCAGGGCAGTCCTGGTGGCAGCATGCTGGCAAAAGGCAGGAGCTGGAAAGACGGGTTGCAGAGGAAGTAGAGACTGGGCTGTTGGAGGCTGGAAGCAGGGAGGGGGTCCAGGGGGAGCACGGGTGGGCTGGTGGGGGGCGGCTAGGGAGATGGGACAGAGGCATGGCCTAGGTTGAGGGGTATCTCGAGGCCAGGGCAGGGCCGAGCAAACCTGTGGGGTGTCAGGGACAGCTGGAAAGGGGCAGATTGAGGAGGACTTAGTTGTTGGTACGGGGACTGGGGTGGACAAGACCACCAGAGAGCAGGGAAGAGGGCCCGGGGGAGGCCTGAGGGGGCCTGGAGGCTTGGAGGGCAGCCCCCTGTGTGTGCCCTCCCTCCCCGCGCCCCCTTCTCCAGCTCTGTGGGCATGTTCAGAAGCGTGTGAGCGAATGTATGTTTGCACAAATGTGTCTGTGCGGGGTTTGTGTGTGTGCAGGAGACACAGAGTGTGAGTGACCCAGGCCATCTTCTGTCCACTTCCCTCTCCCTTCGTTGTCCCGGAGACGAGCCTGGCTCCAGTCACCATAGCAACAGTGCAGCCCTCCTGCCAGCAGGATAGGGTGACCCACGGGCCGGCTGTTTCCAGCACCAGGGGCAGGGACCCTCTCGCAGGGTCTGCCCTACGGAAGCCGGCTGCGGCTGCCACTCTCGGCAGGATGGTCCCGGGATGGAGACACCCTTAGCACGCTGGCCTGACCTCCGACGCCTTCAAGGGCCACGGGAGGCCAAGGGACAGGGCCTGGCTCTCCGTGGTCGGTGGGGCAGCAGGCTGAGGACCCGGCACCTCAACCCCAGTCGAGCCCACCATCTGGTGGCCTCTCCTGTCTGTGAGCAGAGTTGTCCCCAGCTCTGCTGCTCATGGAGGTCCTCGCCTGGGCCACCCCTGCCTGTGGGTTCCAGAGCTATTTTTAAGGCCCACCGGGTAGGCCTTCAAGAAACCAGGAGAAAAAAACCGGCGGGGACTGGCATTCCACATTGCTGGTGGTGTGGTGGCAACCAGACCTGCAGGGATGGGATGGCCTGGGGTCATCTCCAAGAGCCACACCCAGGGCAAAGGGCAAAAGCTCCTTGACTCTGATCCGGCTTTGCACCACCCCTACCAAGGAGGACAGAGACTCCACAACTGGGGGAATCCCTCGGAGCCTCCGTCTGCCAAGCTGAGAAAGGGGTGGGTGGTGCCCCACTGCAGGGAGGGGCGGGGAGAGGTCCCCGGCACCCTGCCAGAGTGGACCTGGGGCCCTGGGTGGCTGCACAGGCAGAAATACCGGCCCCCTGCCCACTCCTCAGGCCAGAGGGAGGCTGAAAGAGACCTTGACAGCCATGGACAGGCCCTGGTGGAGGGTCCGGGTCCAGCACGATCCCTCGCAGAGCTCCCAGTCGGGGAAGGCTACGCACACACTGGCCCACACGTGCACACACACACAGGCTCGCACGACGGCACACGGGCAACACACAGGGCGGTGTCTACAACGGATAAGGGCTCTGAGAAAATCCCCACGCCAGAAAAAAGGCTGCCTCCTGCCCCGTCCGCTACCTCCCAGACGAGGCCAGCAACCCCTTCCCCACTCCTGGAGCCTTCCAGAGGCTTCCACAGATGGCCCAGACCACCCTCAGAGCTTGAGGGACTGTAGACAGGACACATATTCATTCCACCGCTTTCTGAAGAAGTATGAGTGAACCCTGCTCTGAGTTTGGGGAGACTCGAGGTTTTCAGACCAAGACCCGGGAGCTGGGGGTGGGGGGGTGCTCCGCCCCTGGGATGCTGGCCTCCCAAGGCTAACTCCCAAGATGAGGGACCCACAGGGCACACGGGTCCAGGGCACGTGAGGAGGACTGGCCTGGAGATTCACACGATGGACTGGGGGCACACCAGAGAGGCCACTGGAGACATCAGCTCC
This sequence comes from Prionailurus bengalensis, assembly GCF_016509475.1. Taxonomy (NCBI): domain Eukaryota; kingdom Metazoa; phylum Chordata; class Mammalia; order Carnivora; family Felidae; genus Prionailurus; species Prionailurus bengalensis. Next base: position 141,390,782 of record NC_057358.1, read on the forward strand.
TGTCGGTGGAACCAGGCCCATCTCAGAACCACACCTTGCCGTGGTTATCACCTACACCCAGGACACCCTCCATCATTCCCACCCTCCCCAGCCCAGTGCAGGCGGAGGCCGGGTCCAGGAACCCATTACAGCCTGACCTGAGGTTTACTACTCTCTGGCGGACGGGTCCTGGACCCCTCTGCTGGTCCTCGGGAGGACCCACAAGTGGACGATAGCCCCACAACAGGTGCTGTGTGGATTTGGCTGAAGGGGTGGGCTCCTGCCCTCTACCTTGGATCTGACCCTGTGGGGCCCCCTGCCCTCACAGGCCCATGCTGCAGGAGGACTGTGGACAGAGTTCCTGTAGCAAGAATCTGAGAGCTGGATCAGTGAAGGGCCTACTTTCTGCCCTGGGGCAGTAACAGTGGCAGCGAATGGCAGTGAAGGGGGGTGGCTTGGGGGAGGTTGGGTGTGCTGCAGGAGCCAGCGGGCCAGCCCAGACCCCTGAGGCCCTTGAGTGTGCATCCTTGGGGGGGCACACCTGAAGGGGACCCCAAATGGGCCCAGGGATGTGCCTGCAATGATTAGACCCCAGGCTGGACGGCAGGGTCCACAGAGAGCACCTGCAATGCCAGTGCCTCGGCCCCTTGGCTCCCCCAACCCTCAACCCCCTTGGAGACAGCGGGGTGGGGGGGTGGGAGGGGGTGGGGGTGGGGGGAGACTGCGCTACTGCTACTGTAACTGGCAGACCGCGGCTCACATTCGAGTCCTGAGCAGCTCAGGCTGGTGACCTTGGGCCGAGGTCAGCAACCTTCAAGGTTTGACCACTCCACACAAGTGATTCTGTGTGGTACTGAGGTCAGGGAACAGGCTCGGGTCCAGACTACAGCCATGTGTAGTGGTCAAGGTGGAGTCCCTCGGAAAGGTGGTCAGCAGCTGGACCTGGAGAACAGCCAGGTGGGCGGAGGGCAGAAAAGGGTGCTCTAGGCATGGGGACAGCAGAGCAAAGGTTCCAAGGAGGGGATGCGTGGTCAGGGACCTCAGGCTGCGGGCTCGAGGTCAAGTCCCGGTCAGAACAACGGCCCCGGGGTGAACCGGGGACGGGGGGGGGGGGGTGAACCGGGGACGCCGGAGACAGGGTCAGCGCTTCGCCCGCGGCACGGGCTGCGATCTCCCGAGCGCAGCCGCTGAGCGGGGGTCCCCGAGAGGGCGGCACTGCCTCCTCGGGCTGGGCGCGGAATGCCGGACACCTATTCGCACGGTCCGGGGCCCACGGGGGTCGCCTCCAGGACTCCCGCCTCTGCTCGGAACCCTGAACCTACAGCAGCCCGCGTGGTCTAGCTGTCCGCTGGGGACGCGGCGGAGGGGGGCGCGCGTTTTGCGGGTGACCTTCCCGGGCAAGGCCTGGGGCGGGGCTGGTGAGTCCCTGCTCCGCCCACACACCACCATTGGCCGGGGCTTCGGGGCCCTTTGAAAACCCCGACTTCTATTGGCTCCCGCGGCCCCGCCCCACACGTCTTGGCCGCCGCCCGCGCAGGAGCTGCGCGTGCGCGGTGTGTGTGCGAGCGAGCGCGCGCGCGCGGGAGGGGGGTGACGTGTACCGCCACGCCACTCTGTGCGCCTCCGCGGCTCCACTATAGCGAGCTAGTTCCGGGCGTCTCTCCGCGCACCCCTGGCCCACCAGACCTCGCCAACCCCAGGTGGAGGCGCCCGGCCCGGCCAGGCCGTCGTCTCGGCCGCCCGCGCGCGCCCCCGGGAGCGCCCCCCGGTGCTCAGACCCCGCGGAAGGGGGCGGGGTTCCTATCGCCCCGCCCCCGCGGAGGGATACGGTCGCCGCGGCCCAAAACCCCGGGGCGAGGCGGCCGGGGCGTGTGAGCCGGTCGCTGCTGCGCGCGCACGCGGTCCACGCGCGGCTCGGCCCGGGGCCCCTGCGCCGCGCGGACTGCCTCGCCCGAGCGGGTCCCCGCGCTTCCCGCCTCGCCGCCGCGGCCGCCTCCGTCCGAGGCTCGGGGCTCCGCGCGGCGCCGGGAGGCCGCCCTCTCGCGTCTGCTGCCGCGCGGGGAGCCGGGCCGGGTGAGAGGCGGCGGAGAGCCCGGGGGCCGCGGGCCCGCGCCCCGCTGCCGCCCGCGATGCTGCTCTCCAAGTTCGGTTCCCTGGCGCACCTCTGCGGGCCAGGCGGCGTGGACCACCTTCCGGTGAAGATCCTGCAGCCAGGTGCGCGCGGGGCTGGGGGGCGCCGGGGGCGGAGGAGCCGGGGCGCCCGGGCCGGGGGAGGGGGACCGGCACGCGCCGGGCCCCACCAACCCCACCCGCGCGCGGTCCCCACAGTTAAGGCGGACAAGGAGAGCTTCGAGAAGGTGTACCAGGTGGGCGCCGTGTTGGGCAGCGGAGGCTTCGGAACAGTCTACGCGGGCAGCCGCATCGCCGACGGACTCCCGGTGAGTCGGGCCGCCGGGCGGACCCGGGTTTCTCGCCCACCGCGCGCGTCGTCGCGTGTCTTCGGGCCTGACCACTCGCGTCCTCCCCCCACCCCCGTCCCCAGGTGGCCGTGAAGCACGTGGTGAAGGAGCGGGTGACCGAGTGGGGCACCATCGTAAGTGCGGGCGCCGTGGGGCGGGCCGGGGTCGGGGCCGCTGCGGCGCGGCGCGCGCTGACCACCGTGTCCCGCAGGGCGGCGCGGCCGTGCCCCTCGAGGTGGTGCTGCTGCGCAAGGTGGGCGCGGCGGGCGGCGCGCGCGGCGTCATCCGCCTGCTGGACTGGTTCGAACGGCCCGACGGCTTCCTGCTGGTGCTCGAGCGGCCCGAGCCGGCCCAGGACCTCTTCGACTTCATCACGGAGCGCGGCGCCCTGGACGAGCCCCTGGCGCGCCGCTTCTTCGCTCAGGTGCTGGCCGCCGTGCGCCACTGCCACGGCTGCGGGGTCGTGCACCGCGACATCAAGGACGAGAACCTGCTGGTGGACCTGCGCTCCGGCGAGCTGAAGCTCATCGACTTCGGCTCGGGCGCGCTGCTCAAGGACACGGTCTACACCGACTTCGACGGTGAGCGCGCCGGCGGCGGGCGGGGGCGCCCGGAGGGGCCGGTGACTGTTGGAGGCCGCGCGCGCCGGGAGCGGGCTCGCGGCGGGCGGGCGGGCGGGGGCGGGGCGCGCGCGGGTGTGCGGCGGGAGTGCCGGGGCCTCCCCCTGCGCGGGGGCGGGGGCCGCGTGCGTGCCGCGCGGGGGCGGGGGCGGCGCCGCAGAAATCCCCGCATTGCGGAGCGCGGGGAAGCCGGGGCCGCCCGCCCCGCCCGCCTCCCGAGCCTCGGCTCGCATCTGTTTGTTGTGAAACCCGAGCCCTCGCTCATGTGACCCGCTCCTCCCCCGGCCGGGCGGGGTGGCTGGGGAGGCCGCGCGCCGGGTTTTTCCAGGGTGATGACGGGCAGGATTTCGTTCGAGGCCGGCTGCCTCCCTGCCTCCCGCAGCCCGGGCCTCGGAGGTGACTCGGTAGAGCGTCGAGCGCAGGGTCTCGGTGCTCGTTTGGTGGGGCGCCGGCCCCCCTACCCCCCACCCCCGGGCGGACGTCCTAACCCGCGTGCGTCCCCCCAGGCACCCGGGTGTACAGCCCCCCGGAGTGGATCCGCTACCACCGTTACCACGGGCGCTCGGCCACGGTGTGGTCCCTGGGCGTGCTGCTCTACGACATGGTGTGTGGGGACATTCCCTTCGAGCAGGACGAGGAGATCCTGCGGGGCCGCCTCTTCTTCCGGAGGAGGGTCTCCCCAGGTGCGTGCCGGCTGCGGGGAGCGCGGGGAGCACCGGAGCCCGAGGAGCCCCCCCCCCTCCTGACCGTCCCCCCTCCTCTCCGCAGAGTGCCAACAGCTCATTCAGTGGTGTCTGTCCCTGCGGCCCTCGGAGCGGCCGTCGCTGGACCAGATCTCCGCACACCCCTGGATGCTGGGGGCGGAGGGTGGCCCCGCAGAGAGCTGTGACCTGCGGCTGCGCACACTGGACGTGGACGACGGGGCCAGCACCACCTCCAGCAGCGAGAGCTTGTGAGGAGGGGCCCGGGCCTGGCTTGTGGAGCCAGAGGGACCCACCCCACCCGGGCTGTCTGCTTCCTGCACAGGCAGTGACCTCTGACTCCTGGTGACCTTTGCCTTCGGCACCGGGCTGTTTCCTTCGCTTTGAGTGCCTTTTCGAACGCTGCTCTCGCGGGACTTGGTCTTTTCAAGCTCTGTCTGTCCAAAGACGCTCCGGTCCAGGCGGGGTCCCGTCCGGCCTGGCCTGGGCAGGTGCGGGGCCCCGAGACCGTCCCTCTCTTGTGCTGCTCCGGGAGGCAGGCCTGTTGGACTGTGTCGGACCAGGAGCATGTCCTGTGGCCTCAGCTCACGGTGGGGGGGGGGGGGGGGGGCACGGGCCTCTGGTGCCCGCTCCCCACCCTCCCCTTCCCGCGCCCGCCTGTCTGTCAGTGTTCGTCCGGGCACGTCTGTGCACTAGCAATGCAACGTTGGGGCCTCCGCCGCCTGTGCGCGCGCACGTCTATTTATGGTCTGACCCTGAGGAGGGCTATTTATTGTTTAATTTATTTGCGGGCGTTCCCTCCTCCCGGCGCCCCCACCTTCTGCAGGCCCCGGGGTGGGGGTGGTGGCCGTGTGTGTGTGTGGACCCCAGGTCCCGGTCCTACCTGTGTCTGTCGGAAGGTGGACTTGTACAGTGGCTAATTTGGGGGGAGAGGGTGCCTCCCCCACCTCGTGGCTCTGCGCCTGGGCGTGGGGGGGGTGGGGTGGGGTTTAAATTATTGACCTTGTACAGTCCGCTTGTTGGCTCTGGAGGCTGGGGGGGTGGGGGGACAGAGTCTCAAGCCTTTAATTTATTGTAGCAGCTGTCTCTGTAGTCCAGGTGCATGCGCACCGTGGATGGGGTTTCTTTCGGTTCAAAAGTGAGATGTCTGGAGATCCTATTTTTTATACAGGTATTTCAATTAAATCGTTTTTGTATATAACAGTTACTCCGTGTTTATGAGGCAGGGAGGCTGCGGGGAGGTTTGGAGGAAGGGGCCTGGGGTCTCTGGGCAGCCCCCTCCTCGTTCTGTGGGGAGGTAGCACATGGTGGGGACCTAGGCTCTTTCCTTGGCCTCCTTGCCACCCCGTTCTCGCCCCCCACTCCCCAAGGGCAGGAGGCTGTGCTATCAGGGTCTTCTGGGAGGGGGCAGGGAGCCCCGGCCTGGGATGACGTTGCCACCGCTAGTCTGGAGGCTGTGTCTGGGGGTGGCCACAAGGGGACCTCCGGTTTCTGTTCCCGGGGATGCCTAGTCAGCCGTGGGAGGAGGAAACGGCCCTTGCTCAGGCCACGTGGGCAGAAGCGTCCAGGGAGAGGCGTCCGTGCTGTTCCATACGTGGAGGGAAGGGGTTCTGAAGGACAAGTAGAAGTTTGTTGGGTGGAGGGTGTAAGAAGACATTCCAAGCCCAGAGAGCAGGGGTGGGTGGGGTCAGGGGGCAAGTGCTGGCTGGTCGGGCCTTGGCCTGACGGTTGAACGGTTAGGGTAGAAGCCGCGGCCAGATTCAGATGCGGAAACACGGGCGAGACCCCACGCAGGGCAAGCTGAGCGGGGGTCTGGTCACGTCCCGCCCCTCTGTGGGCCCTCTGTGGGGCCATCTGCTCAGCAGCCCCTGGTGATGGGACAGCGGGGCACCTGCTGGGTGACCGTCTTGTGTCCCGGGTCCCCGCACACAGCTGGAGGCCTGTCCCTGTGTCCCACAGCCCAGGTGCCAGCCGTGTGCCTGTGCTCAGAGCACGCACTCCGTTGTGTGCCTGCCAGTGCGTCCCTGGGAGCACAGAGTGAGATAAAGGGAGCATCTTGAGACCACAGACAAGAGCAGACAGGAAGTTTTAGAAAGCAGAGCTAGAGAAAGTGAAGCGGGGGGGGGGGGGGGTGGGGTGGGGTGGGGGGGGGAAGGGGCTGTGGTGGGGCCCTGCAGGGATTCAGTGGGTGCTTGGGGCCTGCTGGGGCCTGGCCGGCCTTTCCTGAGGAATCATTAAGGCTCAGGGGTCCCCAGGGACCCCCGAGCAGCTGCATGAGGCAGTGGGGCTGCGTGGGGAGACAGTGCACCTGTTCCCTGGCCCTGGCAACCCCCTGACTCGCTGGGGCTCTCCGTGCTTCCCCCACCCTCTGCGAGGACAGGGCCCCTCAGACAGCCTTGCCCGTGTGGGCTGGAGCTTGTTGGGGGAACACTCGGAGAGTTGAGCGTGGTGTCTCTGCGGCATTTGGGCCTCCGCCCTCTACTCTGGTGACGGTGACTCATGCGTCCCTGTGATCCCAGCCCCCCACTTGCCAGCTGAGGATGCTGGGCCGCTCTGGGGCATCGCCCCTCGTCCACCCATCCTCCTCTGTCCATCCGGCCACCCACCTAAAGCTCCAGTAATCCTTCACTGAGCTCATCCTTGTGGGGGGCCCCGAGTCGAGCGCTTGCAGAGGGCCGGGGCGCTGAGTGCAGCCTGTGGGGAAGGCGTAAGGTCTGGACGGCCCGAGGAAGGCCGGTCCCCGGTACAGCAGGTATCCTGCCCACAGGAGGCACCTTGTGAGGATGCTCAGGGGCACGGGGTCAGAGGCACGTGCACGGGCAAAGTCCGGAGGTGAGTGGGGGAGGCTCGCCCTGCTTGGTGAGCGCGGAAGCCCCCGCAGGCCGGGCCCGTGCCAGGGGGACACACTGTTCTACGTCCCCGATCCCACGTGGTGAGGCCGTGCCGCTGGCCCAAGGCCGCCGCCCACTTATCTGTAAGGCCTGAACGTCCCAAGTCTCCAGGACATTCAGGAGGGGCCTGGGGGACAGTGTGTCCCTGAGTTTGCCCCTGGGACAGAGGGCACAGCGCCATGCCGAGTTTGGGCAACGCTGCCCTCCTTGGGGTCCCTGGCGGTCAGGGGCTCTGCCAGCCTCACCCGAGGCTCCTCAGCCCTTCGGCCTGTGTGCCCAGTGACACCTCTGAAGGTGTGGCAGGCTCAGGCTGGCGCTGGGCAGACGGCCCGGAGGGTGGCCATCGATGGGTTCATGGGTGTGGCCACATGGGACGCGGCCCCCTGCCTGTGGCGGGGAGGCCCCTCTGATGGAGGGGAGAGCAGGCAGGGAGAGGGTGCTGGCCTGCGTGCGTCAAGGCCAATAGGGAACGTGGCCTCGGTCTGGGGCCCGAGGGTGGGCAGAAGTTGGGGGGCTGACGCCGCCCATGCGGGGCCACCCCCACTTCCTCGGCCCAGCCCTGCACCCCTCTGCCTCAGTGCTGACTGAACAAGCCCGGGCACCCCTAAAGCACCCTCCCCCCTACCTGGCCCGCCCAGTCCAGGGCTAGATGCTATCTGTACTCCCAGTGTCCAGCTCCAGCAGGCAAGGGCTCAGCCAGGTGATGCCTGGAGAAACTGAGGCCCGAGTGGCAGGGACCTCCTGTAGGTGCTGGAGTAGCTGGCCCCACTGTCGTGTCCCTGCACGTAGTCGCCGCTGAGAGCCAGGCTGGAGGCTGGGTGGGGGAGGGGGATGGTGGGCCTGGCTGCATCTGGGCCCCCAGGACCCCGGAGAGGCGGAGGGTGCAGCACTGTCTGAGGGGCTTTCCCAGCCCCTTCCCGAAATTTCCGAGAATCCGCCGCGGGCAGAGCTCCGGGTCTGAGGCTCAGGCAGAAGCTCAGAGCTGCGGCTGAGGCAGGCCCTGCCCTGCCCCAACCCTGCCACCTCTCTCTCTGTGTGGGCCCCTCACCCTCCTCCCTGCTCCTAGACACAAGCCTGGAGCTCGTCAGGACCCGAGGGGCCGGCCTGCCCCCTGCCCCTCCACCCCCCGGGCCCTGCACTCCTGGCCTCTCCCTGCAGAGGGAAGCGTGGCCAGTTCCCTGTGAACTGAAATGCCAGTTCCCTCTGCCCAGGGGCTTGGCTGTCCTGTACTGGGCTGGTGCCCATCTCGCCGTCTTTTCATATCTTGGGTCCATTTAACGTGGAGGGTTCTTTAGAGCCACTTGGTTGAGTTCCCAGGTTCCATCCTTCGGGGACTCCGCTAGGGGTGGCGTGGAACCCAGAAGTCCTCACGGAAGGAACAGAAACCCCGAGCGGCCGCCCACCAGGTTCTGCCGTCCGCTCCTCCGGGCCTTCCCTCCTGGAGTGCTCCCTGTGCTCTATTTGTGGGCGGCTTTGATTGGTTTGCTCATGGCCAGGCCCTCTGAGGGCGGCTGGGTGGGTGCTGGCCGTGCCCACAGGGTCGGGGGGAGGCGTCGGAGGCCACCCCTCCCGGCCCCTCACCCACTGGCCTGAGACCGGACGAGAGCGGCTGGGACGCAGACCCGGGTCGGAGCCGTGTTAAGTTTCTTTTCTCCGGTGCAGCCCCCCAAAACGAAACCTTGGCGTGGCTTTGGTGCCAAAGCTTCACAGAAAAGGAAGTGATTCCTGGCAGGGGCCCCGGAGCCCCACCTGCCCCTTCTGGGCATGCAGACCCCAGCTGGCATGCTAACGTGGGAGTCCCCATGCTAACGGAAGCCGTGCCAGGAGGAAACGTGAAGGGGGCAGTTGGGCCTGGGGCCGGCGGTGGAGGCCCGGACGGCCAGGGGCCGTGGGGCCCGGTGGCCAGGAGGGACACCCAGATCAGGGGATGCCCGCACCACACGGGGCCCCGGAGGAGGGGGCAGGGCCGCGCGCCCCCTCTGCAGGCGCCCTGGCCGCTCTGGAGAAGGCCTCTGGAGGGGCCCAGCGCTGGGCATGGGCAGGCCTGAGGTCCTGGGCAAGCCGCAGGGAGGGTGTCGGCCAGGCCTGGCTCCTCTCCATGGAGCTAAGGGATGGGCCCCCATTCATTTCCTGACGCCTGGCTGTGGGTGAGGGGGTGCAGGACGCACGGGGAAGTGCTAGCCCTGGGGTTTCTCGGTGGGCCCTTCTCCCCCCCGGAGGCCTCCGATTAGGGGGGCCGGGGGGCTCTGCCTTAGCCTCTGGCACATGACTTCCAGGCCGGCCGGCTTTCCAGGCAACCTTGGCAAAACCCCGGGCTTCGGTTACACAACTGACCCCTGGAGTTCCTGGCAGTCAGGCCTGCCGGGCAGGGTGGGGGCAGGGCCTGCCCCTCCAGCACTGGTCACTGCCCTCCTCCTGGCCTGCTCCCTGCAGGAAATCTCTTCCCTGGAGGCTGGGCCCCAGATAGTGGCCAGGAGAAGGTGGGCAGGGACGGGAGGTCCAGTCCTGGATCGATGAAGGGGGGCCTCCTTGTGGGGTGGGTCACCCGTACCCAACACCGAATGAGCCAGGTGGAGGAAACCGGGGCTCAGGGGGGTCAGGAACCCCCCAAAGGCCACAAGCAGCCGAGTGGACCCATTTCGTCCAGGAAGGAGGAAGAGGTCACCCTGGGGCACAACCTCGTCTTCCCAGCACGGGACTCGGAGGCGAGCGCCCTCTGATCTGGCCTCTGGCCCTGTCAGCTGTCCTGCTAGGAAGCCGCCAGCCCTGATCTGAGGCTCAGGCCAATGTCAGGGGCCCCGGCCACCTGGCGGGAAGCACCCTCAGGTTTCCCTGCCTTGCCCACCCATGCTGCCCTGAGCTCCTCACCCAGAAACGCTGTGCTCAGTGACCCCCACCCCACTGGCCACCTCGGCAGGGGGGAGGGGTGGAAAGCAGAGGGGCCGGTGCCCACGGCCAGGCCCAGCCCAGTGGCCTGGCTCTCCTGCTCCTGGGGCCCCTGGGGCCTCTGCCAGGGCCTGGGCTGCTGGCCCAGGGCTGGACCTTGAGGATGAGAAGGTGCCTGTCTTGCAGGTGGCAGGGTCTCTCTGGGTCGCAGATGCCCCTGGTCCTGGGACCCAGAGTCCAGGAAGGGCTGGGAAGCCCCACCTGCTGGGCCAGGCCAGCCAGGAGTCAGGGATCCCGGGTCCCTGGGTGCTGCTCCGGCAGGGGGGGGGGGTGATCCTCCACTGTCTGGGGGCCAGGAGCCCGGGAGGCACACATCAGCACTTAGGCCACGGCGCGGCCTGCCCAGCAGACACCCCACATCCTAGGGAGCGCGTGTGCTAGGGTCCACACCCTCACCTCGAGGTGCGCTCCAGAGGTGTGGTCTACCCCAGGGCTCCCGGCCTCCCCGTGTCGTCTGGTTTCTGCTCACCACATGAGCTCAAAGGGACATTTTCACTCCAGAGAGAACCAGACAGTCCAGATTCCTGGGGGCTCACCTCTGCCAGAGGGGCAGTGACCCAGGCACGTTGGCATGATAGGTTTAGGATGTGACAGACAGGGCAGTGAGTTTCTCAGGGGTCACCATCAGCTTCCCTGCAGAGATCAGGGAGAGGGGCTCTGGGAGCGGGTACAGCAGGTGCAAAGGCCCAAAGGCAGAGAGAGGAGCCCAGACCCGTTTTGCTCCACGAAGGAGCAGAAGGGCAGGCATGGGAGGGGCTGCAGAGTTTCCTCGGGGCGCACGCGGCTCAGGGCTCCTTCCCACGCCTGCTCAGCAGCCTGCATCCCCCCAACAACCCGCTACAGCGGGGCCAGCTCCGGACCAGAGTCCGGGGCCGGCTGGCCCTCCGGCCGCAGCTCTGCCCCCCTCACTCCTCCCGCGGAGAGGCGGGCGCCGGCACAGAGCAGGGGTGGCAATCCCGCACGTGGGGTGCCGAGGACCCCGGCACCAGGGCCCAGAACGGCAGAGAGGGCATCCCACACCCGGGGCCCAGAGGAGGCCCCTCGGCTAGCCCGCTGACCTGGGCTAATGCGGAAGCAGGTCAGGGGCTGCTGCGGGGTCCCCGAGTCCAGTTCGGGGCAGCCCCCTCAGTCTCCCCTCTAGAAAGGGCCGGGAGAACCATCGGGCCACAAAAAGGGTACGTGTATGCCCACGAGGTGCGTGCGACGTGCCTACCGTGTGCACCTGTGAGTGCGCTCATAGGTGTGTGTGCCCGTGCACGTTCCAAGTGTGTGTGCGCGTGGGTGTGGAGAGGGGGCGCCCGTGTGTCTGTACGTGCACGTGTGTGTGATGTGGCACGGTTTGTGCACACGTGTGTCCACGTGCGTGTGCACCCAGGCGGAGCCTGCTGCCGAGACTTGGGGCGCTCTCCACCCCTAGTGACCCACACACCCCTCAGAGGCGCGGCAGCACGTGGGGGTGGGGACGCGGCGGGGGAAGGGAGGAGACAGAGCAAGGGGCCAGGCCTTGCCCCCCAGCCCTCCCCCCCCTCCCAGCTCTGGGTGGCAGTGCTGTCACCTGTGAACCAGGCTCATCGACCTCCCGGAGCCCTGAAGTGTGTTCAAGAACATCCCTGGGCCCCTGCTGGTTCTCACAGAGTTCACGGCCAGGGAGCCACCGTGAGGGCACTGGGGTCATAGGAAGCAGGGGTTCCCAGAGGGCTGAGATCTGAGGAGGAGGTGGGGTCTAGGGGCCGAGGGGAGCTGCAGGGTGAGGAGGTGGGAAGTGCAGACTTTGGGGATGGGGCAGACCGGGCCAAGTCCCCTCGGAGGTGGGGGGGGGGGGGATCTTCAGCGGCCGGGCCGCGTGTCCTCGGAGACCAAGATGGGGTGGGTTCGGGTGCTTTGGAAGGTACAAGGTCGGTGACACCCAAGGAGGGACGGAGGCCTGAGAGGACCCCGTCGGCGCACCCAGGCAGCCCCCGCCAGCCCACAAAGGCCCGCTCTGGTTCAGGCCAGTGCAAGAGACCCGGCCCGGCCCGAGGGGGCCTCTTGCCCGTGGTGAGCAGGGACTCGAGGCCCAGGGGCAATCGGGGACTCAGAGCTATGCCCCACTGACCTCCCCACCCCCGTGCTAGTTCGTCTCTGGGACATTCTGTCCCCGTTCTCACCTCACACGGCCACCCCGCCCAGCACCTGACCCCCATGCCTGGCTGCGGCCCGCAGCTATCAAGAGCTGATGGGCGGATTAGTCGTGGGCGCCCCGAGCCGGCCGGGGCGCTGGAACCAACAGCGGCAGCCCAGGGAAACCGAGGTCCGGCCACCACCCCGGTGTGGGGGGAGGGGGGAAGCAGGCCAGGTGTCGGAGGAGGACCAGCTGGCACACCGTCTCCGGGACCACGAACCCAGCCCCCGCGAGGGCCTCCCTGGCCCCGCGACCCACAGAAAGCCTGGTTCTGGGTGCACTGGGTTCCCCCGCCTGACTCCCGCCTGGGCAGAAAGGGGCTGGAGATGGGGAACCCCGGGGCCGGTGGGGCCCGCCAGGTTCCAGGAAGGCAGGGGCCGGCGCACAGTAGGTTCGCGTGGCCACGTGGCCGGGGCGTCTGTCGCCTCGCTCCCCGGCCCACCGCAGCAGTCCCGTCTCTGGAGGCCACGGGGCGGGAGCGGGTGAGCCCCGGCCTGGAGGCAGGTGTCCTGGGAGGGCAGAGCCCAAGGCAGCTGGGGGGGTGGGGGCACTTGTGGCCCAGGCCTCGGGGCCCCGTCCACCGCGGCCTGTGCTGCTCACCCAGCCCCACCGTGGACGATGTGCCTGGCGCCTCCCTGGGGCCACACCCCCTGGGCCCTGCTCCCCACTCCCCGCGGGCCCTCGGTTTCTGCTCCCCTCACGCCCGCCACTCAGCTGTGCCCGTCCGGGTGGGCAGCTGCCGGCAGGACCCGGTCAGACGCCCCCGACCTCCTCTGCCATCAGAGCCCAGGTGACGACACACGGGCCCTGCCCACCGGCTGCGACCTGGGGGCCCCCCAACCTCTCTCGCCCCTCTGGTCCCACACGGGGAGGCAGGCAGGGAGCATCGGTCCAGGTCTCCACGTCTCTGAAGGCGGGCACGTCCTGGGCCTGGGGCCTTCTGCTCCCTCCAGCTAGGCCGGCCCGGGCCCCATCCTCCGCCCCTCTCCCCCCACCCCCCCAGCAGCCTCCAAACTGGCCAAGCTCTGCGAGGTCCCTACAGAAGGAGGCCCAGTGTGCAAGACGGTAGACACACCATGTGGGTGCATGTGTGTGTGTGTGTACAGTGTCTGGTGTGCGGTGAGTGTGGTGTGTGTGGCGGGGCGGGGCGGGACGGGGAGTGGGAAGAGGTGGTGTTGGAGCTGTGATCCAGGAGGGCCTCCCGGAGGAGGAGGTGGTGGTCCTGAAGCGGGTGGGGAGGGGCAGGAGGGCCCGCAGTCCTGGGAAAGGCGGGTGGGGAGTGCTCAGCGCTTGGTGGCCCCGCGGTGCACAGGGGGGTGGACGGGGTGCTGGGGTGGCCGCCCTGCCGGGGGGCGGGGGGAAGGTGGGAGGGACGGTCGTGGCGCAGACCTCCACCAGGGCACGGCCCCAGGGGCAGGGTCCAGGTCAGGCTCTTGCTTTCAGCTAAATTTTTAATGAAAAACTTCTTAAACGCATGCTCTGAGCCACTTTAAAGATTGCTCAGAGAATTAAATGGAAATCTAAAAAAGAAAAACCCTGAGAAGTATTTTTAAAACAGCTTTGTTGAGGTGTAATTTACATACCATAAAATCCACCCACTTTCAACAGTTTCAGTGATCCACCCACCGTCCAATGATTTTAGTAAATTCACCCAGTTGTGCAACCACCACCACAGTCCAACTTTAGAACGCTGCCCTCACCTCCAAGGTCTCCCGGACCATCCACAGCCACCCCCTCTCTGTCCTCACAGACTTGCCTCTTGCACACGCTCCCCGCACACGGACTTGCGCCCCGTGGAGTGTTTGCTGTCCGGCTGCTCTCAGCGAGCATAGTCGTCCCGAAGTTCGCCCGTGTTGGTTCCCGTCATGATGCTTCGTGGTGCGGACACAGCACACGTGGTTTGTTCACCAGTCGACGGGTATTCGGGCTGTCTCCGCAGTGTGACTATCACGAACGTAGCTGCTGTGCACCTTCGTGTACGAGCTCTTGGGCGCACACGTTGTTGTTCCTCTTGGGTAAACACCCGGGAGTGGACCCCTGGGTCGCGTGGTAGGTTTAGGTCAACTTTGGAAGAAACTGGCTGCACGTTTTACTTTCCCGCCCGCGACGTAGGAGGGTTCCGGTGTTTCGGTACCTTGGTCAACACTTGCGCCGGGCCTTCCTCGTGGTACAGCCACCCTGGTGTGTGCGAGGTGGTGACGCGTTCGCTTTCAGTTTGGATTTTCCTAGTCACTACTGGTGCCGAGCATCTTTGCAAATCGGATTAGACGTTTCGCCAAAGAAGATACCCGGCGTTCCTCCCCCTTCCTTGATGAAATGGCTAACTTTTTTTTTGCCTATTTTTTTTACTTGCTTGGTTGTCTTATGATTACTGTTTTACATTTTATATCTGGTTTTAATTGTTGTAAAATACACCTAATAATCTCAAGCGTACGTTTGTCTTGTATTTGAGCTGCAAGTGTCCTAAAGACAAACCCCTTATTACATCTGACCTGCAAACATTTTATCCCAGTTTCGTTATCTTATCGTCACTCGAAGCACAGAATCTGCACTATTGATCAACTCGGATTCATCTTTCGTGGATTCCCGCTTTTGGCGTGGCACCCAAGAACACTGCCTGTCTCAAGGTCACAGAGATTTTCTCGTATGTGTCCTTTCAAAAATCTTACAGCTTTAGATCTTACACTCGGGTTTATGGTTGACTTCGAGTTAATTTTTGTGCGGCGTAGGGAGGGGTCCAAATTCTGTTTTTTCATGGGTTTCCAATTGTCATAGCGCCACTTGCTGAAAAGAGCATGTTCCCCCCTGGAAAGCCGTGGCACTTTTGTCAAAAATCAATTGACGATAAATCTGTCAATCTATTTCTGGACCCTCAGTGCGGTTCCATTGATCCATATGTCAATCCTTATGTCAGAAGACGCTGTGTTTATTGCTGTTACTTACTGTGTGGTAAGTTTTCAAATTGGAATGCATAAATTCTCCAACTTTGTTTCCTTTCAGAATTGTTTGGCTGTCCTGTGTCCTCTGCGTGTCCATGCAAGTTTTACGATCAGATTGCTAATTTTGCTCCCCAAACCCCAAAATACTCTCATTTTGAGAAGGATTGCATTCAATCTATTAATCAATTTGGGGAATATTGCCACTTGAACAATATTGAGTTCTCCAGCCCATTAACAGTGGGTGTCTCCGTATTTATCTAGATCTTCTTTAATATCACTTAGAAATGCTGTGGAGACGCCTAGGTGGCTCAGTTAACCGTCCGACTTCGGCTCAGGTGGTGATCTCACGGTCTGTGCGTTCGAGCCCTGCATCAGGCTCTATGCTGATAGCTTGGGGCCTGGAGGCTGCCGCGGATTCTGGGTCTCCCTCCCTCTTGTTGCCCCTCCCTCGATTGTGCTCTTTCTCTCTCTCTCTCTCTCTCTCTCTCAAAAATAAGCAACAAAAAAAGAGAGACACTTGAGTGGCTCGGCCAACCGTCCGACTTTGGATCAGGTCATGATCTCCTGGTTCGTGGGTTCGAGCTCCACGTCGGGCTCTGTGCTGACAGCTCGGAGCCTGGAGCCTGCTTCGGATTCTGGGTCCCCCTCTCTCTCTGCCCCTCCTCTCCTCTCGCTCTGTCTCTCAAAAAGAGATCATTATTACACACACAAAAAAATGCTGCATAGTGTTCAAGTCTCACACTCCGTTTGTTACACTGACTCCTAGTTACTTTCTTTTCAATGCTGTTGTGAATGGAATTTTTTCTCAGTTTTATCGCTGGATTGCTCATTGCTAACATCAAGAAGTGTGGCTGGTTTTTGTATATTGATCTTGGATCCTGGAACCGTGCTGAACCTGATAATTAGCAGAAGTTTTTCCTCTAAGTCCTGCCACTTGGCCCCAAGTGCGTCACAAATGCAGAAGTGGACAGTTTCTGGTGGAGGAAAAAGGAACCTCAGGTAACTGGAAAGTACCAGGAAAACAATGGAGAGAAAGAAACTTAGGGAAATTAGCCCATGAGATTAAGTTTTGGAAAAACACGAAAATCTCAATTCACGTGGGTAAAGACCACAGACACGGATGATGTGATACCACCGATGTCTGAATGATCTGACAGGGACTTTCAAGCGCTATTAGAATGCTTTAACCAGAAACTGCAAAAAGTCTTGACACAAATTGAAATAGAACGGCTCAGCAAAGGGAAAGACATTAAAAAAAAAGAGGCAAATGGAAATTTTGGAACTGAAAAGTAGAATAACCGAAAGGTAAGAAGACCCTCACGGAGGGATCGAATACCAGAAGTGAGACGACGAGAGAGTCGACGAACTTTGAAGACACAGCAACAGAAATTCATCTGAGCAAGAGAGATTTAAAAAAATGAACCGTCTCAGGGACCCACGGGACGACAGAGCTAATGTTTGTTTCGTTAGAGTCCCAGAAAGAGAGGAGAAAGACCGTGAGACCGAAAAAATATTTAAGGAGATTATGGCTGAAAGCTTCACAAGTTTGGTGAAAGACATAAACTTATAATTTAAAAAAACAGAACAGGGGCGCCTGGGTGGCGCAGTCGGTTAAGCGTCCGACTTCAGCCAGGTCACGATCTTGCGGTCCGGGAGTTCGAGCCCCGCGTCGGGCTCTGGGCTGATGGCTCGGAGCCTGGAGCCTGTTTCTGATCCTGTGTCTCCCTCTCTCTCTGCCCCTCCCCCGTTCATGCTCTGTCTCTCTCTGTCCCAAACATAAATAAAAAACGTTGAAAAAAAAATTAAAAAAACAAAAAAACAAACAAAAAAAAACAGAACAAATCCCACCCAGGAAAAACTGAAAAAAATCCACACCAAGTCACTTAAAAAAATTTTTTTATGTTTATTTACTTTTGAGAGAGGATCAAAGAACAAGCAAGGAAGGGGCAGAGAGAGAGGGAGACACAGAATCCGAAGCAGGCTCCGGACTCCGAGCTGTCAGCGCAGAGCCTGATGCGGGGCTCGAACTCACGAACCGTGAGATCACGACCTGAGCCGAAGTCGGACGCTTACCTGATTGAGCCACCCAGGTGCCCCCACACGAAGACACTTTATAATCAAGTTGCTGAAAACAATTGAAACAATCAAATTGCTAAAAACAGAGAAAACAAATCTTAAAAGCAGCCAGAGAAAAATGATGTGTAACCTATAGAAGAACGATGACTTGAATGCCAGAGTTTCTTATCGGTAATACAGTATCCTTTTGGTGCTGAAAGAAAAGAATCATTGTTCAGAGTTCTATATCCAGCAAACTTCCTTAACCTGACGAAGGGCATCGATAAAAGTCCTGCAGCTAAATCGTACTTCATGCGAAAGCCTGAATGCTTCCACGTGAGATTAGGGTCACGGCCAGGGTGCCCTCCCTCAGCACTCTTATCTCACACGGTGCTAGAAACTCCAGCCAGTGCAATGGGGCAAGAAAAGGAAATAAAAGGCATGTTGCTTGGGAAGTTTGCAGCCAATGCAGCGATCTGTGTAGAAAATCCCAGGGAATCTGTTTTTTAGACAGAACCAAACTCTTAGAACCAGTAAGTGAGTTTAAGCAAGGTTGTAGGATAGAGATTGACACATGAAAATCAACTGTATGCCCAGATAGATACAAGCAATGAATAATCGGAGACCAAAATTTTAAGACTATCGCTTTTTACAAAAGCTTCCCAAAACGTCTAGGTGCAAATCTAGCAAAGCACGAAAAGGTTCTGAGTACTGAAAACGACAAAATGCTGTTGAAAGAAATCAGATACGATCTACATAAATAGAAAGGCTTACCATGTTCACGAATGTGAAGGCTCGGCGTAGCGAAGATGTCAGTTCTCCTCAAAGTGGTCTATAGACTTCACACATCACGAGGCGAAATTCCAGCAAGATTTTTTTTGTAGACAGAGATGGGCAAATTCTAAAATGCACATGTAACAGCAATGGAACTAGAAGAAAAACAAGTGGAAAGAGAACAAAACTGCTGGAAGCCACCTGATTGGAACACTGACCACACAGCTGCGTGAGCAACACAGGGTGGGACCGGTGTTAGAGGGGCCCGGGCGCCGACCAGACGGGTGGTCCAGAAACAGAGCCACGGAAAACTCTGGCAGCCGTGTGAGTGCGGCTCAGCATAGGACAAGCAGCTATTTCAGCAAATGGAACTGGGCCAGTGTCCCCCACGCGCGAGGGGGGAGCCTGTACCTCCAGTCCACACCTCGGCGAAGGTAAGCTCAAAGGGAGTCCCGGGTTTAAGTGCACAGCATACACAACTTACGCAGAAGGTCACGGGACGCGATCTTCACCACATGGGCTTGCTCGGAGTTTGGAGAGACGCCATCGGAGAAGAAACTGATAAACTGGACTTCATCCCAACGCAGACTTTTGCTCCCCCAGAGACACTGTCAAGAGAACGACAGGAAACAGGTGCCGCGAACCCCGTGTGGGAGGAGGGACGCAGAGTGTCCACACTGAGACAGCACTACCTGCACGTAGGAAAGGTCTTGATCCAAAGCGGATGCGGGGACGACCAAGAGGCCACGAGAAGACCTAGGTGTCATTAGACGCCGGGGAGCCCCCCCATCCCCCAGCCCCGACGAGGCGCCCCCACGGCCTACGGGAGGCCAGGGAGCAGCTGTGGAGGGAGCAGGCGGGCAGCGGCCCCCGGACGACGGTCCCGGCTCCCGCTTCCCACCCGACACGGGATGTGGCAATCCCAGCCCTGGCCGGTCACCCGGACACGGGATGCACGTTCACCCAACAACCGGGTACGAACGTGGTAGGAAGCTTTGTGTGCAATAGGAGGCAACAACCGAACGTTCTTCAGTGCGTGAACGGCCACCCGTCTACACCGCGGGACACCGAGGCACCGAGAGGCCTGCTGCTGCGGCCGCTGCTTGGAGGGCGGGGCCAGGGCCCAGGGCAGACCAAGCCGCCGCCGGGAGGGGGGGGGGGACCAGAGCAGGGCTTCAGGGCGAAGGGGGTGGGGGGTGAGGGGGGTGAAAGGGGTGAGGGAGAGGTGAAGGAGGGATGAGGGGGTGAGGGGTGAAGGGGGAGTGAAGAAGGGGTGAAGGGTGGTAGAGAGGGGTGTGAAGGGGGTGAGGGGGTGAAGGGGGTGAGGCGGAGGTGAAGGGGGATGAGGGGTGATGGGGGGGTGAGGGGGGTGGAGGGGGGGTGGGGGCGGTGGGGGGGTGGGGGGGTCTACCAGCCACAGCAGGAGGCGGTCCTTGGGGTGACGGAACTGCTCCGAACCCGGTCGAGCGACGACTCTCCAAACAGTCCACGAAACCGTCCACGCAAATAAAAGTGGCAATTTTTCAGTATGATAATTAAAAATCAGCCGCACAAAAGATTTTTAAAAGATACATTTCAGGCCTCGTTTGCGTGCGCCGGGCTTTCTCTTTGGAGCGAGTTCTCCCAGAGGGGGACGGGCGGTCACCTCCTCGGGGAGCCCCTCCTCCTGGGGATCCCACCAGGGCGCAGCCGTGCGCCTGCGCCCCGCAGCTGCTCCGGGGCGCGCCCGTACCTGGGGGGGGGGTGCCCTTCGCGGGTCAGGGCCGGCGCTGCGAGGGGCGGGGCGCCGAGAGAGCCACTTGCAGGGGCCGAGAAAAGCGAGACGTCCTCAAAGACGTTTCCCCCGGGAAAGGCCAAAGCAGGGCTGGGGGAGCAGGGGGGACCTGGAGCCACCTCCCTGGCCCCCGAGGCCCGCCCCCACAGGACTCGGGAGGGCTCACAGGGCCGCCCCCTCCCCGCGACAGACGTGGCGCAGGACTCTCGCCCTCCGGGGCCGGAAGCCGAGCCCCAGCCCCCTCCCCCGGGACAGCTCCCTCCCCGCCCCGAGCCGCTCGGGGGGCGTCCGAGGTCGCCGGGCCCAACCCCGCAGCTGCTCCCTCGCCCCGCCCCGCCCTGCCCGCGCCGGCTGCCGACCCTCCCCAGCCTGCCCCCGAGACCCCAGCCTGCCCCCGAGACCCGTGCTCAAACCGGACCTCGGAATCGCCTTGGGGGATGGGGGGGTTGGGGGAGGGGGATGACCACGAGGTCGCCTGGCTCCGTCCACTTCCCCGACCCCGGGACCCTAGCCCGCGCCCCACCCCCTTCCCCGGATCTGAGGCTACCCGCCCCTCCCCCACCCCATCCCCGCCCTCCGGCTCCAAGCACACGCCCCGCCCCCGCCCCCCATCCGAGGACACGCCCCGCCCCCGCCCCGCCCCTTCCCACCCCCACCCCCAAGTCCGCCCCGCCCCCCGGACCCGGATCCGAGGACACGCCCCGCCCCCGCCCCTTCCCACCCCCACCCCCTCCCCCGGGTCCGCCCCGCCCCGGACCCGGATCCGAGGACACGCCCCGCCCCCGCCCCGCCCCTTCCCACCCCCCCCTCCCCCGGGTCCGCCCTGCCCCCCCGCCCTGGATCCTAGGACACGCCCCGCCCCCGCCCCGCCCCTTCCCACCCCACCCCCTCCCCCGGGTTCGTCCCGGACCCGGATCCGAGGACACGCCCCGCCCCTGCCCCGCTCCTTCCCACCCCCTCCCCCCCCCACCCCCTTCCACCCCCTTCCACCCCCTCCCCCGGGTCCGCCCTGCCCCCCGCCCTGGATCCGAGGACACGCCCCGCCCCCGCCCCTTCCCACCCCCACCCCCTTCCCCCGGGTCCGCCCCGCCCCCCGGACCCGGATCCGAGGACACGCCCCGCCCCCGCCCCCTCCCACCCCACCCCCTCCCCCGGGTCCGCCCGCCCCCGGACCCGGATCCGAGGACACGCCCCGCCCCCGCCCCTTCCCACCCCCACCCCCTTCCCCCGGGTCCGCCCCGCCCCCCGGACCCGGATCCGAGGACACGCCCCGCCCCCGCCCCTTCCCACCCCCACCCCCTTCCCCCGGGTCCGCCCCGCCCCCCGGACCCGGATCCGAGGACACGCCCCGCCCCCGCCCCCTCCCACCCCCACCCCCTTCCCCCGGGTCCGCCCCGCCCCCCGGACCCGGATCCGAGGACACGCCCCGCCCCCGCCCCTTCCCACCCCCACCCCCTTCCCCGGGTCCGCCCCGCCCCCCGGACCCGGATCCAGGACACGCCCCGCCCCCGCCCCGCCCCTTCCCACCCCACCCCCTCCCACCCCTACCCCCTCCCCCGGGTCCGCCCCGCCCTCGGACCCGGATCCGAGGACACGCCGCGCCCCCGCCCCGCCCCACCCCCACCCCCTTCCCCCGGGTCCGCCCCGCCCCCCGGACCCGGATCCGAGGACACGCCCCGCCCCTGCCTCGACCCCGCCCCCAACCCCTTGTGCCTCCCCACCTGCAGGGCGACCCCCTGCCTGGCCTCTCGCTCTGGGTGTTGCAGCGGCTCGAGTAGGCTCTGCTCTCCACGCTTCTGCGTGCCCCGCACCCCTGCTCACGGAGTCCGAGGCCCCTCCCACACCCTTCACGGGGGAAGAAAGCCCACTGCTTCTCAGTGGGAAGCCCGCTCTGCCCCTCCTCCTCCCTCCCTTCGGTTCCTGTGACTCTTTCCGTGTCCACCCCCGGGCCTTTGCACTGACTCTTCCCTCTCCCCTAACCTTTTTCCTCTACGTGTTGTAAGCAGAATTACAAATCAAACTTGAATTTTCCTTGCTGTTAACACGGAAAAAGACTTCCCACTCCCTTCTCTTAGAGCATTTCCTATAGAAAACTAGTAAGTTCTGTCTGTCCCTTTGAGATGGATGCAACTTTTTGAAAAGCTATAAACAAGCCTCGGGCCAGTTTTGCCTTCCAGGAACGTTTTTCTTGATAGTCTCAGAGCGATCTCTTTGAAATGGAAACAACAGGGCAGATACCCCTACCCCTTGGGACTTAGAAGCCTGGCCCCAAGTGGATACTAGCTGTCACAGAAATAGGGTCATTTAAAATTTGCTTGGAATGAAAGGGGACAGCCGCCGCAATGACCGCCCAATCACCGGGTAAACTTACAGTGAACCGTGCCGCACAGGGCGCTGACAAGTCCTTTGAAGAAAGGCTTTATGGCTCTCGGTCAGGAGAGCGCGCAACTCTTGATCTCTGGGTTGGAAGGTGGAGGCCCACGCTGGGTTTAGAGAACACTTAAAAAAACAAGCCTTGGGGGGAAAAAGTCTTATTGGGGTAAAATATACCTAAGGAAAGGTTTTCCATTTGAACAATGTTTAAGTGGTACAATCCAGCAGCACCAGGTACGCCCACGTTGTTGTGCACCCATTACCACCATTTGTGTTTTGAGAGTGTGCCCGAGTGGGGGAGGGGCGGGGGGGGGGAGAGAGAGAATCACAAGCAGAGCGCCCGCTCAGTGCAGAGCCAACGTGATGCTCTATCCCACGACCCCGGGATCATGACCTGAGCTGAAATCAAGAGTCGGACACTTAACCGACTGAGCCACCCAGGCGCCCCTATTTCCAGAACTTTTTAATCATCCCAAAAACTCTGTACCTATGAAACTCCCCACCCCTCGTCCCTCAGGCCACGGTGACCTGTGGTCTTCACGTGCCTATCTGTACAGCTGTTATGAGTGGAATCACAGCCTGTGGCCGTTTGTGTCTGGTTTGTTTCGCTGAGGGTAGTGTTTTCGAGGCTCATCCTGTTGTAGTTGTAGGCAGGTGTCAGGACCTCGTTCCTTCCAATGCTAATATTCCACTGTGGATACGCAACATTTGGTTCATCCGTCGATGGGCACACGGGGAGGGTACAACTTTACGACTTCACTACTTTGCATGTGGAGATCCAGTTTTCCCAGCACCGTTTGTTCAAAAGACACCCTTTCTCCATTGAAATGGTCTTTTCACCTGTTGAAAATCAGTTGACCACATATACGAGAGTTTATTTCTGGACACTCGATTCTATCCCAGTGGTCTGTGTGTCTGTCCTTGAGCCAATACCACACTCCTGATTGCTGTAGCTTCGTAGTAAGTTTTGAAATCAGGACGTGTGAGACCAACTTTGTTCTTTTTCAGTATATGTCTATTCAGTTCCCTTGTGATTCCATATGAATTTTATCTATTATTATTATCTTAAAATATTTATTTATTTTTGAGAGGCAGAGAGAGACAAAGCTCAAGTGAGGGGAGGGCAGAGAGAGAGAGAGCGAGACGCAGAACCCGAAGCAGGCTCCTGGCTCTGAGCCGTCAGCACAGAGATCGACATGGGGCTCGAACTCATGAACCGGGAGATCATGACCCGAGCCTTAGTCGGACGCCTAACCAACTGAGCCACCCAGGCGCCTCTTATTATTATTATTATTTTTAAAAGATTTGTTTTTGGGCCGCCTGGGTGGCGCAGTCGGTTAAGCGTCCGACTTCAGCCAGGTCACAATCTCTCGGTCCGTGAGTTCGAGCCCCGCGTCAGGCTCTGGGCTGATGGCTCAGAGCCTGGAGCCTGTTTCCGATTCTGTGTCTCCCTCTCTCTCTGCCCCTCCCCCATTCATGCTCTGTCTCTCTCTGTCCCAAAAATAAATAAACGTTGAAAAAAAAATAAAAATTAAAAATTAAAAATAAAAGATTTGTTTTATTTAAGTAGTCTCTACACCCAGCATGGGGCTTGAACTCGCAACCCTGAGATCGAGAGTCACGTGCTTTCCCAACTGAACCAGCCAGGTGCCCCTCCATATGAATTTTAAGATAGATTTTTCTGTTTCTTCAAAAACACCATGGAAGACATTGCTTCGAATCTGTAGATCACTTAGGGTAGTACTGACATCGTAACAGTATTAAACCTTCCAATCCATGACCACAGATGCCTTTCCACAGAGGCTGAAACACACTTGTAGTTTACATCGTAGGAGTCGTCATCCTCCCTGGTTGAAGTTATTTCTAAGTATTCTTTTCTGATGCTATCGTAGATGGAACTGTTTCCTTAATTTCCTTTTGCCAGTGTTCTTTGCGAATGCATATAGATCCAACTGAGTTTTTTAAAAAGTGTTTAGTTATTTTTGAGAGGGGGGGAGGGGCAGAGAGAAAGAGGGGGACAGAGGATCTGAAGCAGGCTCAGTGCAGACAGCAGAGAGCCCTTCGTGGGGTTTGAACTCATGAACCATGAGATCATGACCTGAGCCGAAGTCGGATGCTCAAACGACTGAGCCACCCAGGTCCCAAGCTGCAACTGACTTTAGTGTGTTGGTTTTGTGTCCGATTTTGCTGAATTCATTTGTCAGTCCTAGAAGTGTTCTGGGGGGAATCTTTAGGGTTTTCTACATATCAGATCATGTCATCTGCAAATAGAGATAATTTAATTCTCCAATTTCCATGACTTTTATATCTATTTCTTGCTTAATTGCTCTGGCTAGCACTCTTGGTGCCGAGTTGAATGTTGAGAGTGAGTGTCTTCGTCTTGTTCCAGAGTAAAGTTTCCAGCCCTTCACCATTGAGTGTGATGTTAGCTGTGAACTTGTCATAGGTGACCTTTATCATGTCAAGGAAGTTCCTTCTATTCCTAGTTCATTGAGAGTTTTTATCACGAAAGAAGGATGCTTTTTCTGCACCAATTGAGATGATCGTGTGTGTTCTTTTCCCCTTCATTCTGTAAATGTGGTGTATTACATTGATTGATTTCTGGATATTGAATCACCCTTGTGTTCCAGGAGTAAATCCCAATTGGTCATGGTGTGTAATCCTTTCAAGATGCTTCTGAATTCAGTTTACTGGTATTTTGTTGAGGATTTCGACACCTATACTCACAAGGGTATTGAACTGTAGTTTTCTTTTTTTTAATTTTTTTAATGTTTTTATTTATTTTTGAGACAGAGAGAGACAGAGCATGAATGGGAGAGGGGCAGAGAGAGAGGGAGACACAGAATCGGAAGTAGGCTCCAGGCTCCGAGCCATCAGCCCAGAGCCCGACGCAGGGCTCGAACTCACGGACCACGA
This sequence comes from Prionailurus bengalensis, assembly GCF_016509475.1. NCBI lineage: Eukaryota > Metazoa > Chordata > Mammalia > Carnivora > Felidae > Prionailurus > Prionailurus bengalensis. The sequence goes on from NC_057358.1 coordinate 141,415,370, forward strand.
GATCGTGACCTAGGCTGAAGTCAGATGCTTAACCGACTGAGCCACCCAGGCGCCCCTGTAGTCTTCTTTTTTAAGTTTATTTGTCTTGAGAGAGAGAGTGTGAGTGGGGGAGGAGAGAGAGAGAGAGAGAGAGAGAGAGAGAGAGAGAGAGAGAAAATTCCAACCAGGCTTCACCTGCAATGTGGAACCCAACACAGGGCTTGATCTCATGACCCTGAGATCATCACCTGAGCCAAAATGAGAGTCAGATGCTAAACCGACTGAGCCCCCCCGGTGCCCCTGAACTGTAGTTTTCTTATAGTGTCTTTCTGGCTTTGGAATTGGCAATGAGTTAGGATATTTCCCCTTCTATTTTTTTGGAAGAGTTGGGAAGTTAATTCTTCTTAAAATGTTTAATTGAATTCACCAGTGAAGCCCTCTCTCCTGGCCTTCTCTTTGTTGGGAGGTTTTCCATAACTGATTCAATCTCTTGTTTTTTGTCTATTCAGATTTTCTATTTCTTCTTGACTCGGTTTTGGTAGCTTGCGTGCTGGGAGTTTGTCCATTGCATTTAGGTTACCCTGTATTTGTTGCTGTACAATTGCCTTTAGCATGCTTTTGTAATCCTTTTTATTTCTGTAAAATTAATAGTAATATCCTCACTTGACTTGTGATTTTCGTAATTTGAGTCTTCTCTCTTTTTTCTTAGTCAATCTGACTAAAAAGAGGTGCGTTGATTCTGTTGATACTTTTAATGAACTAACTTTTGATTTCATCGATTTTCTCTATTTCTGTACTCTCCATGTCACTTATTTCCACGCTAATCTTTATTACTTCCTTTCTCCTACTAGTTCTGAGTGTAGTTTGCTGGGTTTTGCCTTTTGTTCCTAATTGTGGCATCTACTGGAGGATATACATATTCACATTTAAGGAAATTTCTATTAAGTCACTGAATGATCACAGAAATAATGGAACCAGAAATTCAATGACCACATGTAACAAGAAATAAAGACTTTGCGTAAATAGTTTGGAAAAGTCACTAAACAAATGGAAGATTAGCCTTCAATATGCAAAACTCAACAATTCATGAGAAGCGGGAAAGTGTGGTCTTTTTTCTTTTTTTTTTAAGATTTTTTATTTTTAAGTAGTCTCTGTACCCAACGTGGGACTTGAACTCACAACCCTGAGATCAAGAGTTGTGTGCTCCGCTGACCGAGCCCACCAGACGCCCCAGGAGAATGTGATCTGCAGAGTTACATTACACTCAGAACGTTCGGTCTTCAACAAAAAAGTACAAAGTACTGCAAGAAATAGAAAATATGGCCCGTTCTTAGGGGAAAAAGAGATTTATACAGAAACCAGCTCTGAAGAAGTCCACACACTGGAATTAATAGACACAGATGTTAAATCAACGTCTTTAATTTGTGTAACAAGTTAAAGGAAATCAGGGGAACAAGGTACAAAGAGGGAATTCCAGTAAAGAGACAGGAATTGTGAAAAGGGACCAAATAGAAAATCTGGAGCTGGAAAGTACAGTGGCTGAAATGAAGAATTCACCAGGGAGATTCTACAACACGTTTAAGCACGCTGGAAGATGAAGCCATTGAAATCACCCAGTTTGAGAAGCAAAAATAAAAAGAATGAAGAAAAAGGGAAGGGCGAGGGAGACCTAGGGAACACCATCAGGACTACTCACATGCACATCGTGGGCATCCCAGAAGGAGAAGAGAGAGAATGGGACATACACATATTTGAAGGAATAATGGCCCCAACCTCCCCAAATGTGATGAACGATATGAATCTGTATATCCAGGAGTCTCAGCAAATTCCAAGCAGGATAAACTCAGAGGTCCCCACTAGGACACATTATAATCAAACTATCAAGGGCCAAGGTCAGAGAGAATCTTTAAAGCAGCGAGAGAGATACCGACTTGTCACATACAAGAGATCCTCAAAAAGGTTTTAGGCAGATTTCTCATTAGAAGACATGGAGACCAGAAGGCAGTTCGGATGACATACTTAAAGTCATGAAAGACAAAAACAAAACGCTGTCGACCAAGAATTCTGTATCCAGAAAAGCTGTCTTCCAAAAACAAAGGGGAAAGTGAGATATTTCCTGATAAGTAGGACCTGAGAGAGTTGATCGCAAGTAGACGTCCTGTATGAGAAACGCTAAAGGGCGTCCTTCTGGCCGAAATGACAGGCCCCTAGACAGTAACTCAAAGCTGCATGAAGAAAGAACAGGTGACTACACACAAAGACATACAAGCTGGCATTACTGCAGTTTTGGTTTGTAAGTTGTCCTTTTTTCCCCCATATGATTTAGAAATGCAGGAAGCAATCTGTCAGTGGGCACACAGTTCATATCTGTGACAACAACGGGGGATAGGAGCTGAATGTCTGTACACTATTGAGACTCAATTGGTATTCTTCAAACTATGGTGTTATAATTCTAAGATTTCAATTGTAACTTTCAAGGCAACCACTGGGGAAATACCGAAAAGAATATACAGAAAAGGAAATGAGAAGGAACTCAAAATGGTACCATACAGAAATCAACTAAATACCAAAAACAGGCAGTAGCGGGGGAAATGAGGAAGAAAAACCATATGAGACACACAGCAAAGAAATGACTAACTGGTGGAAGTAAATCCTTTCTTTTCAGGAATCTCTTTAAACGTAAATGGATTAAACTGTCCAATTAAAAGGCAGGGATTGGCAGAGTGCATAAAACAACATGATCCACCTGCGACACGCTGTACAAGAGACTCACTTTAGATAAAAAGACACAAAGAGGTGGAAAGTCAAAGGATGGAATAAGGTGCTCCACGCAGGGTCGCCTGAGGGGCTCAGTTGGTTAGGCACCTGACTTCGGCTCAGGTCATGATCTCACAGTTGTGAGTTGGAGCCCCGCATCCATTCTCAGTGCAGAGCTCACTCTGGGTCCTTGTCGCCATCTCTCTGCCCCTCCCCCGCCCATGCTGTCTCTGTCAAAAATAAGTAAACATTAAAAAAAAAAAAAAAGATATCCCATACAAACTGTAATCAAAGAGAGCTGGGGTGCCTGTATTATTATCACACAAAATAGGCTGTATGTCAGGTGCCCTTTGGACAAGTTATCATTTCTCACGATCGTGTATAGAAAGGGTTGTACCTGCCCAGCTCACGTGAGAGGGTGAGTTTTCTGCCTTGCAATCTCTTAACACTTATCCAATAGCAAAACCGTTCAATTCTTCCCAGCCTTTGTAGAGAGGACTCACCGGGTTGGCAGGAGACTGTTTTTAACCGTTGGTCCCAATGGTGTCCTCTAACTCCCTTATCTCCTTTTTGTCTTTGCATGAGACCCACCTGCCACTATGCCCCCAGGACCAGCTCCTTCCCTTATCCAGCTCTGCCTTTTCTTTCTTTCCTTCTTTCTTTTTTTAACGTCTATTTATTTTTGAGAGACAGAGAGAGACAGTGAAAGAGCAGGGGAGGAACAGAGAGAGAGGGAGACACAGAATCGGAAGCAGGCTCCAGGCTCCGAGCTGTCGGCACAGAGCCCAATGCGGGGCTCGAACCCACGAACTGCGGAGATCATGACCTGAGCTGAAGTCGGTTGCTTAACTGACTGAGCCACCAGGCACCCCTCTGCCTTTTCTGAATGCCCTTTTCACATCCCAGATAATGTACTCACTGTTTTATGTTTTGTTTTTTTTTTTTTTTTTGCCTTGCTCCTCTGCCTCGGGCAGGGACCTGTGTCTATGTTGTTCACTGAGGGAGTAGGCACACAGCAGTCACTACATAAGTCCTGGTAAATGAATGAATGTCCAATAGGCAGCTCAAACTCACCAGGTCCAAACACTAACTATAGTTGCTGTGTCCCCTGGTCAGCCCATGGAGCTCTGCCTTCCAGTCACTGAGGCCGAAATGCCGGTCATTTTTGCTCATACCCATGGTGTCCATGCTGGACGTCCCATGGCCCCACCTGCCTGCCTGTCAGATCCCATCTCTCACCTGTCAGATCCCGTTAGAACCAGGCAGCTCATGGCCCTTCACCTCTGCAGTCTCTGCTCACAAGGCGCCCTCTCCCATACTTCCTGTCTGCGTTCCCGCCTCGTTCTCCCCAGCCTCAGCCTGGCGCGGGGCACCCCATATAATGTATGTATTTAGTCTGTCTCCCGCACGCAAAACTCAGCTCCTGGCAGGGTGATGAACGGTCCCCGTTTGCCTGGGCTTCAGGACTGAGAATCCTGATCCAATCAGGACTGAGAATCCTGACCCAATCAGGCCCTCGGTCCAGGGCAGACCCAGGCTTGGTCCCCAGCTGCAAGGGCGGGGATCTTTGTCAATGTTACTTCCTGATGCTGGGTCAGCGGGGCACCCAGTGGTACTCAGCACCTGCTTGAGAAATGGGTAAATGAATGCGTGAATGAATGAGGCACACAGATGTCCCAAAGACTCCCTGCGGGTCAAGTGAGAGCCCCGGCCGGCCGGGGTGACCTAGCCACCTACCTTTAGCCCCTCCCATCCTGGGGCCTGAGTTCCTCAGCGTCTTTCTCCTGGGCAAGAGTGGCCTGGGATGGGGGAGGGTGTTCCGGGTCAAAGCGGGCCTGCCAGGCCAGGGGGCGCTGGGTGTGGCCTAAGATCTTGGCTTGGAGGTTGATCTCTGAGCGCCACTGCCACTTGGTGGCAGCACACACGCGGACAGCCGGGAAACCGTGCCGAGGAGGCCCCTCCTCACCCCAGTCCCTACAGCCCCGAATGTCCTCGACAGGCTCGCAGTCATAGCCTGTTTGGGCCTCGGTTTCCCCCACCCGTGGAAGGCCAGGGCTCCCGCAAGTCCTGAAGGCGCCCGCCTCCGGTCTGCTCCCGCACCCCCTCCCCGCTCCACCTCCCGGCAGGTGAGGATTTTCGGGGGTAGCCCTGGGTCCGAGCCTGGATGGTCCAGGTGAGGGGAGCAGGAACGCAGGGCAGGGGCGGCACAGCCGTAGCCAGCGCCCAGTCCCCCTCCCTGCCCTGCGCCTTGACGGGGAGGGGGCACCGCGGGCAGACGGTGTTGGGGGGGGGGGGTAAGAGGACCCCTCGCCTGCAAGTGCCGGGCGATGCGAAAACATGATGAGCGCAGACCACAGCCCGCCATCCCCGAAACCCTGACCTGGGATGGGGGTGGGCGGCCTGGGACCCGAGGGTGAGGCCTCTCTGCCCCTCCGCCCACCCCCCTCTCACCCTCCTTTCAGCTCCTGTTTGACCCGGCCTCTCACGGCCCCTTTCCGGGACCAGACGCTGGAGGGGGTTGCAGGAAAGGGCGCCCCCTTGCTCCGCCCCTTCAATGTGAGGGGCGGATCTCCGGGCTGAGCGCCAGCAGGGGTGAACCAGCGGGACACCCCTCTCCTCCCACTGTCCCTCCCATACGTGGCCCCGGGCAGGTCGCCGAGGTATTGGCATCTCCAGCCTATGGGGTGTCCTCGGGGGACAGCCTGGGGCTCCTACGTGGTGGGGGTCGCGGGGGGAGGGCAGCAGGCTCTGTCTGTGGCCTGTGGTTCCGCCCTCGCCTCCTCGGCAATCCCGCCCCCCCCCCCCATTTTAACAGGTACAGCTGGGCGCCATAACCCTCCCCCACCCCACCTGCCGCATGGCTTCCGTCGCCCTGCAGACCCCGTGTCTGTCCTCAAGGGAAGAGGCGAGCTCCGCGCACAAGTGTTTACTGGTTTTGCCCACCCCTGGTCTGCTGTAGCCACCCCCCCACCCCCGAAAGGCAGGAAGGGGGCCAGGCCCCGGGTGCCTGCTGGGGGGCCACTGTGGTCAGGTGGACACGACCGGGACTCCAGATGCAGGAGGGACAGCCTGGCGGTGCTTGTGAGCAAGCAGGACAGTTCTGTGGGGGCACATCTGCCGGGCCGGCCGCTGGGCGACCCCTGGCCTGGGTGTGGAAATCACGCTGCAAGGCCAAGGGTCCCTCTGTGGTCCTTGAGCACAGATGGCACACAGTGGCCCTTAATGACACTTCTGAGAAGGGCACATCCCGGCGGGTGGCCCCTGAGGCCAGAGGAAGTGGCCAGCCTTGGCCCGACTGGCTGGGCTGTGCAAGGTGACCTGAGCTCTGGGAGGGTGGGTGCAGGGGGCCGGGCGGAGGCCCCGCCTGGGCAGTGGGGGGCCGCCCTGCTAGCATGTGGACAGTCAGTATGGGAGCGCTCTGGGCAGGGGCTGAGGGTGGTCCTGAGCCAACGGAGCCTGGTCAGCCGTAGCAAGTGTGGGGTCGCGCTCTGCTCTCCAGCGCTCAGGCAGGGGCCAGGGATGGTGGCCGTGACCCCGGGTGGTCCGGAGGGAGCCTGCACCAAGCTGAGACGGGACAGGTCAGAGGCCAGGCCATCCAGGAGAGAGGGCAGCCCACCCAGCCATTCCGTGGCCTTCAGCAGGGGGTTCAGGGAGGGGCTGAGGGCCCTTCATCTGACCCAAAGCTCCCTGCCCCGCTTGAGGGCCCCCAGGGAGCTGTGCGCGGCTGGGGAGACGCAAGGTGGCCGGCCCCACAGCCCGTGTGCAGGCGAGCCACTTCTAAGTTCTGAGGCCTGGCTTTTGCTGCGAGAGGCTCGGAGCCCCAGATGTGAGCCCTCTGCACCCCAGCATTCAGCCAGGGCACCTGCTTGTGCTCCGTGAGGCTCCTGGCCTCAGTCCGCTGTCCCCTGGGTGGCAGCTGGAAAGAGAGGGACGGGAGTGCTGGTTCAGTCTACACAATACCAACCTTGTCTGGGGGCACAGCCTCCTCCAGCTCACCCCCAGCTGTGTGGCGGGGGGAAGGAGAGGGAGCCGTGGGCTCCAAATGCTCCGGGCTCACTGGGCAGGCCCTTCTAGGCCCTTCCAGGCCTTTCCAGGCTGCCCGTCCTTTCTTCGGGGGCAGTCCACTTAGACCCCCAAAGCAGCCCGGTCTCTCTGCTCACAGGCCGGTCCCTGGGACCCTGGGACTCACCCGGTGTGGCATGGAGGTTCTGGCAGTGGCTGGGGTCAGCTCCCAGGTCACCTGGCTGGCAGGCGGTGGAGCCCCGCCCCAGATACGGGCCCTCAGGGGTGACCGTCGCCCCTTTGGCCTGTGATCTGCTGGAGGGGATCTTGGCTGAGGAACGGGGGCCCAGACTCGACTGAAAAGCTCCTCTGGGGGCTGGGAGGGGTTGGAAGACACGGGTGTTAAGAGGCCCTGGCCAGCCCACCGGCTTTGGGAAGGGTGCGAGCCACCCCGAGGCCTGGGTGCGAGCCCACCCCTTCCCATCTCCCTCTCCCTCCAGGGCTCCTGCCGTCCACTCTCCGTCAGCAGCCAGAGGGCTTCCACACATGCAGGTGGTGATGCCCGCTCCCACTTAACAGCCCGGTGCCCTTCTTAGGCCCCGCAGGCAGAGGCCACCCTCCTGGGTCACACCCAGGACCTACACGGTTCGCTCTGCCTCTCGCTAAGCCCGAGATCCCAGGAGTCTGGGCCTAAGCGGCTTGGGTGGGTGAAGGAGGGCTGATGGACGTCCCGAGGTCCCCGACAGTTGGAACCAGAACCCCGGCCGGGGATGGTGGACACGTAGGGAGGAGGAAGCTGTGCCGCGGGTGCCCAAGGACAGACCTTGGGGGTGGGGGTGGGGCCGGGCCCCTACCTCCCATCCGGCCTGGCTTCGCCCTGGCTCAGAAGCCTGGCCTGACTCCAAGGCAGGTGGCCCCTCTGTCCCCCACTGGCGCCCGGTCTCCCGAGCAGCACACACCAGCCCCGCCCTGAGAGTGAGAGCCAGCGACCGGCTCCGAGCTGAGGATGGGGTCCAGCCCCGGCCTCCTGCGGCCCGTGAGCGTCCACTGCCCCCGCACCCCCGGGGTCGAGGCCCAGGCCCGGCACTCACTGCATTGAAGATCACACAGCTGCTGGGGGGTGGAGAAGTGCACATCGGTCCTCCAGCCCTGCAGGCGGAGGGGGGGCGGCTCGGTCAGCCCGCGGCCCCCTCCCTGCACCCCAACCGTGTCCCCCAGAGCGACAGCCTGGAGAGGAGCTTTGGGGGGCAGGAGTTCCCCTGTGGGCTGATGGCAGGGAAACAGGTCTGGGACTGGAGCAGGTGGGTGGGGGCGGGGTGGGGCAGCACCACCCACCTGGATGCAGGTGCTGGGGACACAAGCCTCGTCCCTGGGGATGTCCACGAAGGCAACCGCGGAGTCAGCCATGAAGCCACCCTGGGTTGGGAGAGGGGCAGGTCGCGGGAAGTGGGGGTGGGGGCAAGACCGGCCGTAGTGTGTCGCCATGGCACAGGGACACAGGTGTCACACACAGCAGAGCAGCCTTGCACCCCTCCACACCAGGCGGTCTCCAGGGAAGCCAAGGGGTCAACCACCTTCCCCAGGAAGGTGCCCACCCTGCCTGGCTCACTGAGGCTGGAGGGAGAGGCGTGGCCTGGATCGCTGGGTGGCAGGCAGGGGGCCATATCTTCCTTTGGTGACACAGGTGCACCTTGAAGCTGGCAGCACTGGGCGAGAAGAAGGTGACCCGGAGGTGGCCCTGAGACGCGGCTGGCTGGACAGTCATCTTCCAGGCTGTGGGGTGGAGGGTTGAGGCCCAGCAGCACCCCCCCCCCCCCCGCCGCCACTTCCACTCCCCTTCTCACTGACCCGGCACCCTGTCATCCTGCCTGCCTGGCCACGAGGCATCTCTCGGAGCGCAGAAAAGGGCGTTATTTGCTGCAACCACACAGCAAAAGGCCCAGGCGCCCTCCCTGCCCTGCGGCCCCATGGAGAGCTCACCTGGGAAGCCTAGTCGTTCAAAAGGGCACCTCACCCAGAAGCCCCGGCTGGTGGAGAACTGCAGAGAGGACATGAGGGGTGAGCTGTGGCAGGTGGGGGGTGGCCGGGGCCTCGGGCAGGCTGGGCCTCCTTCCCGCAGAACCATTCAGCTGCACCCGCTGTCAGACCAGGGTGGGGGGCAGAGGGGTCACTGGGAGGCTGGACCCCAGGGCCGGGCAAGGTCTGGAGTGAGTGTGGCTGCACGTCCCCGCCCCCACGCCCCCCCCCCCCCCATCCCTCTGCCGACCCCTCTGCCAGCCTCCCTGCTGCCTCTCCCTAAGTGCCAGGCTGGCGCCGGCCCACTCACCTTCAGGCAGAGCTGGGGCTGTGTGTCCACCAGCGGGTACTGCACCTGTGGGGGGGCTCGGGTCAGGCCCTGGCCGTCTGTGCCCACCCCCACCCCGCCCGGTGGCCACTCACCCTGCCCTGTGCCGACCGGCCGGAGTGCTCCAGCTCGTGGCAGAGGGCCCCTGGCTCCGGGCGCCAGCACAGGCTCACGTGGCCGCTCACGGGACAGGCGGGCTCCCAGCTCAGTGCCTGGCTTCCGGGGTGGTAGCGGATGGCGTCCCACAGTGCCTCTGTGTCTGCAGGGACCCTCCCCGGGGGTTCCAGTCAGCTGAGCCCAGCACCTGCTTAAGGGACTGCTGGGCCACGTCGAGACTCAGGTGCAGTTTCCCTGCGGGTCTCTGGGCCCTGGCCAAGTGTGTGTGTGTGTGTGTGTGTGTGTGTGTGTGTGTGCCTGTGCGGTGTCAGGGAGCAGAGCCCAGCGCAGGGTAACACTCTTCCACCCCCCAGAGAGCCGCTCTCGACAACACTTGCTGCTTCTTCCGAGTGAGCAGGGCCGGGGCTCGTGCACACGTGTACGCTGGGCGCGCGCACACGGGCACACCCATGTCTGCAGATTCTGCCACCGAAAGGGCTTGCTTGGGACACCCCTTCGGCTACGTGTTGCCCGAGGCACGCTCAAGGACCTGGGCCGGCCCGGCCCCCACCCTGCCAGGCACCTTGGACGCGCTCACCTCTCCCGCCCCCTACTCCACACCACGGGGCACTTGCCATTTTCGAAGGGACAGGCCTGCATCCGCACTGCGTCAGGGGTCGCAGACCAGCCCTGCGGAAGGGGCCGGGGTCAGCGCAGGTCCTGCCCTTCCCTCGTCTCCTCCCAGCAGTGAAGGCCACACGCTCACTGACCTCAAGGCACAGGCACGGCAGCTCTTGGCTGTAGGGCAGAGAGACGGCGCGGGAGACCCTGTTCACCGTCACCTGCAGCGGAGTGGAGGGCTCAGGGGCTGGGGGCCCAGTGGGTGGGCGTGGCCTGGGCTGGGACGGGGCGGGGCGTGACGGCCCGGGGTGGGTGGGGCCTGGGGCTTGTGGGGGCGCGGCCCCGGGGCGGGTGGAGCCCGGGCTCGGGTGTGGGGCGGAACTTGGTCTGGGCCCGGAGGCGGTGTCCGAGGCCGGGCTCACCCGCACTGGGGCACCCACGTCCTCACAGGTGAACCACTTGAGGCAGAGCCGCACGTAGTAGTCGGAGTCCGCGGGAGCCTCGGGCACCTGTACCAGAATGACCTTGCGGCCGCGGTCTACCCAGTACGAGAACTTCCCGGCTACAAAAAGGGGGGCGGGCGGCAGGTGGAGGGCACGCTGGGACTAGAGGTCACAGGTCCCCACCTGTCCTGAGAGCCTCGAGGTGGTGACCCCTGCCAGCCCTAGGCACCTGGGGACCCATCGTGATTTCCCAAGTGGGGCGGGCAGAAGATCCCGGTGGGAGGGCGGTGGGTGCCCGCAGCAACCTGCGGGGCTTCCCAGGGGCTGCGGGGCTGTGGTCCCACCCGGGGAGGGGGCCTCACCAAAGCAGAAGGGCAGGTTCCTCCCCACGTCTTGGTCTCTGCAGTCTGCAAACGCATAGGCAATGGTGGGCCCGGCCACTCTGTCCCCAGGAGCCGCACACCCGGGTGGGCCTCTGCCCATGTGCTCCACAGAAAGAAGTCCCGCCTCTCCAGGGAGGCCGTGACCCTGGAGCTAAGCCAAGGCGCTTGCTGGGAGCTGTGCAGCATGGGGCCCTGCCCCCTGCCTCGCGTGTCCCACCCCGAGTCGGTCCCTAGACGCCAGCGGCAGGCAGCCGTGCGGGGCCCGCCCCAGGGGCTCTCACCTTCCACATGGTATTGTTGGTCCAGCCGGACCCCACAGAAGTGGGGCACTGTCCTCAGGGTGACGTAGAGGCTCTGGGCCACGCTTACTTCGAAGCATTCAAAGTGCACCTGGAGCTGGGCAGGTGCAGGTGTGAGCCAGGCGCACCTGGGGTCTCCACCTACCCACCCCCGGCCAGGCCAGCCCCGCCTGGCATAGCCAGAGCCCCGCAGAAGGGGTGCCCGTTCCTTGGGCATCGGGTCGGTCAGGTGTCGAGGAAGGGGGGGCAGCCCCGGGACAGCTGCACCTGCCTGACAAAGGCTTGGGCTGGGTGGCCCAGCAGGTGTGGGTCAGGCCCTGGCCTCACCTGCTGCCCCACATGTAGTCGGCGGGAGGCCCTTGAGACCCGCACGCTCTGACACTGGGTCTCCTGGGTGTCGAGGCTCATGGAGCAGGCCTCCAGGCCCCGCAGGCTCTCTGGGTGAAGGGAGGGACCGGGCAGGGCTTGTCAGACGGGGTGGTGAATCCTGTCCTCCTCTCCTCTCTCTGCGACGTGCGGCTAGCGGGGCTGCCCTGCCCCACCGGGCCCGTCGGATGGTGGGGGCTAAAGGAGCCCGGAGCCCACCCCCCTCACAGTCAGCACACCCCGAGCCCTCTCACCGTGCAGCGTGAGGGAGGCCTGCACACGCAGGAGCAGGGAGCAACCGTCGTGGGGGGCACACCTCATGGCAGTGGAGAGCGTCAGGGCCTCCAGGATGGACCTGGACATGGACGAAGGGGACTGCCGGCAGAAGCTGCTAAGAATATTCCCTGAGGAGGGGAGATGAGGGTGAGTGCCACAGGACTCTCCCCCCAGCACCCCGGTTAGGCTGTGTGGGTGGCCTGGCCTGGGGGGAGCCCTCGGGCTGCATGTCTGGGGAGGGGTCCTCACCATCTCGCCCCAGGGCCATCAGGGAGCTGGCCCCCAGTGAGTAGTGGACCCGCCCCTGAGCCAACTGTCTACTGGGGATCAGGAGTGGGGCCAGGCCCGGGAGCAGGCCACACCTGAGTGTGGGTAGCTGCTCCCCTGCCTGGGGTGCAGGGGTGAACGGAGCCTGCCTTCCCATAAGCTGGCAAGCCCCATCGCCCGTCTTCAAAGATGAGCAACAGAAAAGGCCTGCTAGGGGCCCCTGGGTCATGACCCCGATGTCATGCAGCCTCGGGCTCTGTTCACAGGCCAGCGGCTGCCCTAGTGCAGGCAGGACTGGCCCGGAGGCCTTGGCGGGGCTGGGGCTGGGGCAGGCCCTGGGGCTGAGCAGCAGTCGTGGCCTTCACTTGGCCGGGCTTGCAGCTGGGGACTTGGGGGACAGTGGAGTTAGTTCCACACGAGCCGTGGAGCCCTGGGGAGGCCTGTGCCCCCCAGAGTCAGCGGCCCGGGTGCCCTCCTGTGTGCAGGGCTGTGGCTCGTCTGCAGGCATGAGAGATGCCATTCAGGCCTGGTGCCACGTGAGGTGGAGGGAGTAACCCCGAGGTGGGACCATGTGTCCAGGAAGGGGAAGGTGCGTGTGCTCGGTGGGTGCTTCGGGGGCTCAGAACCCCCAGGGTCCCCACGGGGCATATGAGGAGGACGTCACCGGGGACAGAACTCAGGGGAAGTGCAGGCACCACAGCCTGTCAGACCAGGCTGAGGCACTGACGTGCAAATCAAGGGGGAGGGGAGGAAGATGGCGACCAGACGCCTCTGCGGTGAGACTGAGGCGGGAACGGACGCTCCTCAAAGGCCCTAGCGCTCGAGGCCTGAGGCGCTGACCTGAAGGCACAGAGCAGCCATCTGTCCCCAAGCCTGGGGCCACAGGCTGCTTCTGCTCAGGGACCTTCTCCAGATGGAATGCAAGCAGATGGTCCATGGAGAAGGCAGGTCTTTGCAGGAGGGCAGTGGCCCGACCACGGGGGCACGGGCAAACATGCTGTGGTAGGTAAGGCACCGTGGAGCCTGTCACTCGACAGGGCCCATACTGACTGGCTTCAGAAACAGACTCCATGAGGTCTGAATACGTTCATGGGAAAGAAGTCCAGCTCCGTGGATCCCACTGGGGCCAAGATGGAGTCACGGTGGTGAGGTTTACCCTCCTGCTGACACAGCCTGGAAAACCAGACAAAATGTGTGGAGCGGTGGTTTCACGACATGACGCGAGGAAAAGAAGGAGAGCGATGTCCTTGACACAGGGGACACATACGTGAGTTCCGCACATGCGCCGGTGTCTTGAGAGCGTTTTCAGGCTGTGGTGGAGGGAGGGGATCCAGGGGAGCCTGGCACTCTCCCTGAGTCGAGGAAACGGGCAGAGAGCCTGGGCCGCCCAAAGCACCAGCCCTGGCAGGACGGAGCGTGAGACAGGAGAGAAGGCTTCGGAGAGAACCGCGAAGAACGTCCACCCTGCCAGGCACAGGTCAGCACACGCATGTGAGGGAACTACCGGAGGCAGGGGAGGAACCGGCCCAGAGGATCTGAGGGAAGAGTGTCCTGCACTCGTGCGGGGCCGAGAATAGTTCCTGTTCTCAGCCAGGCACTGGGTGGGTGCCACACACGCGAGTCTTGCCTCAATAGGGGATAATTAGCCTCAGACTGATTGCTGCTCTCATCCCGCCCAACGTGTCTTAAAAGCAAGACCCCAAAAAGTTTAAGCTGTATGCAAGCAACTTAACTGTATTCCAGGAAAGCCTCAACAATATTTGTACGAACAAAAATACATATCCAGCACATCACAGGGTAAAATTCACGATGTCTGCCATCCAATAAAAAATTACAAGACATGCAAGGAACCAGGAAAATACAATCTATAATGAGAAGAATCGATTAACTGAAACTGATACAGGTATTAGAATCGTTAGTCAAGAACATTAAAACAATTATTATAACTGTATTCCGTATGTTCAAAAAGTTAATTATAGATATGGAAGATCAGATAGATACGTAGATAGATCTCAAATCCAACTTCTAGAGAAAGACTATAATGTCTGGGATGAAAAAATACATCAAATGGGATTAATAGCAGATGAGATATTTAAAAAAAAAGAAGACCGGGGAACCTAACATGGCAATAGAAAGTATCCAGAAGTAAATGGAAAGAGATAATGATGATGATGGTATAACAGTAGAAGCATTGGCAGGACAACTTCAGTGACTTAATGCACGTGTAATTGGAATCCCCAGAGGAAGGGGGAATGAAACAAAATCTTGAAGAAGTGATAGATATCTCCCAACTTGATGAAAAGTGTAAACTCGCAGATCCAGGAAGCTTGGTGAGTGCCAAGTGTAAGAAAGATGAAAAAAATCATGAGGGGGAGAAGGTGTGACTACAACAGCACAAATGCCCAGAGGGCAGAAGTGGAGCTGCCAAGGGTAGGATCGTAGGCTATTTGTGAGGTGCTGCATTATCACTTGAAGGGAGACTCGAAGGAGTTAAAGATGTATATTATAAGTGCCAAAAAAAAAAAATCCAAAAAGCAAAACAAAAAAACACCAAAGCAATCACTAAAATAACAGTTTGAACTAATAAGTCAACTAAGAAGATAAAATGAAATCTCACACACACACACACACACACACACACACACACAGAAATAACTAATAAGGCAGAACAAGAAAAGGTTAATGAAGAAGAGATGGAACAAAACACAAATAGGAAGAAGATCAATTAAACCTAACCATCTCGGGGCACCTGGGTGGCCCAATCGGTTGAGCATCCGACTTCAGCTCAGGTCATGATCTCACGGTGAGTTCGAGCCCCGCACAGGGCTGTGCGCTGACAGCTCGGAGACTGGAGCCCGCTTCGGATTCTGTGTCTCCCTCTCTGTCTGTCCCTCCCCTGCTCGTGCTCTGTCTCTCTCTGTCTCAAAAATAAATAAAAACATTTAAAAAATTTAAAAAACCTAACCATCTCAATAATCATATTAAGTGTAAATGTTTAATACCACAGGTAGGCAAAGATTTTCAGACTGTACAGAAAAGCAAGACCCAACTGTAAACTGCTTATAAGATATACACTTTAAATAGAAAGACACAAATGCAAAAAGACACAACATGCTAAGGCTAATCAAAAGAAAGCTGGAGTAGCTGTTACCAGACAACATGGATTTCATGGCAAAGAATGGGATATTATCAGAGATAAGGATATTCATTTCACAGTAATAGAGGGAACCATTCATCAGGAGGACACAACATCCGGAATTGATATTATGCACATAATATCATAGTTTCACAGTGCATAAAACAAAACTGATAAAACTACAGGGGGGAAGAGACAAGCCCACAACTATAGTTGGCTGCAATAGTCTTTCCTCTATACTTGACAGAACTAGCAGGCGGAAAACCGGAAAGAATAGAGTGACCTTGTATAGCACAACCTACCGGCTTGACTTGATTGGCATTTACAGAACACCCCACCGACGACAGCAGAGTCTGCATGCTTTTCAAATGGAACATTTATCAAGAGAGACTATATTTTGGCACATAAAAGTCTTAGTACCTTCGAAAGGATTCAGATCAAACCATCTTCTCTGATCAAAATGGAATTAGAACTCAATAAAGTATTTCTGGAACATTTCCCGATATTTGAAAACTAAACAATACACTTCTACATAACCCTTGGGACAAAGAAGACATGAAAAGGGAAATAAGAAATTACTGTGAACTGAATGAAAATGAGCAAACAACGTATAAAAACATTTGGATGCCTGCCAAAGACTCATCTTTCAAAGATGCTGGTAAGAGAATGAAAAGACGAGTCGCCGACTGAGGGAAAATACTTGCAAACCACATACCTGGTAAGGAACTCGTATTCAGAACCTGCGAAGAGCTCTCCAGATTTAATAACAAGGAAACCAACAACCCAGGAAAGAGCAATATTGAACAGATTCTTCACCACGGAAGATAAAAGTGGGAAAGAAGCCTGTGAGGAAATGCTCAACATGGACAGACCTTAGGGAAATGCAAACTTAAGCCACAATGAGCTAGTGTTACCTTGTAGAATGGCTCAGATGGAAAGGACCGACCACACCAAGCGTAGACAAGGATGCCCAGGGATAAGAATCCTCACACACTGCTGGCAGGAACAGAAACTGTCACAACCACTTTACAAAACGATTTGGCAATTTTTGAGAAGGTAAGTATGCACCTTCTAGTATACGATGCAGACGTTCCATGCCTTGATATTCACCCCGGAGTGATGAGAAAGGCTTGCCCATGAATGTCGATTGTGGTTCGTTTTTAGAAGCCAAAACCTGGAGACAGCACAAATGTTCATCAGCAGGTGAGTGGGCAACCAGACCGTGGTGTAGCCATCCAGTGCAACGGGCTTTTGACACACGCCACACACGGATGAATCTAGATATGATTACGCAGAGCGAAAGAATCCAGACACAAGAGTACCCGCTGCCTGATTCCATGCGTCTAAAATTTGAGAAAATGTGAGCTAATCGCTATGGAAAGAAAGCAAATATGTGGTTGTCCATTATCCTGACGGAGGTAATGGTTTCACAGGCTTCACGTAAAACCTTAGCAAACTGGATATTTAAAATATATACAGTTTGTTTTAGGTCGGCTGTATGTCAACAACGCCGTAAAGCAATTTCCTCCTTCCTGTTCGTCTACAGTATGCACAAGAGGCAGGTGGTGTCCTTGGCGAGATGTCGTGCTGAGCTGGGCCCCAGAAGAGCGGGTTTCTCCCAACCCAGTTTAAATTTGTACAAGACCATGGGGCGCCTGGGTGGCTCAGTCAGTTAGCTGTCCGACTTCAGCTCAGGTCATGATCTTGCAGTTCGTGGGTTTGAGCCCCGTGTCGGGCTCTGTGCTGACAGCTCGGGGCTCAGAGCCTGGAGCCTGCTTTGCATTCTGTGTGTGTGTGTGTGTCTCTCTCTCTGCCCCTCCCCCACTCACTCTCTCTCTCAAAAATAAATAAACATTTAAAAAATTTTTAATTTATACAAGACCAAAAGTGGGAAAAATAAAGCAATAATTTTTTTAAAAAGGCTTGGGGCGCCTGGCTGGCTCAGTTGGAGGAGCGCGTGACTCTTGATCTGGGGGTTGGGAGTTCGAATCCCACGCTGGGTGTAGAGATTACTGAAAAATAAAATCTTAAAAAAAAAAAAGGCAGAGCCATTGAAAAGAAAGGCTCGTGGTCAGCGTGGAAAATAGTGAACTATATGGATGGAAAGCTGCTTATTTAAAAAAAAAATTTTTTACATTTATTCATTTTTGAGAGACAGAGCACAAGTGGGGGAAAGGCAGAGAGAGAAGGAGACACAGAATCCGAAGCAGGCTCCAGGCTCCGAGCCATCAGCACAGAGCCCGATGTGGGTCTCGAACCCACGAACTTTGAGATCATGACCCGAGCAGAAGTCGGATGCTTAACTGACCGAGCCACCCAGGCACCCTGGACAGCTGCTTATTGAAAATAAAGTGTCTAAGAGTAGGCTCTTGTCCCCAGTTAGCTGACAAAATGGGGAGAGAGTATCTAGAGGAAAGGCCAAGAGATACAGGCATGCTAGACTATTTGTGGTGCAAAACCGGGAAACAAGACAGTCATTCTGTGGATATCATCGTGAACCCCAAGTCTATCACGAAGACCCAGGGAGAAGTAAACACACGTGGTCTCTAAACGGTTTTCAGAACTGCCGCAGGGCCTTACTAGAAGAAGGCCTAACAGATGTATTTTAAAAAGCAGAAATAGGACCCCAAAGGGAAGAAGAAGGTTACAAAAGGGAACAGGGAACACAGGAGTTGATCAAACATGATGGTGAATTCAAACGCATATTGACAAAGGAAGAGGAGGAGAAAGAAAGCTTCTGTGTGTTTAAAAACGAGCGGGGGTTCGCTTCCCGCGACGCGGTGGACCCGGCCCTTTGGGCCAGCCTGCTGCTGAAGACAGTGACTGCTGGACGAAAAGCCGTACATGTAAAAAGCCTCCCCAAAGCTTGTGAAAGGTGATGAAAGAATCAGGATCCTCAGGCCGCAGCCTGAGAAAGGGCAGAGGGATGCAGTGCACAGGAAGCCACGTCTGCTGAGGGCATCACAGAGCTGCCCCCGTGTCGCCCTGGGCGGGGGGGGAGCCGGGAGGGACACCCCAACCCTTGGCCCCGTGCGGCGGTGGCTGGTCTGAGCAGGCAGGGAGGAAGAGAGAGCTTCCCGCAACCTCTGGTGGGTTAGGGTGCTGGTTCCCAGCCCTGGTTTGCATCTCTAGGAAGGTCCGCGAGACCTCACCCTGTTTTTCAATTCAAAATGGTCCCGATGGCCCTGACCGTCGCTCGGAAACAGACGTGAATCTGGTCTGGAGAAGCCCCTTCATCCTAGGCCTTGGAGAATGCCAAGAAACATTTCTCAAGGGCATTGAGCACACAAATTATTTTCTAAGTTTATTTACCTTGAGAGAGAGAGAGAGAGAGAGCCCTAGAGGCAGTGAGCACACGTGGGGGAGGGGCAGAGAGAGAGAACCCCAAGCAGGCTCCTCCCTGTCAGCGCAGAGCCCCACACGGGGGCTTGAACTCATGAACCATGAGATCATGACCTGAGCCAAAATCAAGTGTTGGATGCTTAACTGACTGAGCCACCCAGGCGCGAGCAGACATATTTAAAGATAAATAGGCCAGAAAACAAAGTGCCAAGAGGGAGAACCAGCAGAAACAGGCTTTGGACAACCCCCCAGAGCCTTCCGGTGACAGGTACCTCGGATGTGAGCTACAGACCAACCATGCTGAGACAAGCTTGAAAAAACGTGCGGTGGGCAAAACTACAAGAGGGACCAAGCACATTCCAAAGAAACAAACAGAATTTCTAGAAATGAAGCCCACAGAAATAGAAATTAAAAATGCAACAAACGATTTTAAGAGCGGACTGGACCTCAGCAAACGGAGACTTAGAGAAGTGAATGATCACAGCAAATGATCCAGAGGGCGGCAGAGAGAAAAAAGGTGGGGGTGTGGTGTGGGGGGAACACAGCAGACACATGAAGAAATGTGGAGAAAGAAGTGAAATGGCCAAGATGAGTCTGGGGGCGTCCCAGAAGGGGAGGGAAGGGGCAGGACAGAGGCCACAGCTAGCTCTGAAAAGGCTCACACAATAAAGTAAACGTCTCCCTTATGAACATGGTTGCAAATCCTAAATAAAATTTTAGCAACCTGATTTAATAATTTAGTAGACATGACCAGATAGGATTTGTTTCGGGACTGTAAGTGTGGTCAACATGAGGAAATCTATCAGGACAATTCACCTCGTTAAAAGATTAAAGGAGGAAAACTATATGATTATCTTCACAGACGCACAAAGTTTAAAAAGAATGTTTAGAAAACTAGGAAAAGGGAGGCACCTCCTTGTCTAGATCAAGGCCGTCTACTTCAAAGGCCTCATACAGCTAATACTTGATGGTAAGCCTTGGGAGCCGTTGCCATAAATATCAGAACTAAGACAAGGGTCCCCCATTTAACATTGTCTTGGTGATTGGAGCCAGGGCCATAAGACCAGAAACAAACAAAAATCACACGTTTATAAACTGTCATCATTTGTAGAATATGCGATTACTTATACATAAAACTTAAGAGACTCAACGGGAAATTTATTAGAAATAACAGAGGTGTTTTGTTTTGTTTTGTGAGAGAGAGAGAGAGAGAGAGAGAGAGAGAGCTGGGGAGGGGCAGAGAGAGGGAAGAGAGGAGAATCCTAAGCAGGCTCCATGCTGCCAGCACTGAGCCCAACGTGGGGGTCGAATTCGTGAACTGTGAGATCATGACCTGAGTGAAATCTAGAGTCGGGCGCTTACCCAACTGAGCCACCCAGGCATCCCTGAAATAACAAAGAGTTTTTAACAAATGTGTTGGACACAAGATCAATATACAAAAACAGCATTTCTCTACACAAGCAAAACCAACCTGAAAATACAATAAAATAAGGAAACCGTTTACAGTATCCTTCTGCCTCTAAAGACCATAAATAAATGTTTTGGAAAGGCATACCATGTTCATGGTTGGAAGACTCAAATCTGATGTCATTTCTGTTTCAAATTAAGTAATAAATTCAATGCAATTCCTATCAAAATGTGTAATGTTGTAACTAATAATAAATATATATTGGTCTGTGCCCATTATCTGGTGCAGAGATCCTAAAAACCCTTGGAATTTCCCAAGAGATAAGAGCCTGGAAGGTGTCTTTGGTCCTTTATAACAAACCACTTTCAACCACACCTGAGTTTATGTTAATGAGGTAAGCCCCTCTAACCTGGGGGCTCTGAGGCTAAACTGATGGTCCAGGTAACATGGAACTGAGTTAATTGTTTGGTAATATTAAAAAATACACACATTGGAAAATACCTACTGATATTTTCAGTAAATTTGACAAATAATCAAAAATTCATATTGGAGGAGTGAGAGCGTATAAAATGTTAGGACCCTTTTTTTTAAAGCTTTTTAATGTAAAAATGAAATTTAGATACCGAAAAGCTCACCCCAAAAAACAGCTTTGTGAATTATTACAGAGCAGATGGCCTGATCATCACCAGCCAGCCAGTCCCCAGCCAATCAAACCCCGTCGTTCACTCCAGAACCAGCACGCTGACTTCCGTAGTAACGATTTTGCATTTCTTTATGGTTTGATCACACTCTTCACACACTATACCTGAGGCTTGTCCGTTTGTCAAACTTGGCTTATCCAGTCTGTCTACATGTCTCCTCCCCTTTGCCGAATCAGCCTCCCGGCCAGGCGCCCTCAGGGGTGCAGCCCAGCACCCGTCTTGAGGCCCTTGTATTCCTGGAAAATCAGCAGCAGGACCCAGAGGTCTGGTTGCTCTCAGGGTCTAGATCTTTAGCAGGCTAGAGCTGGTGTTGAATGCCATCACAAGGAGGCATGCTGTGTCTGGACCTCGGCCGCATGTGACGTTGTGACAGCGCTAGCTGTCACCAGCACTTCTGTCACCGGGAGATGCAAAACGGTGATCGAATTCTACGGTTTTGTTTCCACTTATGAGCTGGAATTACCTACTTACTCCAAGGTGGCATTCGCACGAGGCAGAATCAAGGCTTGATTCTTTCCTTTATTTTCCCAGTTTTCAAGATGATGAATTGATTCCCTGTCCTCCAGAGAGGATGAAGAGTTCCTTTTTTTTTTTTTTAACAGTATCATTATGAATACATGGGTTTACACATGGGTTGCAATTTATTGAAATTCTTGTTCTTTTTTTAAAGCTCAAATAATATCCACTTGGCTAATAGGGTCTTCAGGATGTCTCCCAAGTACCTTTGACAAGCACCACAGTTTGATAGCTTCCTTGCTCTCTGCTATGACAAGATGTCCCAGCAGAACCAGTATGGTTCTTCCATACTCATTCTGCCCCAGACTGGGAATCAGCCCCTTCCCTCACAAGCCCTGCCTGGTTCCTTCTGGTGGGAAATGGTATTTTAAGACCACAGTCTGGGCACTAGGGAGGCTCATGGCTATGTGTTGGTCACTGGTTCTAGAATTTTTCTGTGGAAAGAGTGGCAATGTATTTATATAAATGTAAGTATGACTCACGAGGTCATAGTTATGTCACCAATTCAGAGTAAAGGTTTTACTTCACCTTTTCTATATGACATCTGCCTCTCCTTTCTTCCATGCTGAAATGTGGATGCTCAGGGACACGAGATAATACAAGGCAAACCCGTCCTAACTGTCGTTGGCTGTATGCAAACAACATTACAGGCGCAAGTCTTAGTCACAGCACCAACAGTCAGGATGATGAGAAATGGTTAAAAACATGTCTTGGCATATACTTTTCTTATCTTTCCCTACTTTTCATGGTTGTTCCCTACCTACATCATCAGAACATAAAGCCGTGACATTCCACACTGTCTGTCTTGTAACATACAGTCTCAGTCTCGCAAATAGCCGCGTATGTAATTTATACACCTAATTCCCACGTTCGTCTCATCAGGCGGCTTGGCTGTTCCTCATGGGAACAGATTCCTAGCAGGTGCCTCATAGGGGCCCCTGGGGGAAATATTCCGGGTGTCCCTGCTTGTTGTGCTGTACATGAACGTTGGCTGTTTTATTGAAATATACTTGACGCACAACATTGTGTAAATTTAAGATACACAACCCGTTGATCTGACACATTTATACATTACAATATGGCTGATGTGTCCACCGCACCTCTACTGGGTCACATAATTGTCTTTACTTTTTTGAGTTTGGGATCATTAAGATCCAGTCCCTTAGCAAGTCTGATGATTGGAATACAACATTGTGGTAATATTCACTGCACCGTGCGTTACAGTTTGACTGTCCTTCTGGTGGAAAACGATGAAAAGTCTGATCTAATATACTTTTCTTTCCACTGTAAGTTGTCTGCTCTTTTTGCCTACCTGCCCAGAAGATTTCTCTCTTTCTTTTACGATCCAGTAATCTTACTAGAATACGTTTTGGTGTTAGATATTCAGAATCCATATTCTTGGGTTCATGGTTTGCCTTTTCAATAGCTAGTTTCAAGAAAAAAAACTTTTTGAAATCTTCCGGGAAGCGTAGTGCTTAGTATCTGTTCTGTGGCCTTGGTTTGCTTCTTCAGAAAGAAGAAATGCACATCAGCCGTATTTTGGACATTCTCTGCCAACCTACGACACACGCCATCTATTCACACATCATTTTAACCTCTCTTTCAGTTCTTTATTTTTGTAAATTTCCCCTTTTCACCTTGTATCCCTTCTGGGTGCTTAATATCGGGTCTGTTCACGCAGGTTCTTCTGTAAGTCTTCATTTCTAAAATTATTTTTCCTTTATTTCTCATTCTGTGTGCTGTCACCTCGCTTCCGAGAATTTCTAACTTTGAAATAAAAGTTTACAGTTTGCGTGCCTTTCTGGTGCACCTCCATTGTCCGTTGGGACGTTTTTCTATTCCTTGTACCCTTTTATGTCACCGTGAGGGGTCTGGCCTCTGTCCCTGACACCAGTTTTCCTGAGTTTCCCGCAGGAGGCGCAGCTCCGGCCACAGAGCGCCCTCTCCTGTCGTGTTGGTGCAGCGTTTGGAAGCGGGGTGACGGTTTCCCCCCCCCCCGCCCCCCGCCCCGTCCACGTCCTCTGCGGTCCTCGCTCTGTTTTCTGTTCGGCCTCGAGGGCACCTCAAGCTCCCCGGTGTGGGGCCGTCTCACGAGGGGTCCTGGCACCGGGGGGGGGGGGGGGGGGGGCGCCGACACCCGGCTCCCGCCGCGGGTCTGGGGGTGGGGGGTGGGGGAAACAGGTGCTCCTTCCTGCTCCCGCCGCGGGTCTAGGGGCCGGGGTAGGGGGCAGGTGCGCCTTCCCGCGGGGGGTCATCAATGGCTGGGAGGCCCGGTGCCTGGGGGTGCCACAGTCCCCCATTCCTCCTCTGTGTCCACGTGTGCTGGCTCCGCAAAAGCCCAGCCCAAAGCCCTGGGCTTTGTGCCCCCGTCCCCCCCCTCCCCCCCGCCATCGGGGGCGCAGCCGCAGGTAAGCCAGCTCACGCGGGGCCACGCCTCCGTGTCACCCCCACCGTCCAGTTTGCACCTGCGGGTTCAGGGACGCGGGCGCGCACCGCCACCGCATCTCGCGGCACAGGTGAGGAAAGGAAGGAACGAGGGAGACTCGCTCCGTCGTCGGGAACCAGCTGGGATCAGAGGCAGCCACCCCCTCCCCGCCGCTGGAAGCCCAGTAAGCGCACAACCTGAGCGGTAAGTGGTCCGGCCGCTGATGGAGCCCCGACGGCAAACAGACCCCAGGGAATTAAAGAGCTAAAGGAAAAGGACACCTGAAAACCTTTAGAAACACAGCAAAGCAGGAAACAGGGAGACGGTGTCACCCCCTCAGGACCGGGAAGAATTTTTTGAAAGATCCCCCCAGATCCACAAAACCCATTAAGAGGAGACTGGTAAATGAGACCGCGTCAAACTGGAAAACTCATGCGTGGCCTTACGGGTCAACGGGAAACGGGGACGCGCTCTGGTGGGAGGGGCACCCCAGGGACACGCCGGACCACACCCACGCGGCCAAGGCCGTGACTGACAACGAAGCTATATTTAAATGGGGGCCATTTTGCATTGGACAAAACTGGAAAAGTTGACAAGAGGAAATGGAGGTTTCCAGATACTCCTGCTGGGGCGGCAACTTGCGTGGCCCTTTTGGAAAGTGGCCTCGTCCAACGAAGTAGGAAGGGGCGACTTGTGTCTGCAGGCACACCGCTGTTGTGAGCTGGGGGCCTTGCCCATGTGCGCCAGGTGGTGGGCAGGGACATCCGGGAGACGCTCTGTCCTGTGAGGCAGGCAGGGAAGGCCCGTGCAGAGCAGGAAGGCCTCCCTGCTCTGGCCCCTGGGAGGGGACAGGGGACCCTGGTGACCTGGGTGGATGAGGGCTGGAAAGGCAGCCAGTCCCCCTCTGCCTGAGATGTACTCACGGTTCACTCGGTTCTTGCAGGCGAAGCCCTGAGGACAGAACGAGAGAGGGTGACAGGTCAGCCCGGCCACTTGCTGTCCCGCCCCCTGAACCCAGCCCCGAAGGGCCAGGAGAGTCACCCGGCCCCTCACTCTCTGCAGGGGCCTGGGGGTGCCACAGTCCCCCATTCCTCCTCCGTGTCCTCGTGTGCTGGCTCCGCAAAAGCCCAGCCCAAGGCAAAAGCCTTGCATTCAGTGGTCAGTCAGTAAACTGTGGGACCCGGACCCGACAGACCGGCCCCGAGCCAACTACTTCCCAACTTCCCCTGCTGGTGCCGGAAGCTCCCCAGCGCCCCCTCCCCCCTCCCCAGTTCGTTCTTTTTTTATTATTAAAAATTTTAATGTTTGTTTATTTTTGAGAGAGACAGAGACCGAATGCGAGTGGGGGAGGGGCAGAGAGGGAGAGGAACACAGAATCCGAAGCAGGCTCCAGGCTCCCAGGCTCCCAGCTGTCAGCGCAGAGCCCGATGCAGAGCCTGACATGGGGCTCGACATGGGGCTCGAACTCACAAGCTGTGAGATCATGACTTGGGCTGAAGTCAGACGCTCAACCGACGGAGCCACCCAGGCACCCCTACCCCCCAGTTCATTCTTTAGGCGAACCTTGGTTGAGTACCTCCTAGGCACTGATTAGGTGCTGGGGTTCGTGAATGAAAGAAAATGGGGAAGCACCCTGCCTTCGGGGAGCCTGCATTCTGAGGCCGGGGCCACAACCCAGACTGTGAGACATCGGCAAACTACACTTTAGGTTAGACGTTGAGGAAGGGTGTGGGGGGCCCCAGAGGAATCAGGAAACCTGCAGGCGTGCTCAGGGCCTTGTGGGCCACGGGAATACGCGGAACAAGGGCCGCTGAGAGCACGTGAACACTCCCTGTCCAGGCTGGCCTCCCCCCTCCGCGGCTCCTACCCCCACCAGACCGCTGCCTGACGGAGGGGCCCGTGGACAGGGGGCGTCTGAACTGGGCACCGGGGGGAGGCGGCTGGACGTCCAGGCTGCGGACCTCACTGTGACGGGTGGGCCGTGACGCCCCAGGGCGGAGTTGGGGAGAGTGCCGGCAGGGGTGCGGCGGGGTGGCTGGGGCCCCGGGGCACCGCGCTGCGCGGGGCCTGTGCGCCACGGCCCCCACACGTGGCAGCGAGGAGCGGCGGCCCTCTGCTCCCTTCCGGGAGAGCTGGCCTTCCGCGGACCCAGGAAGCACGGACAGCTGGGGGGCTCAGAACGGAGCCCCGGCACTTGCCTCTGGTAGCACAGGTGGGGACATGGAGACTACAAGCCGGGCCCACTCCCGCCCCTTGGATCCGTGGAGACGTGGCTACTGGTGGCCGCATCGCCTGCTCCACCCCCGGTCCAAATACACTTTCTAGTTTGGGACAGTGCTAGATGTGCAGAAGGGCTGTGAAGGGGGCCCCAACAGTTTGCCCCTGATATCAATATCCCACGTCACGATGGTGCATTTGTAAAAGCCAGGGAGTCAGCTCAACTCCTTTTCCACCAACACCTGTTTTCTGTGTGATGCTGTACTCGGCCTTCCGTGCCCTTCTTCACCCCGCTGTCACCACCCCCATTTTCTGGCCACCGTTATCTCCCTGGAGGCTGCTGATGTGTCCCCCCCCCAATCTCCAGTTCCCCCAAAACCTGCCAAGGTCAGAGGAGCAGACCAGACTGGATGCCTTGACCCCGGCGGCCCTGCCCATGGCCCCCTGGTGAGGAGCAGAACCCCGACGGCCGGACCCCAAGGGCACTGACCCAGGAGGTGGCAGGAGGGCTCTGCTCAGATGGAAGGGCTGAGCCAACCGGGGTGCCCTCTCCAGAATGGGACGGAGTGGTCCCCGGGGCACGGCAGCCCAGGGGTGGGAGGGCAGGGGTGGGCAGCCCAGTCCAGCAGGCCCTGGAGGTGGGACAAGGGGGAGCAGGAGCAGGGCCCTATCTGCAGCCCCGGGGGGATGAGGGAGGGGCAGTGGCTTGGGCCCTTGGCCACCCTCACTGCCTGCCTCAGCCTCAGATGCTGGGATCTCTCCGTGGCATGCACTGTCTTACCTGTGGCCTGAGCCTAAAACCGCCCCCCACCCCCACCCCGGAGCTGCAAGGGGGAGAGGGGCCCGGGTGTTTCCCCAGAGGTGGAATACCTGTGTCCTGGCCATTGGGCACCTCCTGCCCTCTGGGGACTGCCTGTTTGCCCGTGTCTTAAGCAACATCCCCCCCACCCCCACCCCCGCTGGGGCTGCCATCTGCCGGTGGGCCCTTCAGCGCCCAGACCCTCTCCCCTCTGGGACACAGAAAGAGGGATGAGCAGGGACAAAGGTCAGGCCAGAAAAGCACCTGCGGGCAATGCGGCCCAGGGTCGCTGGTGTACCAGGAACTCCAGTGGGGCAGGGAGTGGGGCGTGGGGGGGGGGGCTGGCTGAGAGCCCCAGGGCCCTGCCGTGGGTGGGGTGGGGACGGAGAAGTAGCCGCGCCCCCACCTCCCCGGGGTTTTCCGTCGGACTTCTCGGGGCTTCCCGGGCCAGGCTGGGGGCTGTCTGTACGCAGGGACCCTCCCTCCAGGAGCATGTCTTTGTGGCGGGATCTGCGTCTCTCCCCTCCCCCCAAGCTGCCCCCACCGGCCCCGAGCTCCAGCCGGAGGACAGGACCTTGTCCTGGGTTCCACCGGCCCCGGCGGGTCTGCTCTGTGCAGCCCACGGTGCTGTGACCCCAAGCACCAGGGCGCATTCAGCACCGAGGCCCCTGCCCCGCGCCGCGGGCATCGCTGGCTCTGGGGTCCTCTGCTTCTGTCCCCCCAGCTCTCGAAGTCAGCTCAGCAAGGACGGTTTTCACGGAACGCTTCCCGAGGCCCCGGAACAGTCTTCCCGTGGGAACTTGTGGGCTGGAAGGGTCTGGGCGCAGGCGTGGGGGTCGCCAGAGGCTGCCCCCTCTCCCTGCTCGCCTCCCTTCCCGAGCAAACCCCTCCTCTGAGCCCGCTGCGGGCCCCTCCCCCACCGCTCAGCTGCCCCCTCACCCCCTCTTCCCCACCCCCTCCCCCAGCCGGGCACCGAGGTGGCCGCGGGGCCTGGCTGAGTGCGCAGTGACCCCCTTTCCCCGCGCTGCGTACCCTGCCCCCGCCGGGCCCCCGCTCTCCCCTTACCCCTCCTCCCTTTTTCTCCAGGATTTTTTCCCCTCCTCACAGCCGCTGGGTCGAAGGGGCTAAGTCCTACCCGGTCCTGTCCCCATGTGGGACCTCGGCTGGGGCCCAGTGCGGCCTCCACTCACACCCAGCTGCCCTCACCCTCAGCTCTCCATGTCTGATGGGCTTCTCAAACCCCACCTTGCAAAACCGAGGTTCCTTCCCCGAAACCTGCCCCCCTCCCCCGGGCCTCCCACTTCAGGAAGCATCTCCAGCAGCCAAGAAACTGAAGTCGGGTTCTAGGGTCCACTTTGATGTCGCCTTGTGCCCGGGATCCTCCCCTCGCCAAGCCAGCTCCCTGTGGGTGGGGCCCAGACCACCATCCCCCCCACCTGGACCCAGCTGTCTCCTCTGCACCCACCGGTCCCACCAGCAGCCAGAGGGAGACTGTCCTGGGCACTCACGGGTCCCTGCACCTCGGATCTGAGCCCGGTGCCCCTGCCTGGCCCCCTGCTCCGCCCCCCCACAAGCCCCTCGCTGAGCTCCCCGGACCCTCTGCTGGATACACTCCCAGGGCTTGTGAGGCTGCTGTTCCTCCCAGAAGAGGGGACTCGTCCTCAAGTGCCTCCAGGGTGGCCTGGGCACCGCCCCTGGAGGCCACCCGAGTCCCCTTCACAGTCACCACCACCGACATCTTTTGTTGTGCGCTGTACCAGTTAGAACACAAATCCCCGAGGTCACAGGGCACGCAGTGGGCCCTCAGACTTCCCTCCGCCCCATGTTCATGTCCTTTCTGTGCGCATGTCCCTGCTGCATCGCCCACTGTTCCCATGACACCTTCCAGGCTGCGTCCCCACCGCGCTGAGACCAGTTGTGGGCGCCGGGGGCACCGCCTGGGTCACGGTGCTGCTGAACGCCTCCCTCAGGTAAGGCTGAGTCAGCTGGCCCGTGCGAAAGTCCCCGGGCCGCCACCGCCGCCACCCTTCCTGAGCTGCATCCTTGCCCCGCGGCTCCCTCCGGTCCAGGGGGGCACACTCCCGCAGCCTTCCCGGAGCGGGCTGTGCACGCAAGCCCCGCACCGTGGATGCCGAAACATGCTTTGCCGAAGCCACGGGAGGCTCCTGGCAGAGGGACGGCTCGCAGGTACGCCAGCCTGCCCCCACCCCGGGGCTCTCAGCAAACGTCTCCTAGGGCAGCGCTGCAGGCTGGGCCCGGCACCCCGCAGGGGCTCCCAGGCCCCCCTCGGCCTCCTCATCACCCAGGGCCTCCCGCGCCCCTTGCCTGTCGCCCGTGTTCGTGTGGGGGTGCCCGGCCAGTGCCCCCTGTGGAGGAACCGACGCCCTCGCACCGGAGAGCCGGGGAGGCCACCTGACCATGCACAGCATAGGGGTGGTGGGGGGGCCGGGGCTCACCTGAGAACAGGAGAGGCCACATTCTGCAATCTGGGGGATGGCCAGGCTCCGGTAAGTGCTCCAGGTCAGGGCCAGGAGCGCCACAGCGTGCCCAGCGGGCATCCGGCCCGAGTGACAGCTGCCAGGGAGCACGGTGTGCGCGCGCATGGGGGCGAGCCTGCGGGAGGTCCTGTGAAGCTGCCGCTTGCCTGCCCAGCCTGCACTCCAGCCCCAGAGACAAACGGGAGAGTCTTGAGTGAGTTTGCTCCCTGGGGCAGACACTCCCCATCCTGGTGGAAAGGAGCCCAAGTGGGCTGGCTGAAACCACAGCCCCATAACTTCCTGCCAGGTCCTGGCTCGGGCTGTGGGGCCTTCGGACTCTGGCCAGAGGCCCACGCAGTTTTAGGGTGCCAAAGGAGGCATCTGGAACCTCGAGTCTTTGGGGTTTCAGGTTACTGGGTGCCCCTCGGGGCTAGTCTCTGGATCAGGGCTGGCTGTGGGCCCATGGGGTTGGGGAGCTGTCCCCCGTGCCCCGTGGCTCCTGGGTATACCCCCATTTCTCAGGCACTCATCTTGATGGTGGGAGATGGATGGGGGGCCGATGGCCCCGGTTGTTAGGCTTGGCTGGGTCTTCCCAGGTGCCAAGAGCCAACCGTGCAGGAGAACTCTCTCCTGGAGCGGGACCTGGGACCCCACACCACTTCCAGGGTGTCCCCGTCACCCCTCAGACGCGAGAGGCTGCCCCCTCCGCCGAGCCCTCACCCCAGAGGGCGACACCCGGGGCCTGGCTTCTGCTCAGGAATCACCCTGTGCCTTTTTTTCTCATTGGAATCCTTCTGTGTATGGATGTTTCCAGGCAGAAGCTCACGGCACCTAGTCTGCTCCAGCCTCCGTTCCGGGCAGCAGGAAGGAAAGAACTGAGGCAGGGCTCTGGGACCCCTGTGTCTCCTCCCCGCCTGGGCAGGCCCAGACTCCGTGTCCGGGATCCTTCCTGCATCTGGTGGGCAGGTGTGAGCGTCTCCGGCCCTGGGGAGGGGCACCATGCTCCGAGTGGGGGCATGTGAAGTGATAGACGGCTGGGGATCTGCCTGGAACCCCAACAGGGCACCCCAGGTTTGGAGGGGAGCTGACTCTGAGTGGCACCATCCCCAGGCTGGGCGCCCTGCACGGGTGGGCCCCTGGGACAGTGCAGCTGCACTGGCCCACGTGCTCCATGAAGTGACCCAGGACAAAGGAGCCTCTGCCCCAAGGATAGCACCTGCCAATGAACATCGCCCAAGGCCGTGGTCCCTGCCCTCCGGCGACCCTGGCCCAGTCTCCAGAGCCCGCAACCCAGCCTCCCTCCATGCTGGGCCAGGGCCTCAACTCTGCCCCACCTGGTTTATAGCATGCACGGGTTGGGACTTCCGTGGTCCCTGCTGGGCTCTGGGCACCCCACCGCACGCTGCTGGTGAGGCAGAGCGAACAGAGATGGGGCTCCTATCCTATCGTGTGCTCCCTTGTGGCCGCGATGCCCAGGAGAGGGAGAGCCCGACGCCAGCCACTGTGCTGAGTAGCAGAGTGGCAGCAGGCTGGCATGTCTGGGGGTCACCGAGGAAGGCCAGGCATTGGTCTTCCCACTGTCCCTGGTCTAGCCCGCCTCCAGCACCTTCGGCCTCTGGGTCAGCCAGATGGGCTGAGTCAGAAGAAAATGTGCTTCCCCAAGGGGCTCACGCTGCGTGGACTCAAGTGGGAAGTGGGGTACCACATGACTTCAAGGGCACAGGCTTTCCTCGAGCGAGGCCATATGGCCACTCAGGCCCCAAGTCCCTGCTCTGTGGCTGCCCCAGGATGGGCCCACTTGCTAGGTGGCACCCCGAATGCGCCATCCCAGTGCCAAAGGGATGCAGGTGACCAGAAGTGGGTGGCGGATCCAACCGACCACATGCCATGGTGGTCGGGGGTGGGGATGCCCACCCCCCCACCGCCCCCACTCCCTCCCTCCGCCCCCCGTCCCCCGCCGGGGCTCCTGTCTTGGGGGCAAGGGCAGGCTATGGACTCTCTCCGTGTCCACAAAGTACTGGTCCTGGTTCTTCCTCACAAGCCCCACTGTTCCATGTAGGCTTGGGGGTGCTGAGACACCCAGCCTGGGCCCAGAGAGGATGCAGGGGCCCACCCTCCTAGGAGCCTCTGTAGCTGGAGGGGCCCCCTGATGACCAGATGGCCCAGAAGTCCAACTGTGGTTGTCTCTGAGGGGTCTGACCCAGGGAGGGCACCCCCTTCACGCCCCTCACTCGGCACCAGGTTGGTGCAAAGAACCTGGACCAGCACAGCGAGATTTTTGTTGAATAAATGAGTGAATAAATAACGCCTTCCCTGAGACCTCCGGCTGGGACACGGGGTGGGGGGAGGGGAGGCGGGGGGGGGGCGCCTTCCAGCAAGGAGGGGCTCCAGAGGAAGGGGCTCCTTGGAGGAGCCCGGGACGCCAGGAGGCTGTTTGTGTTCCTCTGCCCAGGGCGGCGCGGGGCGTCCTCCTCTGGCGGAGGAGGGGTACGTGGGTGTATGGATGTGGGGCGCAGGCGCCGCGATGGGGTGGGGGTCCGTAAGAAATACCATGCTGAAGTCGCACAATTTCGCTAAAATAGCTCCGTATACAAGGTCTCACATCTATGTGTCGGTTTCCAGAGAAACCAGCCAGCTCTAGACAGACGCGGGGCCAGGGCGCGTCTGTCCCATCCCAGTCCTCGGCGTCCTGGTCCTCGGCGTCACGGGGTCGACGCGCCGCCTCCCCGCCCGCCGCCCAAGGGCACGAAGGAGGCGCCCTGCAGGACCGCGGCGCAGAAGGAGCGGCAGCGCTTGCAGGGCCGGGCGGGCGGCAGCGAGCCGCGGCACACTAGGCAGGGCGCTGGGAGGTCCCTGGGCAGCCCTTGCGGAGAGAGAGAGGCCCTGAGACCGCGCCCACCTGCCCCGGCCACGCCCGCCCGCCGCCGGCCACGCCCGCCCGCCGAGCCCCCGGCCCTACGGCCGGGAAGTCACGCCCACCACCCCGGAGCAGGCCCGCTGGCCCCAGAGACCTGTTGCCCTAAGACAGCGCCCTGGCCACACTCGCTGGTTGCTGACGCTGCTCCCTAGGGCGCGCCTACCTCATGGCCACTCCGGGCAAGGCCAGGGTCTAGTCCGGTCCCAGCCGGCTCCCAAGTCCACCCACTTCCACACAGACCCCAACCTTCTTTCCCCGGCTTTCAGAAAACCCCAGACTTACACTCAAGGCCAAGGGGGCCGTGTCTAGGGGCATCCCTGGAGTGAAGGCTGTGGGGACTGGGGATTGTCCTCTTTGCCCTGCTCATCTGCCCTCACAACCCTCTGCCTGTTCTCCCCTCCCGAGGGATGGGTGGTCCTAGCCAGGTAGACTAGGCGCCCGCTCAGCGGCCCTGGCCCTCCACCTGTAGGCAGGCAAGCAGAGGGCTTGCTGCAGAGGTCATGAGCACATTTAAAGTCTGTGGAGCCCACAGCCCCATTATCACCCATGACCCTGCTCCCCACAGCCAGCCTTGGTGTCCCCCCTTGGAGCAGGGCCCAGGAGCACCTGCCTAGTGCCCCCGGAATGTCCCGCAGCCCTTGCTTAGGAGGCCAGGGAGGAGCCTGCTTGCGAAGGGTGGAGGTTCCCGGGCCATGTGGGCATGGAGGGGGCCGCGGGAACCCCAGACCTCTGGCCCTCTTCCCCCGAACTCTCCCACTGGTGCCTGAAGAGGGGCCACTGTCTCCAGCTTGTCCTCTAGCCTCCTTAGTCCCCCCAGCCCTCCTAACCACAGGCTGTGCCCAGAACGACCCAGCTCCACTTGCCCTGGCAGGTCTGAGCTCAGAACCTGTCCCCTCTGGGCCTGGACCAAGACGGGCTGTGGGCACGCAATTGGGTGTCAAGAGGTGAGGGCCGGTGGCAGCCACCCATGCCCACTGCCAGTGTCCTGGGTCAGGACCCGGAGCCCCGGGCAGCCCAGTGGCTGGAGGGGCTCCGATGGGAGGCTGGGATGTTGGGGCCGGGGGTTGCCAGAGCTGACAGATGAGGCCTGGTCTCAGTGCTGCTGTTCTGCCCACTGGCTGCCTGGGGGTGGCGGCACTGGCCCCCCGGGGGAGCCGTCCACCTCACAGGCAGGCTGGTCTCTGTGCTGGCCCCCACCCCCCAGACACCAGTGCGCTGGCCCAGGAGGTGGTGACCTTGTTGGGTGAGGGTGCTGTGGCCAGCAGGGCTGTGGACGGGTGGCCCGGCAGTGTCCGTGACAGGTGAGGGTGGGCAGGCTGGCCGTCTGGAGAGGTCATCCCCTTGTGCTGAAGCTGCTGCTTCAGGATAACCACACAGCTACTCTGACACCCCAGGATGGGGGAGGCCAGCAGGCAAGTGACATCGTGTGCCCTTCGTGGGGGGGGCAGTCAAGGTCTCCAAGAAGCTGCAACCTTGGCCAGACTCCCTCTGCCTTTGTCCTCCTGGCCTCCAGTCTTTGATCCGAGGTTGCCCCCTCGGGGTCTGGCCAGCCCTCTTTAGGGCGTGGGGTGGGCCTGGGCCAAGCTCCCTCCGCTCCCCCGCTGTGCTGAGGCCTGAGTCAGCCCTCGGGCTGCCCGTGGCCCAGAAGCCCAGCTGGCAAGCGTGCAGGGGCAGGGCAGGGCTCCCCAGGCTTTCCTGGCCTGGGGGCCAGGGCACTCCCCACCCAGCAGCCGCCCAGCCCAGGAGTGCCACGGGCCGGGACGCCACGCCTATCAGAGCCACCCACCGCCAATGGCCGGTGCTGAGTCACTCCTCCGGGGGTCTGGGCGGGGTGGGTGGGAGCAGGGCCACCCAACCCCTATGCAAAGCAGCCGAGGGCTTCCTGGAGCCTCGAGCAGATACTGAGCCAGAGCCCGGGCACGATGCCACCCTGAGGGGCTGGGACAAGCCTGTCCCATAGGACACGCCAGGGCCTGCGTGGGGCACGAGGGTGTGAGAGGCGGGGGTGCAGGCAGGCACATTGGCCAAGGACAGCAGCCCTGCCCACCAACGCACCCCAGGGCCAAACAGAGCCCGCCCTGGGGCCAGAAGGGACAGAGGCCAGGCCAGCTTCAAGCCAAGGAGGACGGGGCCAGGGACTGGTAGCCAGAGGTGGGTGGAGGGAGTGGGATTTGGAAGGAGAGGCCTTGACCCTGAGTCCTGGGCCCGGCTGGGGGGAGGGCTAAGCAGCAGGACAGCCGCGCCTCAGGCATCTTGCGGGTGTGAAAAGGAAGGTGGGGGGTGCTGGATGGGGATGCACTCAGGAACAGGTGGTCTGGGGTCCAGACCACCCTTGCGGTGGAAACCACCGGACCCGGGGCATAAAATATGAAAAGCATTTTCTTAAAAGCAACAACACACTGGCAAAAAGCAAGGAATTATCTGAACAAGGCTGCGGGCAGGTGGGCCTTTCTTCTGGGGCTTTGCCAGCCAGGGTCACCAGGAGCCCAAGGTTCCAAGGCCTCATGGGGTGTGGAGGACAGAAGAGGGGTGAGAGACACCCACCCTAGGTGCAAAGGTGAACGAAAATATCCCGCCCTGCCCTGCACCCCGGGGACTTTGAGAGTGCCACGTGGTGCTGAGCAGTGCCGTGGAAATCCCAGAGGAAATGGACCCTGAGCTAGCCTCTGAACAGATTTTCATGACAACTTCTTGCCCCTGGGCTGGGGTGAGGGTGGGGTGAGGGTCCCAGAGCATCAGGCTTTGGACTTAAAACGAGCGGCCTTCCTGGGGGCAGCGGGGGTACCAGTCCCCAATCCCCACAAGTAATTTATTTTAAGAACATGAGGCATTTGTAATAAAATGTGAGCGAGCCTCAGGAAGTGTATGACAGCCCGACCCCACACTTCAAGTGTGAGAATTACGGGCCATCAGCCGACAGACTTTGAACTACGTGCCTTTGGGTGGGTTCGGGGCTCACCGGCAGGGAAAGGAGCCACAAATACGACCAAATAGCTTTATCAGAAAGCAGAACGTCTCAAAAGTGAAGCTATAAGATAACTAAAATTAGAATTTCTGGGGCGGGATCACAGAGTACCAGGCACTGATGAGACATGTCGGGAGGCCGCTCCAGAGACCAAACAAGCGAGGGACGGGAGGTCTGGAGGTCGGCGAGCCACAGGGCTTCACAAACACCATCGAGCCACCAGGGAAAGAGGCAATGGCTTCGAGTTTCCCGTAACTGATTAGGGCACCGGTATGCAGATCAAGGAAGTCCCAGTTAGGAGGATAAAAAAGGACAGCGCAGCTGGACGCGGCGGGCGGAACAGAGGACTCTCCTGGGGAGGAAGGCGGCCGCCAGGCCCGGGCAGCGAGCGAGGGTGGGGGGACCCCACGGCAGAGGAGGAGCCGTCTCTGGAGCGCCAGCCAGAAAGACCTCCGCGGCCCCAAAAGGAGGGTGCGCGTGCCGCCCCCAGGCCCCGCCCGAGGGACATTCTAGAGCTGACTTGAGCAGAGTCCATGTTGAAAGTCTGAGACGCGTGGAGGCATGAAGGGCGAGAGGAATGTACGTGGGTAGATACAGAAAGACCCAGACGGTGTAAGCAGTGATAAGAACAACTCCTAGTGGGATTAAAATAAAGACAGGATTAAGCTGCAAGACGACAGCTGCAAGAAACCAGGGGTGTGGCACCTGCCGGGCCGGAGGGTCACCTTTTGGGCTGGGCGGGGGTAGAGGACGATTTTCTTAACTTCAGACTCTGGTAACTAGTAATTCGAGGCAGCCCCTGAAGGAGCAGAAATAGAGCGGATCACCTCCAAACCGGAAGAAGGAACAGCTAAAGAAAAAAACAATCCAAGCAGGTAAGTGAAGTTGTCGGCCTCCAGGTTCCTGCCCGCTGTGCCCTCGGACCAGCAGGACGCCGTCACTTTGCACTCCCTACGGCCTGCTCTCCCGGCTCACCCATTCTGGAGGAAGCTGGCCGCCGTGTTCGGAGGCCCCGTGGCAAGGCGCTGAGGCCCCCAGCCGCGTGAGTGGGCCTTCGTGGAGGTGGGCCCGGCCTCCATCAAGCCTGCAGATACAGCCCCGCCAGCATCCGACCCCGTGAGAGAGACTGGGGGGCCAGCCCTGCACAGTTAGGCCCCCCTTGGATTCCTGACCCCCAGAAACTCACGGGATAGTGTTTGTTGCTTTAACTTTTTAAAAAACGTTTGTTTATTTTGAGAGAAAGAGAGCAGGTGGGGGAGGGGTAGAGAGAGAGAGAGAGGCTCCCAAGCAGGCTCCCCACTGTCAGCGAAGAGCCCGACGAGGCTCGATCCCGCGAACTGTGAGATCACGACCCGAGCAGAAACCAAGAGTCAGACACTCAACCACTTAACCGACTGAGCCCCCCAGGGGCCCTGTCGCTTAACTTCTGGATTGGTCTGTTATGCAATAGTAGATTACTACAGAATATACAGATACACGTGTGTAAATGATCACAGAAAACGCCAATATTAAATGCATCACTTAAAAGAGTGTTGTCAATATCTGGATTAAAAAAATCAAATTTTAGGGGCTCCTGGGTGGCTCAGTAGATTAAGCATCCGACTCCGGCTCAGGTATTGATCTTGCCGTTCCCGAGTTCGAGCCCCGCCTCAGGCTCTGTGCTGACAGCTCAGAGCCTGGAGCCTGTTTCAGATTCTTTGTCTCCCTCTCTCTCTGACCCTTTGCCACTCACGGTCGGTCTCTCTCAAGAGTAAACATTAAACAAAAATTAAAAAGTCAAATTTTATGCAGAGAAATAGGTAAAACATAAGGTTAGAGAATGGTTGAAAGGAAGAGATACCCCAGGCAAATTCTAACCAAAATAAAATCAATCACAGTCCAAAAAATATAAAGCAAAAGTGGACAGAATTATGAGAGACAGATACGTTGCCCAAAATTCTTACTGTACTTTGCTTAGCGGTTGATAGAAAAAGCAGACCAAAAAAAAAAAAAAAAAAACCAAAAAAACAACTCGGTTAATAATACAAAAGATTTGAAGAACACAATGAACAAACCGGGTCCCACTTTACCCGACAATTGCAGGGTTCACATTATTTTTGAGCACTGAACAGCACTGACAAAAAATGACCACACAAAGCAACTTACCACAAACGCCCGAGTTTTGTAGTGAGACAGACCCTAGTCTCTGGTCAAGATACAGTTACGCTAACAAGGAAACAAAAGCTAACTCTAAAACCAGATGCTAACACATTGATAGGAAACCAATTTCAAAATAATGAAGGATTAAAGAAATAATTATAATGGAGATCAGGAAATAGTGAACCAAACAGTACAAAAAATACGATATTCGACAATTTTCGGATGCAGTTACAGTAGAAAATAAAGAGAAACAGATTCTTAAATGCATGTATTGAAAACAAACGTCGCAAATTAATGAGCCACCCGTCCAGCTAAAGAAGTTACTAAAGGAACAAATCCGATAGTAAAGGTAAAAACAAAAGTAAGCAAAACGGGAAATACAAAGTTGAACAAAATACCGGTTCTCTGAAAAAGCCGAGTGAAAGCTGACAAAACCCTGACCGATGAGGGCAGGGGCGGGTAACCAGTGTCAGGAACAAAGGTGACAGTGGCATCATCCGGCTATAGACAGGAAGAGGCTGGGAAGGGGGAAGGTTTGTTTCGCATTCCTGGATCCATCAGTGCCATTTGCCACATCAGCAGAATACTAAGATCATCTCAACAGAAGCAGGGAGATCACCTGATACATTCTGTGTCATTCATGAGGGAAGGGAGGGAGAAAGGGAGGAGGGAGGAAGGACGGAGGGAGGGAGGACGGAGGGAGGGAGGAGGGAGGGAAGGAGGGAGGGAGGAAGGAAGGAAGGAAGGAAGGGAGGGAGAAAGAGAGGAAGGAAGGGAGGAAGGAAGGAAAGGAAGGAAGGGGGAAAGGAAGAAGGGAGGGAAGGAAGGGGGAAGGGAGGGAGGAAGGAGGGAAGGAGGGAGGGAGGAGGGAAGGAGGGAGGGAGGAAGAAATGAAGAAAGAAAGGGAGGAAGGAAGGGAGGAAGGAAGGGAGGGAGGAAGGAAGGGAGGAAGAAGGGAGGGAGGGAAGGAAGGGAGGGAGAAAGGAAGGGGGAAGGAGGAAGGAAGGAAGGAAGGAAGGAAGGAAGGGAAGGAAGGGGGAAGGGAGGGAGGAAGGAGGGAAGGAAGGAGGGAGGAGGGAGGGAGGGAGGAAGGGAGAAAAGAGGGAGGGAGGGAAGGAGGAAGGAAGGAAGAAAGGGAGGAAGGAAGGAAGGGAGGAAGAAGGGAGGGAGGGAGGGAGGGAAGGAAGGAAGGAAGGAAGGAAGGAAGGGAGAAAGGAAGGAGGAAGGAGGAAGGAAGGAAGGAAAGAAAGGGAGGAAGGAAGGAAGGAAGGGAAGGGAGGAGGGGAGGAAGGAAGGAAGGAAGGAAGGAAGGGGGAAGGAAGAAGGAAGGAAGGGAGGAGGGAGGAAGGAAGAAAGGGAGGAAGGAAAGGAGGAAGGAAGGGAGGAAGGAAAGGAAGGAAGGGGGGAAGGGAGGAAGGAGGGAGGGAGGGAGGGAGGAGGCCAAGAGGGAGGGCGAGGGCAGGATGGAGGAAGGAGGGGAAGGCCAGTCAGCAAACAAGGGGGCGGCGGGAGCCGCGTCTGACTGACGTGACGAGGTGTGCATGGAGACTGCGCGCCTGGCACCCGGCTGGGTTCCTGCCCCCTCTCGCTACCGGAGGTTCTCGGCGCAATGAGTCAAGGACGAGAAACAAAGGCCTCAAGACGAGAAAGGAAGACACGGGGCGATGTGGTTCTGTGGAAAACCCAAAGGCATCTACAAACTACAAGAACCAAGAAGTGAATTTACCAGCACTTTGGGCTATAGTGTCGATGTACAAAAAACAACGGAATATTCTATACCTTGGCGCAAGGAATTGGAAAATAAAATTTAAAACACCATTGGTAACACTTGCGAGTGGAATCTCAAAAGAAAAAAGTCAAACTCCCAGAAAGAGCAGAAAAGTGGCTGCCAGGGGCTGGGTGCAGGGGACACAGGGAGAGGCTGGTCAAAGGGTCCACACACAGATGACTACGGTCTGAGGACGTCGTGTAAGACACGGTGACTACAGCTGAGAACGCTGTATGGAATAACTGAAATTTGTCAGACAGTAGGTTTTATATATTCTCACCAAAAAAAAAAAAAAGATAAAAAAGCACCATTTATAAAAGTATCAAAATTTATAGAATACATTTATAAAAGTATCAAGAATATATCAAATACATCTGAGTAAGTTGGACTTAAAAACTCTGCGCTAGGGGTGCCTGGGTGGCTCGGTCGGTTGAGCGTCCGACTTCGGCTCGGGTCACGATCTCGCGGTCCGGGAGTTCGAGCCCCGCGTCGGGCTCTGTGCTGACGGCTCAGAGCCTGGGGCCTGTTTCAGATTCTGTGTCTCCCTCTCTCTCTGCCCCTCCCCCGTTCATGCTCTGTCTCTCTCTGTCTCAAAAATAAATAAACGTTAAAAAAAAATTAAAAAAAAAAAAACAACTCTGCGCTAAGACATCGCAGAGGAAACCCGAGGAGCATGTAGGTGGCCTGGGACGCGTCACACCTCACGCTGGATGTCTCCGTACCGAAATGACCTGCAGATTTGATGGAATCGCAGTCAAAAGCCCACCAGGTCTTTCTTGGAGCGATGCACAAGCGGGTGGCCAAATTTATATGAAAATTCAAAAGACAGAGAATAGCTTTCTTTTAAATGTTAAAATAAAGATTTTTGTGGAGAAAAAAAAAAGCCAAACAAACCAGAAAAACCCAAAGACGCAGAACAGCCAGGGCAGCGTCGAGGAGGAAATCGTGCGGGAGAACTTGCCCTCTCGCTTTCCAGAACAGTTTCCAAACTAGTGGAGACAGTGGTGAAGCGCGGTGTTGGTACAAGGGAAGGTAAGCTGAAACAGAGCGCAGCACAGAGGAGCCAGAACTCGTTCCGGAGAGTCTGTTTCTGACGAGGCGCCAAGCAGTTCAGGGCGGAGAAGCCAGCCCTTTCGGGAACGGCGCCGGGTCCGCCGGCCGTCGCTACGAAAACCACAGGGACCTTGGCGCCTTCCCGCCCTGCGCGAAAATTAACTCAGGATGGATGACAGATCAAACTGTGAGGGTCAAAGTCACAGGGCTTCCAGAAGGAGCCACTGGAGAGCATCTCTACGGCTCGGGCGTGGGCGAAGCCATTTCAGACGAGATGCCAAGGGCCCTGTCACAAAAGGAAAAGTTGACAAATTAGGCTCCGTGAAACACTTCTAGCCTTCAAACGGCGTCACCAAGGAAGCAAAGGGCAGGCCACTGACTCGGAGAAACGATTCTCAATACGCAGACCTGACAGCCTATATGAAAAGCGCCAAATAAATAACAAGGAGACAAACGACCTAATTTAAAAGTGGGCAGACGGCAGCCACGGGCACCTCACAAGGACGCCTGCAGAGCCGGCAAACACAGGGCGACGTGTCCAGCGTGATTTGTCGTCAGGGGAACACAAATTAAAGCACGCCTACCAGAGCGGCCGCAAACCTAAGCGTCACGATACCGAGGTGGGCGAGGATGCGCGGCAGCCAGAACTCACAGACGCGGGAGGGAGCCCGGAAGGTCGGGCCCACGGCGGAAAACGGGCGGTTTCTTCCAAAGCCAAGGGTGAGCCTCGCGGTGGCCGGCAAAGCAGGAGGACCGGCCCCTGGTGACCACACAGACCGGCGCCCTCACGGCCGCGCCGAACGGGATGCAGGCCCCCGGCCGTCGCAGGCGCGGCGGGCGGACCCCCGGACCTCTGCGGGGACAGCGAGCGCACCACCGCGTGGCAGTCGCACGACAGGCCGGGTGCGACAGGCGGTGTGAGCGCGCGGTGGGAAGCCATCCGTGCTGACCAGCGGGTAGCGGTTGTCGCCGACGGCCGGAGTACAGAACGGGGCGCAGGGGCTTCCCGCAGCGGGGACCCCTCACCCGGGCGGGGGTGATGCAGGTGTCTGTGCAAGACCTGCTCTCACCGCGTGCATGCCGTGCCTCGAGAACGTGGTGTAAAAAGAGGTCCCGTTTGCTACGGCATTAAAGCCACCGATGCCTGGGGAAAGAACCCCGGCGAAGTACGTGCCAGACCCCTACCGCCAACACACAGAACACAGCCGAGAGGAGAAGCCTCAGTTAAAAGGAGCAGATCGTGATCGCGGTCTGAAAGACGCAATATGAGAAAGGCATCAGTTCCCCCCGGGGTGACCTGCAGATTCAAGGTGATCCCAGACAGAACTCCAGCAACTTCTCTCCCCTTCCCTCCTTCCCTCCTTCCCTCCTTCCTTCCTTCGGAGTCGACAGGCTGATTCTGAGATCTCTGCGGAAATGCAGGGGACCGAGAATAGCTCCTGAACACAACGTGCTTCCCGCCTGCTGGGGACCTGCCGTGGCCCAGGGTCGCGGTGCAGCGAAGGCTCCAGGCACACCGCTCGGTTGGCCGGCTGGCTGGGAACACAGACCTGCCGGGAGGACGAGGGGTCTCGTGGAGCTGGCCGGTGGCCCGGCTGGTGGCCCGGAAGCCCGGGGCTAGCCTGCACAGAGCCCTCCCGGCGCAGCCGATCTGCCGCCCCGTGGCAGGGACACGCTGGCTTCTGTCCCGCGAGCCGGAGCCCTTGGCCGCGTGGGATGCTCACAGCGGACTCCTGGCTCACTCTGCGGTGCCCGGAACGGAGAGAAGCCCCGGACAGGTGGCGCTGGCCTGGGGACAGCCGGCGGGCGGTGGGGACGTGTCCTGCCCCGGAAGGGACACCTGTGCAAGGTGGCGGCAAAGCGTGAGGCTCGGCTGCGGTGACTCAGGAGGCAGAAGATCCCCTTGATCCGCTTGTGGCACCGGCAGGAGTGCTTGGGGGCAGCAAGCTGGGTTTCAGTCGCCATCTGTGGAGGGGGCAGCAGACGCCGTGACAGGGACAGAGGGAAGTCTGTCGCCTCTTCGCTCTTGTATGTATTTATTTTTTTACAACCCTTTACAAAGGTAAAGACCACTCCTGGCCCACAGGCCACATGGAAACAGGCTGCGGTTTGCCGACCCCTGACCCAGCATGCGGTGGTGTGCCTTTTGTCGCCTTGGCAACCAGCAACAGGCGACTGTTGGGGTGTTCGGTGGCACCCCAGGCCGCCTGCCACCTGTGTGGTACTGTGCAGTCGGTGCTGGGCCCACGCCCTGCTTCCTCGCCCCCTCCGGGGGACGCGGCCATCTCCTCGCTGCTGGGCACGGAGCTTGGCCCAGGCCGCCGGGTCTCTGCACCCTCCGCTGGCAGCTGGGCCCCAGGAGGGCTTAGTTCTGGCTCTGCCACCCGGATTCTCCTGTGGGGGCGGCAGGGTCCTTGAGCACCAAAACAGGGTCCATCCCCAGTAGCCCTGGCCCTTCAGATGAATGTTCCAGAAGGGAGTAAGGGATGGTGGAAGAAAAGGAGAACTGATTTTGTGGCCATGGATGGGGGACAGGAGCATGCACCTGCGGGGAGCTCTTAGAGCCTGGAGGTGCAGGATGGGGCCGTCGGGTGCTGTCCGTCCTGCAGAGCCGGCATGCGGCCCAGAGGCACCGTCTAGCAGCGGCTGTGACTGGGTCTGACCCGCCACTGGGTCTCCCACCTCCATACGTGGGCTGTGAAACCAGCTGGGTTATGGCAGGCACGGCCACCAGGGTGCAGCGTCTCAGCCACACGGCCCATGTGGCACAGCCGAAGCAAGTTTAACAGCAAAGCCCAACTGGAGAGACCTGTGCTCTCCAGGCCGTGCGTGAAGGGTGGGAGCTGAGTGGACAGAAGCTTCTCCGGGGGCGTGGGGGGCTGCTTTTCAGCCCATCTATTGCACCCCATGTTGGCAATGACATCAAAGATCAGAGGTCGGTCTCGACTCCGTCGTGTGGGTCTTGGTGAGTAACAGGTCTGCCACGGACTGTGCCCTGACTGTCCGAAATAAGACTCGCCAGTGCCCCCTGGGTCCCACCGCACGCGAATCCCGGGTGTGGAGGACACGGCTGAGGTCAGCGCCGCAGGCGGGCCTCTTCCCGCCACCTGGAGCCTGACGAAGGCAGCCTTGAACAAACACGTACCAGACAAGTTGAACGGATTTGGTGTCAGTCTGTCGGCCAGACTAATCTGAGCGGCCAGTAGAGTGGACACTCGTGTCAAAACTCGCCAGAGGCCGAGGACCGATGGGGGGATTGTTGGGAGGGACGGTCCTCCACGGGTCTTTTGAGCACCCTACACACTTTGTTGGGTATGCCAAGAATGCAAGGCCCTGACTGCCCTTTACCCGGGCCATTTCTCAGGGTCATGTTTGCAGTGAGCAGTCCTGAGGGATGAGATGGTCTCTCCCTCCAGACCGAGAGCAGGCTTGCTTACTGCTTGCTACTAAAGCAGCAGGGGCGCCTGGGTGGCTCAGCGGGCTCAGGTCATGATCTCACGCTCGGTGGGATCTAACCCCATGTGGGGCTCTGCGCTGACAGCACAGAGCCTGCTTGGGATTCTCTCTCTCCCTCTCTTTGCCCCTCCCCGACTCACTTGCACACGTGCATTCTGTCTCAAAATAAACAAACATTAAAAAAACCAAAGTGGCGGATTCCCCGAATCAGTGACACAACAAACACACTGTGTGGAGCACACACCTGGGCCATATCACATCATCTTTGTGGGACTGTCATAGATGTGCTGCTACCCGTGCTGTGCAGCGAATAATAATGTCCTTTGTCTCTGATCTAGGAATCTCATGTCTTCTGCCAGCATCCATGAAACAGCCACGGGCCAAGTGAATCCCAGACCAGATCTGTCTTTGTGGCTCATGGCTATCCGGAGGAAGGAGAGAGGATATAGAATCCAGAAGATGTAGGATCGTCACGTCTGGGACTTGGAGCCTGACACCGTGATTGGGACACTTTTAGAGCAGGAGGCGGTGAGCGTATCTTTGCTGTAGAAGGTAAGTGAATACTGGTGACCAAGACATTGGATTGTTGTACATTTGGTTATTGTTCAGACCATATTCACTCCTCTCCTCCTCCTCCTTCTTGTCGTAAGTGTCCTTTCTTGCCTACTGACTTGAGTCTGGCCGGTGCCATGTATGCAGTTGTGATAGAAGCTTCCAGGTGCCTGCATGGTTTGGCTTGCTCTCTCACGCTGATACCACCTGCCGCGTGAAGAAGACGCCCTGGGGAGCCACGGATCCCAGGAGGAGGAGACACGTGGAGCAAATCTGAACCAACCTGCAGGCTGGAGTCCAGATCAGCGTTCCCCAGCTGAACCCAGCATTGCTGCAGCTGACCCGAAGACACGTGAAAAATAAATGCTTGCTGGATAGATGCCAACGGGGTAGGGGAGAAAGGTGCCTTTGCAATGTAGCGTGATTCCTGCAGGAACCTCATTAAAAAACCAGGGGCGCCTGGGGGGCTCCGTCGGTTAAGCGTCCGACTTCAGCTCAGGTCATGATCTCACGGTTTGTGGGTTCGAGCTCCACATCGGGCTCTGTGCTGACAGCTCGGAGCCTGGAGTTGCTTCGGATTCTGTGTCTCCCTCTCTCTCTGCCCCTCCCCTGCCTGCACTCTGTTTCTGTCTCTCAAAAGTAAATAAACATTAAAAAAAAAAGATTCTCTCTCCCTCTGCCCCTCTTCCCTGCTCGTGCTCTCTTTCTCTCAAAAAATAAAAATAAAATAAAAGTACAAAAGTAATTTCTACACCCAATGTGGGACTCAAAACCCTGAGATGGAGAGTCACATGGGCTACAGACTGAGCCACCCAGGTGCCTTGAAGATCTTTTTAATAGATAAACCCACCAAGGGACTTGAATCTGGACTATCTAGAGAACTCCTGCAAGCCAATAGGAATAGAATAACCA
This sequence comes from Prionailurus bengalensis, assembly GCF_016509475.1. Classification (NCBI taxonomy): domain Eukaryota; kingdom Metazoa; phylum Chordata; class Mammalia; order Carnivora; family Felidae; genus Prionailurus; species Prionailurus bengalensis. Next base: position 141,459,986 of record NC_057358.1, read on the forward strand.
AAAACATTGTCCAAATGCAAAAATGGCACTTCACCAGAGTATGTTCAAATGGAACATAAATAGGAAAAGGTGCCGAACTTCATTAGTCATCAGGGAAGGCAAATCGAAGCTACGATGTGAAGCCACCGCTCGTCTACACAATGGCCCAGATGGAAAGACAACAGCTAGTGTTGGTAGGAGCACGGAGCCACTGGAATGCCCTCACGTCGTTGTGGATGTAAACTGGCACATTCGCTCTGGGAAATTCCTTAGGAGCGCCTGCCAAAGCTGAATCCAAGACTCCGCGTTCCATTGCGACGGAACGGAGTAGATGTGTGTTCCCCAGGCTGAAGAGCAGTCATAGCAGTGCTATTTGTAATCGTCTGAATCAGAAATGACGTAAATGCCAAGAAATAGTAGTGTGAATAAATTTTGGTTGAGAATGAATTTTAACTACACGTGAGAAAAAAAATATCCAGCCGTACGTCAAGTCCAACATCAAGCAAAGTTAAAAAACCAACTGATGTTATCGCTACTTTAACGGTACAAAGGAGAAAAAGCTGATGGTAACTTCACAGATGCAAAAAACGGTTTTGAGAAAATTCATCACATACAATACAAATTTGAAAGAAATTAGAATAATTATAAAGAATTAGAGTAATAATTGGTAAGGATTCGAAACTTCTTTAACATGCTAGAGTGTCGATACATTTACATTTATAGCCATGACTTACAAAGACCTAGGAAAAACGTCATTATCAATGAGGGAATGTTAGAAACGTTCACTTAAAAATCAGGAATTCAAAAATAATACCCAACACTGTATAGGAAGTTCCAGCCAGGACAATATGACAAGACAAAGAAATTATAGACAAGGGTGGAATGGAAGGTATGAAGCTATTTGCACGTGATATAGAATTACTTATGTAGAAAACTCAGAATATACGTACGCATTTTTAGAAACCGTGAGAGAGTTGAGAAATGTGGCAGTATAGAAAATTAAAATATGAAAGGCAGTTACATCCTACACGCCAGCAGCCAGCAATGAGAAAATTATACCATACGCAGCAGCAAGACTATCAGGGTAGTAAGAATAACCCTAATGAAAGATGGACACAATCTCTATGGGGTACGTTGTGAAACTTAAAGAAGACGTAAGTAAATGGAGAAATATATCACGCTCATTGATAGGAGGATAAGATTTCATTAATTTGTCAATTTCCCCCCAATTGATCTAGGGATTCAACGCAAATCCAATCAAAATCTCAATAGGATTTGTGGTGGAACTTGATAAAAACAATTATGATATTTATATAGAAGGGAATGAATCCAAGAAGGACCAGAACCCTTAGGAAGATGGGCAGAGAGGCAAATTGTCCCTCAGATGTGAAGACAGTACAGCCTTGGGGGGGGGGGGGTGCAGATTCATCTGTGGAATAGAACAGACACTCCAGAGACAGACCCATGCATGTACAGAGTGAGATGTCAGTTCACAGTGGGAAAGAAAGGCATTTTTCAACAAATAAATGAAACAAAGTTGTTATTCCTATGGAGAAAGATAAAATTTTTCAAATAAATTTTTTAATTAAATTTTTTTTAAATGTTTATTTATTTTTGAGAGAGAGAGAGAGAGAGTGTGTGGGAGGGGTAGAAAGAGAGGGAGACACAGAATCTGAAGCAGGCTCCAGGCCCGATGCAGGGCTCAAACTCATGAGCTGTGAGATCATGACCTGAGCCGAAATCAGACGCTCAACCGACTGAGCCACCCAGGCACCCCAAAGATAAAATTTGATTGTTACCACACCATAGTCAAATATCAACTCCAGATAGGTTAGGACTTATATGTCAAAGACAAAATTTGGACTCTTAATAATAAATGTAGATAAATAATCTTTTAAACCTCACGGTAAGGAAAATTATCTTTTTTCTTTAAAAAATTTTATTTATTTCTTTTGAGAGAGAGAGAGAGAGAGAATGAGAGTAGGGGAGGAGCAAAGAGAGAGGGAGAGAGAGAATCCCAACCAGCCATCCAGGTTCCCTAAGGAAAAGTTAGTTTCTTTCTTTGATGTTTCATTTATTTTTAAGACAGAGAGAGCATGAACAGGGGAGGGTCAGAGAAAGAGGGAGACACAGAATCTGAAACACGCTCCAGGCTCTGAGCCGTCAGCCCAGAGCCTGATGCGGGGCTCGAACTCACGGACCACGAGATCATGACCTGAGCCGAAGTCGGACGCTTAACCGACTGAGCCACCCAGGCGCCCCTGAGTTTCTCGAGACAAAAGTAGCACTGACTTTTAAAAATATATATTGATAGCTTTGGCCACATTAAAATTCACAGTTTTCATCAAAAGATACCTTTAAAACACTGAAAATGCAGTTACAAACTGGGAGAAACTCCTCACAACAGATACTAAGAGCGTAACAACCCTACAGAAAAACAGGCAAAAGAGATGAACAGATATTTCCCAGAAGAGGAATTTACATAATTAACAAACGCACACTGAGATATTTAACACAACCAGCGAGATGTAAATCAAGATCACAACAAGACTGCTTTCTTAGGTCCATTTGGTTGGTGAAAATGAGCTAGCAATCCCGTTTGGAAGCATCTACTCACAAGAAACACTCACTTGTGCCCAAGAGACACATGCAAGAATGTTCCAAGAGTCATCGACCACAACAGCGAAGCCTGGAAACGATCTAAATACACAACACAGGAACACGGAAGAATAATTGTGAGATAGTCGCACAAAGAAATGAGCTACAGTAAAGATTCAGCAGCACAGATGAATTTTAGCAATTTGATATTTGGCGAACGGGTAAGCGCGATGCCCTTCTTAAAGAAGTGAAAACAGCTTAAAATGAAAAATCTTTGAAGAATACCGATAGATGCAACAAAAGGAGAATGGTCCCCTCAGGGGTGATTCAGGAAGACAGGGGTGCCAGAGACGGGTGGGTGCAGATACTGTTTGGTTCTAAATATGTTTTTAAGACAATCTGAATAAGAATGGGCCGTGTAAAGACAAACCATGAAACTATGCCATGAACCAAGGATTATGACCAACCAGAGCATATGCACCTGAGATGCAATGAATGAAGGAAGTTGTACACAGTGCAATAAAGTAAGAAAAAGATACAAAAGGTATAATAATGGCAAGGAAAAAGAAAACTCTTCAGATGACATAACTGTGTATGTGAGAAATAATAATAGTCTCCAGATTATTCAGAAGAAATAAAATTATTCAGAGAAATAATCTTCAGATATATTAACAGAATTGATAGAAATGTTAGCCAGATGGCTGGATTAAAAAGAAATCAGTTCATAAAAATCAATTCCATTTCTATCAACCAGCCACAATCTGTAGAAAAAACACAAATTTTAATACTACTTAGCCTAGAATCAAAAATAAAAACACATATAAGACTAAATCTAACTTTAAAAAAGTGCAAACAGGGGCGCCTGGGTGGCTCAGTCGGTTGGGCGTCCGACTTCGGCTCAGGTCACGATCTCGCGGTCTGTGAGTTCGAGCCCCACATCGGGCTCTGTGCTGACAGCTCGGATCTGGAGCCTGCTTCGGATTCTGTGTCTCCCTCTCTCTCTGCCCCTCTCCCACTCACATCTGTCTCTCAGAAATAAATCAAATGTAAAAATCCTTTAAACATGTTTGTAAAACTTTTTTTGGTGTGTCTTGACAAGCTGGCTCTGTAACTGGTATGGAAGGAAAGGGGTCAAGAGTCCAGAAGAGCGGAGTCATCTCTGAGGAAGAAAAACAAGATCGTGGGACTTGCCTGACCAGCCCAGCGACGCCCTAGTGGGCTGTAGCAACAAGGACATTGCGGCACTGGCCCAGGGCAGACGGACAGACCGACGGAGCTCACCAGAAAGTCCAGGGACACCGTCCGGGACAGCAGCAAGCTGCAGGTAGGTGGGGAGGGCCTTTCCACAGTGGGGAGCCCCGTAAAACTGCGATCAAACCCATCTCACACCGCACGCCAAATCAACTCCAGGAGCGTTAAAGACCGAAATGCACGAGCAAGCGGCACTTACAGAAGAAGCCGCCACCGGGGCCTGTCTTCATGAGCTCAGGGTAAGGGTACCAGCCACAAAACTCACCAACCGTAGAGGAAAAGGTTGACCAGCTTGGGTTTATCAAAATCAAGGTGGTTCTGCATGTCATAAGGAAGCAAAAAGACAAATCACAAAGTGGGGACAGTATTTGCAACAGTCAACGGAAAAGGAGAATCCAGAATAGACATCACTCCTACAAGTCGAGAAGAAAGAGACCCTTCCGGAAGAAGAGTCTACGGACAATTGGACGGAAGGCTCAGGTGGGTACTTCTCAGGAGGGGAAACACACGCCTGAAAATGGGCCATCTGACTGGTAAGCAGCAAAATGCAAATGAGCACCATCGCGCTGTCTCCAGAGGCGAACGCGAAGACGCATGCTGACACCAAGTGTCGGCAGCAGCAGGAGGCACGGCCCCGGTGTGAATGCAGTCAGAGTGCAGCCCCTTTGGCCGTGCTCATAAGGCCCAGTGTACCGGGTTCAAGACCCCCTCCCCATGAAGTCACGTCCACTTAGAACCTGTGAATCTGACATTATTTAGAAACCGCCTTTGCAGATGTCATCAGGTTAAGATGGCACCCTGGAGGGAGGGGGTGGGCCCCAATCCAACAGCAGTGTCCTTACAAGAGCGAACTTTGGACACAGAGACACAGAGAAGGAACACCACGTCAGGACGGGGCGCAGCCTGGAGTGGCCCAAGGACAAGCCAAGGAGCACCAAGCATTACGAGCAGCCAGCAGGAGCTGGACGAGACCAGGAGGGATTCTTCCCTACAGCCTTGAGAGCACGGCCCTGCGAACACCTTGACTCCAGACTTCAGGCTCCAGGACGTTCACAGAACACCTTTCTGTCATTAAGCCAGCCGTCGGCAGTGCTGTGTTACCGGAGCTAAGTTGAGGCTGTGTGCACCCCTCAACGCTACGCTTCTAGAAAGATGCCTGCGGAAAGGTGCACGCTGTGTTTTCTCGTAACAGCAAACAACCCAGAAAGAGGCGAGATGCTGAGCGGGAGGGCCGAGCGGCCTCAGTGGCAGACTGGACATGAGGTGAGGAGAGTGGGCGGGACTGGGGGTGTCCTCCCGGCAGAGGCCGGCCAGCGCTGAGGACAACCCGTGCCTTCGCCCCACAGACACTTACTGGGCACCGCCCGTGGGCCCCCGCACAGCCCCAGCTGCCGGGGTGAGCGGCGAAGACAGCAGAAGATCGCTGCCATTAGGGACCTGCACTCCAGGGGAGAGAGCCAGCCAGCAGACGGACGGACGGCAAGCACGCTTTGGTGCCAGGGAGGGAGGGGTGGGGTGAAAGGGGGGGAGAAAGGGAGGGAGGTGTGGGGAGAGAGACAGACAGAGACCCAGGCAGGCAGAGGGAACAGCAGGTGTGTTTCAGGAGGAGCTGAACCAGGCAGGGGTGTGGCAGCCGCCGGGCTCCTGCCTTTTCCTCACGCATACCTTCCGGCCCCTCTGGGGAAGGGCACTGAGGTACAGACCCGGCAGGGCCACCCCCAGAGACTCGGGGCTGCCCCACACCTGTCTTGTGCCCTGAGCCCGGGCCCAGGACAGGCTGGCAGGCCACGCAGGGTCAGCTCCGTCGGGAACCTCGGAAAACTGAATGCAGGAGCCCAGGGGCCCGCTGGCGCCCGTCCCCACCCGATGCGCACCACACCGCACACAGAGCGACACAGAGGCCACCCACCCGCTCCTGTGAGGGGCCCCGGGAACTGCTGCTGCCGGGACCCCGCGACCCCAACAGCCCGGCCAGTCCCAGGCCCGGGGCCGGTGCCCCCACGGCACACGCTCCCCGCCCCCGCCTCGCCCTGGAGGCCACGGAGCAGGCCACCCCGAGCAAGAGCAACCCGCGGTGTCAGCGCCCCGCAGCGCTACCTGGTGGCGTGAGCGGCTGAAACAGGGCGCCCTCCGGTGACTTCACGCTCGGGAGCACGGCCGGCCGTGCCCGCGCGCTTACCGTGTCGGCCCCCGAGCGTCTGTCGGACTCGGCTTTGGGAAGGCGGATTTTCGGGGCCTGACCGTCTGCGAGCTGAAAGTCACGAGTGGGGACCGCTGACTTCCTGGCGGACTGCGCCTCGCAGCGTCTCTCGGCCGGCCTCTTGAGGGGCGCGGGCAGGGTGCAAGCGGGCGCCTGTGCGTCGTCCGGCCTCAAGTCCCCGCGCACAGCCGTCGGGGGGCGGCCCGGAGCCAGGCCTGGCACGGCCGAGGGGGACCGCACCTTCAGCGGCTGAGGGTCCAGCAGCGCGGATGGGCGGTCAGCGCCGGAAATGGGCGGCATCTGCTTCCTGGCTCTGCGCACACCAACGCCTTCCACGCACAGGTCGGACCCGTGGAAGGGCGGAGGCTCCACCGCAGGCTGGGAGGAGGAGGGCCGCGTTGGGGGGCGGCTGGCCCTGCCCAGAGACCCGTGCTCCCCTCTCCCGCACCTGCTGGCCGGCCCGCTGGCTGGAGAAGCACGGGCCGCGCTTCTCTGTGGCTGGGCTGCCCACCAGCCCCCCTGCCCCCGCCCGCCCCCTGCTCCAAGGAGGCTCGGACACGGGGTCCTCCCCAGGCAGCCAGAGGGCCCGGCAAAGTGAACACCCCGCCCCGCGGCCTGGCCGGCAGGAAGACTCCCAGCAGCGAGTGGGCGTCGGAAAGACCCCTGAAGGAGGACTCGGTTTTCATCAGGGGGGAGGAGGGGGGACACTGCAGGCTGGAAAGGAACAGCCTAGTATTCGGAGTCTGGACACCACGGACCTCCCACGAGTCCAGGCAGGGGCCCTCCCTGTGGTGGCCACAGAGCAGGGGGGGGATGGCTGCGGAGGAGCGGAGCAAAGGTGGCTGGAGCCGGGGGAGTCTCCCCTGGGGGTGGGGGGCGTCCGGAGTCACTGCCCAGTTTGCCTGAAGTGGCTGCAGCCACGGAGGGACAGGCAGGAGCAGGTGCGACCCCCCCCCCCCCCCCCCGTCCCGTCCCGCCCCCACTCACCTGTCTCCACAGCAACTCAAAGTTGCCCACGTCGCAGTTGTGGTCAACCTTGCGACCCACCACCACCTTGATGGTGTCCTCCTGCACCTGGGCGCACAGCTGTGCCGTGACGGGCGTGGACGCGTGCATGCTGGGGCTGGAGTTGATCTCGATCAGCCAGGGCTGGAAGTCGCGGCCCAGGATGAAGTCGGCCCCGTACAGCTCGAAGCTGTTCTTGCGTGGCTCCACGTGGTCCTGCACCCCCCTCATGGTGTTGGCGACGGCCCGCTTCATGGCCGGGTAGATGACGCTGGCCCACACGGCCCCGCGGCCCCTCTTCTGCAGGTACTCCCGGAACCTGGTGCTGGTCCACATGTTGTGGCAGGGCAGCAGGGGGCTGCGTCCCTCGTCGTTCTTCAGGTGCTTCTGGATGGAGTTGTTGCACAGGTGGATGGCGCTGCGAGCCAAGGCCACGGTCAGGCCGTGGCCCCGGGGACTCTGGACCTGCGACCCGGACCCTGCCACCCAGGCCCCCAAAACCCTTATGCCCCACCGACCCTGACGCCCGCGCAGACACCTCCCCCCACGGACCCCCACGCCACCGCCCACCCCCCCTCCGGGACTCAGCTCGCGTGGCCCCGACCCCAGGCTCAGGGCGGCTGCAGGAGGGGCTCAGAGAGCTCCCAGAGCCTCAGTTTCCCCATCTGCACCTGGCAATGGACATGGGGCCCTTGAAAAGCTGGTGGGGTGAGACAAACTGAGAAAGCGTCTCTGTAAAAGTTTCATTAATTAATTGACACTCTTGCCTTGTTGCAAACAGGTTTTGAAACAGATACCCTGGCCTAGATGAACCATCTGGATCTGGATGGTGAAGCCTGTCCTGTGACCCCGGATAGGTCGTACTTCCATGGGACAGACAGAAGAAACAAGATATAGGCACACGGAAGGGTCTAGCAAACCCCGAAAACTGTGGACCGACCCACAGTGCCAACGCTGATTTTTGCCGCCATGTCCCAGGCTGGGCGATGCCCTGGCAGAATGACTTCGGGGAATCTCCTTCTGCCTGGGGCGAGGGCTATGGTCCCAGATGGAGAAATGGGGCTCAGAGAGGGCAAGAGTTCTGCCAGGCACTCCCTCAGGGCTTGGTGGGGCCAGGTGGCCTCGGGCGGGAGGGCTGGAAGGGCCTCCGTGGGCCTCTCGCTGCCCAGGAGGCTCTTGTGCACAGTGAGCTCAACTCGCCTGTGCAGGAGCCCCTGGCCCGGCAGAGACGAATTTGCTCCGTGAGCGGCCAGCCGGAACCTCCACTCCCACAGCCCCTAGCCTGGGGCCCCCGTTTAGTAGCTGAACAGCGGTCAGTCCTCCCAATTCTCAACGGCTCCCCTGTAAAGCCCCCGGTCAGGACGCCTAGGCACCCAGCCCCACACGCCTGACGGGGTCACAAAGCAGAACAGGGAACCCTTGGTTTGGACAGAGTCCATGGAAATTCTCCGCCTTGAGGATAGCGTGTTCCTGAGGCTTTGCCAAGAGGCCCTCGCCATCCCTGACACACACACATCCTGCCCACTTGGAGATCCCGGCGAGTGTGGGGTCACCGACCCCTGGCACCCCATTCCTGGATGTCGGAGCCTCTGCCCAGCACCTCCATGAGACACCCTCCCCAGCACCCTGCCCCCCCGGGGGCCTTGACATCTGGGGTGCTGCTCACACTGTTCTGGCCTTTTCTGGCTCAGGTGCTCCCACTCGCCTGGCACGGCCGGGGGCCTCCGAGGACCCCTCAGGCATTGTCACATCCCACAGGCTGCCCCGTCAGGGGCTGCACCCCTACCTCCCCCGCAGCTCCAGCAAGCCCCCCTACCCATCTGCAGGAACCCCCAACCCCCACCCCAGGGCTTCTGGGACTCACAAAGAGGAGGCACGGCAGGGACTACTGAAGGGGCTTGAGGGGTTGGCACAAGCACATGTGCCCTGGGAACCTCCAAAAGTGCCCTGGCCTGCGTGTCGGGCGGATCCAGAGAGAGACGGCCAGCGAGGCGGGCGGGTATGCACACCCAGATGGCCAGCTGGGGGTGTGCGTGGGAACACGGCCGGCCACCCAGCCCTCCTAGCAGAGGGTGCAGCCGCCGCCACGAGGGTGGCTCTGGACCCGCTGTGGAGACGCCATGCCCAGGCTGGCTGGCACCTCGTGGGCACATGGCAATGGTGCTTTTAGGATTTTCTGGAGAAGACACCCACATCACGAGGGTGCAGAGCACTGGCTCTGAAGGACAGTCGGCCTGGGCCTGCCCCTTGGGGATGGAGATCACTTAACCTACCCGAGCCTCGGTTTCCTCAGTGGTGCCTCAGGCGGTGACGGGTGCCGGCAAACGTGGCCTGGCACCCGGCCCACCACGCACCCCTTGCGCCCAACGCGCCCCCTTGGGCTGACGCTCCGACTGACCTGTCCAGGTTGTCCAGGGAGAAGCGCTGTGTTGAAAACCGCAGGTAGCTTTCCTTGTAGAACCAGATGGTCAGGGGGTTCCAGTCGGTGACCAGGAACCACTGCCTGATGTCAAACTTGGTGTCGTAGATGAGCAGCGGCGTCTCGATGTACTTCTGCACCACCCACTTGTTGTCCTTGGCGGACGGGTGGTCTGCGGTCACCAGCTGCAAGATGTCTTCCACTCGGTTCATGCACACTATGTCTGCAAGAGGTCCGCGCTCAGCCCAGGGGCACGGCACACGTGGTCGCGGTTCAGCCCCGAGACCCAAGACGGCTTTGATCCAGGACCAGGAGACAGCACAGCTGGGCAGCCAGGCAGGCTCTGTCCTCACGCGGAGGCCACAACCAGAGCATCCCTCGCGCTCTCCCAGCAGGGGGCCAGCCCAACAGAGGACACAAGTCTCAACGGAGGACACAAGAGTGGGGAGGGGCAGAGATGGGGACAGAGGCACTTTTATTTATTTATTTTTTATCACAGTGACAAAGATAATCTGTCACCATTTGTTGTCTTTTTATTTGAAAGAGAGAGAAAGCAAGTGAGTGGGGGAAATGGAGAAAGAGACAGAGACAGAGAGAGAGACAGAGAGAGAGAGGGAGAGGGAGAGAATCCCAAGCAGGCTCCACGCTCTATAGTGGGAGGAAGGTCAGGCCTGATGGACTGGAGGGAGCAGACAGGTGCTAGTGGCAAGAGGATCAGGCTCAGGATAGAGCCCGAGAAGGAGCCCCTGGGCCAGCCTGGAGGGGAGGGGCCAGCCTGGAGGGGAAGGAGCCCCTGGGCCAGCTTGGAGGGGAGGGGCCAGCCTGGAGGGGAGGGGCCAGCCTGGAGGGGAGGAGCCCCTGGGCCAGCCTGGAGGGGAGGGGCCAGCCCGGAGAGGAGGAGCCCTTGGGCTAGTCGGAGGGGAGGGGCCAGCCTGGAGGGGAGGGGCCAGCCTGGAGGGGAGGAGCTCCTGGGCCAGCCTGGAGGGGAGGGGCCAACCCGGAGGGGAGGAGCCCGTGGGCCAGCCTGGAGGAGAGGGGCCAGCCCAGAAGGGAGGGCCCAGCACTGAGGGGAGGAGCCTCTGGGCCAGCCCGGAGGGGAGGGGCCAGCCCGGAGGGGAGGGGCCAGCCTGGAGGGGAGGAGCCCCTGGGCCAGCCTGGAGGGGAGGGGCCAGCCTGGAGGGGAGGGGCCAGCCCGGAGGGGAGGAGCCCGTGGGCCAGCCTGGAGGAGAGGGGCCAGCCCGGAGGGGAGGGGCCAGCCCGGAGGGGAGGAGCCTTTGGGCCAGCCTGGAGGGGAGAAGTCCCTGGGCCAGCCTGGAGGGGAGGGCCCAGCCTGGAGGGGAGGAGGCCCTCCGGGAGAGTGGGCACAGGCCCAGAGGTGCAGGACCAAATGCAGTAGCATCACAACTTAATGAAGCTTTTTAAGTCTCATAAAAATTAACCACTTATGAATTTGAAACAACAAAACGCTTCGAATAACTCAAGGGGAAAATGAAATATCCAAACAAAAAAGGGAAGTCTATTTAGACACTCAGGAGAGTGAGGACACCCTACAACACTAACAAGATGGGGGTTGCAGCGAGCACCATCTTTGGAGGAAATTTCATAGACTTAAGGCTTTTATTGTACAAGAAAGACTGGAAATAAATAGGCGTAGCATTAAAGTCAGAGCCAAGGGGGTAAAAAATCCCTCACAGGAAATTGGAAAACTGCAACCTAAGGTTGGTTCTCTGCAAGCACAATTAAGGTTTAAAAACCTTGAAAATCTGTTTTGAAAAAAGAACACACAGTATTCACCATTAGGAATAAAGAGAACACAGTCATAGCTACAACACAAAATGAGGTGCAAAACCTGAGCCCATCGGACAAAAACCACAGACAAAAGTTACAGGCGTTAAGGACGTGTCTCCAACAGAGACGGGTGCTCACAGGTGAGTTTTAAAAAATAACCAAGTGACAGGAGTTCCACTGTTGTTTGACATGGAAGTCCTCAATCTGTCCTAGCAGCTGGCACACTGGGAGAGGTGATATAAAAAAAGAAACTCCAGCCCAGTTTAACTTAGGAACATCCTAGTTAATGCGCAAAACTTGGAACCCAGGCGTGAAGACCAGTGTCATGGAGCTGTCTGCCCTGCTTCGAGCCTGTAGCGGCACACCTGCGCACCTGCACCTGAGCACCTGTGCACCTGCACACCTGCACCTGAACGCTTGCCCTGTGCACCTGCACCATGCACCTGAGCACCCGCACCTGCGTGCTTGTACCTGAGCACCTGTGCACCTGCACACCTGCACTATGCACCTGTGCACTTGCACCTGAACACTTGCCCTGTGCACCTGCACCTGCGCCCTGAGCACCTGCACCCGTGAACCTGCATCTGAGCACCTGCACACCTGCACCATTCATCTGTGCACCTGCTCACTTGTACCTGAGCACCTGTGCACCTGCACACCTGCACCATGCACCTGCACCCCTGAGCACCTTCACCCGCACACCTGCACCCGCACACCTGCACCTGGCGCACTGTGTTCTGGGGGCGGCAGATGGCCGCTCGCGGCCCCCAGCCTCCACTCACCTCGGCCGCGGGACTTGGCTGCGGGCTTGATGATCCAGATGTTCCGAAGCCCGTCGATCTCTGTCTGAGGGTTCACAGACGTGATTTTGTTCAGCAGGGCCTGGCACTGCGAAAAGTGATTTCTCGAATTGGAGATGAAAGCATCACCGCTACAAGGCAAGATCCAGAGAGTCCGTGAGATTCGTGAGACCTCTGTCGCGTAAGCATGTAGTCAGCATATTCCTCCACTTTGTGACATGTCTGTCCATTCTCTTTGTAGTGTTTCTTGATAAACAGCATTTTTCATGTCAACAAAATGCAATTTATCAACTTTATTATGATTAGTGCTCTTGGTGAACTATTTAAGAAACCTTTGCTTCCTTGTGGTCATGAAAATATACTCCAATTTTTTTTTAACTTTCGCATATCACATGATACATCTCAAATTAATATTTGTGTATTTATGAGACAGGACTCAAGATACACTTTTTTTGTGTGTAAGGATGCTCATTGCTCCAGTGCCATTTAGTGGAAGGACTGACTCTTCCTTGTGGATCTGCAGGTGGCACCTTGATCTTAAGTGACCATGTGCACGAGGATCTGCTTCCAGACTCTGTTCAGTTACACTGGTCTGTTAGTGCAGGCAGCCCATTGCCACCCTGTCGTGATTACTGTAGATTTATAGTAAGTCTTGAAATATGGGTAGAAGTCCTCTAATTTTGTTTTTCTTGATCAAGGTTTTCTGGCTTTTCTTAAATCATTTATATTTCCAAATAAATTTCGGAATCAGTTTGTCAATTCCTTCTACCTCAGCCCTCAAGGAAAATCCCTGCATAGATTTTGACTGGGATTACACTGAATCTACAGATTGGAAAATCTATAGTTTGGGAAGAAAACAATCTCTATACCACTGAGTTTTCTAATTCGCAAACACGGTTTTATACACACACACACACACACACACACACACACACACACACACTTTTAGGACATTAATTTCTCTGTTTAATTTTATAATGTGTTTAGGGTCTTCAATATATTTTATTATATTTTTTCTGGATATTTGCTGTTATTGTAGGTTGTATTTTAAAATCCCATTTCATGGTTGTTGTTTATGCATAGAAACGCAATGGAATTCTGTATATTGACTTGGCAAAACTCACATAATCATGAACTTTCTGCGTGAGTTTTAAATTTTTCTATGCACATAATCAGGTCGTCAGTATTTGCTTCTTTCTGATCTTAAGCCTCTTATTTCTTTTTTCTGTACTAAACATTATTTAAACTAAACAGACCAGCCAATACCGAGGAGCCGTGATAGTGGACATCTCATTCTGATTTCCAGGGACACTTTCAATTAAGTGTGCTAACAATTTCATTAAGAAAGATATTAACTTCAGGATTTTTGTAGATAAACTTGTCAAATTAAGGAAGTTTCTTTTTTTTTCCAGTTTGTTAAAAAAACAAGGTATTTCACAGGTATTGAATTTCATCAATATTTTGCATCTATTGGAATTATTATATGGTTTTCTTCTTCTGTAAATGTAATAAAATCTACCAATTGACTTTTTTCAAAATTTTTTCATTATGGAAAAATACATATAAAATTTACCATCTTAACCATTTTAAGGGTACAGTTCAATAGTATTATGAATATGTATGTTGTTGTGCAATCATCACCCCCATGCGTCTCCAGGAGTCTTCTGTCTTCCCAAACTGAAACTGTGTCCCCATTAAATACTCACTCCCGGTCTCCCTCCCCGAGACAACAGTAACCACCATCTACCTTCTGTCTCTATGATTCTGGCTTCTCTAAGTACTTCAAACAAGTGAAATCACACAATATTTGTATTTTTTGACTGGCTTATTTCACTTATAATGTCCTCAAGATTCATTCATATTGTAGCAGAAACCAGAACTTCGTTAAACCAATTTTGAGTTCCTGGAACTTAAGTTGGATATAAAGAAATAAAACTGCTTTTATTCACAGATGACATATCCTTCCCATATGTAGGAAATCCTAAGGAACACACACACACACACACACACACAGAGTACCAACTACTAGAAATAATAAATGGGTTCAGCAAAGTCATAGTTACAAGACCAATATAAAAAAATCGATTGTAGTTTTATATTCTGCCAATAAAAAAATTCTAGAACAAAATTAAGAGAACAGTTCCATTCATAAGAGTATCAAAAAGAATAAAATACATAGGCATGCATTTAACAAAAGAAATGCACAATTTGAAAACCACAAAACATTGTTGACATCCATGTTAAAAGACCTAAACAAGAGGAGAAACAAATTTGTGGAAATTAACAGATTCCTTTTTTTTAATGTTTATTTTTGTGAGAGTGAGAGAGAGTGCACAGGCATGCATGAGCAGGGAAGGGGCAGAGAGAGAGGTGCACAGAGGAGCTCTGACAGCAGACAGCCCGACGTGGGGCTTGATCTCACAAATCATGAGACCATGACTTGAGCCAAAGTCAGACACTTAAGCAACTGAGCACCCAGGAGCTCCTTAACACATTCTTAAATAACCAATGGGTAGAAATCACAAGGAAATTAGAAAATACTTAGAGGGGCACCTGGGTGGCTTAGTTGGTTAAGCATCTGACTCTTTGATTTCAATTCAGGTCATGATCTCAAGATTCACGGGATGAAGCCCTGCATCGGGCTCTACACTGATAGTGTGGAGCCTGCTTGGGACTCTCTCTCTCCCTATCTCTCTCTCTGCCCCTCCACAGCTAGTGTTCTCTCTCCCCCTCTCTCTCAAAATTAATAAACATTTTTTTAAAAGAGAGAAACTAGACAAAGAAACTAGACCCAAAGCTAGCATAATGAAGTAATCGATAAAGATTAGAGCAGAATTAACAAAAAAAGAGAAAATTAGACTAAAAGTTGACTCTTTGAAAAGATCGACAAAATGGACAAACTTTAGCTCGATGGACTTAGAAAAGAAAGAACACACAAATTGCTAAAATAAAAAAATGATATTGGGGACATTACTACTGATTTTACAGGAATAAAAAAGATTATAAGGGAGTACTATGAAGAGTTGTACACCAACGAATGGAATAACCTAGATGAAATGGGCAAATCCCCAAGAAATACAAAACCTACCAAGATTCAATCATGAAGAAACAGAAAACATGAATAGAATTATAACTACTAAGGGGACTGAATCAGTAATCAAAAATATCCCAACAAAGAAAAGCCTAGGACCTGATGGCTTTGCTGGTGAATTCTATCAAACATTTAGAGAAGCCCCATACCATCCCTTCTCAAATTTTCCCTAATAACTGAAGAGGAGGGAACACTTTCTAAATCATTCCATGAGGGAGGCCACCAGCACTGCCTTGATACCAAAGCCAGACAAAGACACTATAAGGAAAGTACACACCAATACCCCTTATGAGCACTGATGCAAAAACACTTTAACAAAATGCTAGCAAACCAAACTCGGCAGCATATTAAAAGATTATACACCACGACCAAGTGGGATTGATTCCTGGAACGCAAGGATGGTTCGACATGTGAAAACTGATTGAGTTAATATATCAAATTAACAGGAGAAGGGGAGGGGCACCTGAGTGGCTTAATTGGTTGAGCGCCTGACTCTTGAGTTCGGCTCAGGTCATGATCCCAGGGTTGTGGGACTGAGCCCCACACTGGGCTCTGTGCTGAGTGTAGAGCCTGCTTAAGATTCTCTTGCTCTCTCTCCTCCTCTACCCCACCCTGCTTGTACACTCTCTCTCTAAAAATAAAATAAAATAAAGTAAAATAAAATAAAATAAAATAATTAAAAAACAGGCAAAGGGAGAAAACCTACATGATCATGTTGATGCAGAAAAAGTATTTGACAAAATTTAACAACCTTTCCTAATAAAAACACTCAACAAACTAGGAACAGAAGGAAACTACCTCGATGTAATAAAGGCTGTGTATGAAAACGTCAGCAATCATTATCCTCAGTGGTGACCGACTGGAAGCTTTCCTTTAAGACTGAGATAGGACAAGAATGCCTACTTTCAACATTCAACAGACTGATGGAAGTGTTAGCAAGAGCAGTCAGGCAAGGAAAAGAAATAAATGGCATTCAAACGGGATAAGGAGAAGTAAAATGACCTGTTTGTAGATGATATGATTGTATATGTAGAAAATCCTAAAAAGTCCACCACAAAAAAACCCTGTTACAGCTAATAAATGAAATGCAAAGTAATAAGATACGTCAACAGCAACAACACAATCAGTTGTGTATCTATACACTAGCAAGGAACAATCTGGAAAGGAAACAAGGAAACTACGTAAACAATTCCACTTATAACCACATCAAGAAGAATAACACACAGTGTGTAGGAACCAACCAAGGAAGTGAAAGGCACAACGAAAACAAAAAATTGCTGAAAGACTTGAAAGAAGACAGAAATAAATGGAAACACATCCATGTTTATGGATTAAAAGATTTAATTTTGTTTAAGGTGTTAACAGTTTCCAAAATGATCTACAAATTCCATACAATATCAAAATACCAATGGTATTTTTCACAGAAATAAAAAAAAAAACCCATCCTAAAATTCAAACAGAATCTCAAGGGACCCAAATAGCCAAAAATAATCTTGAAACAGAAGAGCAAAGGTGGGTGACACACACTTTTTGATATTGAAACTTACTACAAAGCTACAGGAATCAAGATAGTGCGTTACTGGCATAAAGACAGACATAAGACCAATGAAATAGAACAGAGAGCCCAGTGACAGGGGAGCCAAGACTATTCAACGGGGAAGGGACAGACTCTTTAACGATGGTGCTGGGAAAACTGGATATCCATGTGCAAAAGAATGAATTTGGGCCCTTACCTAAAACCATATGAAAAAATTAATTCAAAATGGATCAAAGACCTAAATGTAAGATCAAAAAAACTATGAACGTCTTAGAAAAAAACTCAGGGCAATATCTTCAAAACATTGAATTTCACAGTGATTTCTCTGACATCATTTGACAGCAATTTCTATGACAGCAAAGCACAGGCGATGACGCGAGAAAAAACAGACAAATTGGGCCTCATGAAAGGTTTTAAATGTGTGCCTTAAAGATCAACAGAATAAAATGATCAACAGAATAAAAAGGCAACCCATGAAATGAAAGTGTCTGCAAGTCATGTATCTGATAGGGGCTATTAGATGCATCTCTGTATATCCATAACAGAGAACTCAACAACTGAACAAACTGATTCACAAATGGGCCAAGGGCTTGAACAGACACTTCTCCAAAGAAGACCTACAAATGGCCAATAAGAGGGGCACCCGGGTGGCTCAGTCCGTTGAGCGTCCGACTTAGGCTCAGGTCATGATCTCGTGGTTTGTGAGTTCGAGCCCCGCGTCGGGATCTGTGCTGACAGCTCGGAGTCTGGAGCCTGCTTCGGGTTCTGTGTCTCCCTCTCTCTCTGCCCCTCCCCTGCTCATGCTCTGTCTCTCTCTGTCTCTCCAAAACAAATAAACGTTTAAAAAACAACAATCGTGGGGCTTTCCATTCCTTTCTGCGATTATGTGATTCTCTCTGAGATGATTTCTTTCAGGGTGACAAAATTCCTTTAATATTTGTTACAGTCATGTTCTGCTGCTAAAGAACCCTCCGGTTTTAGTTTGTCTTCATTTTCAAAGGTCCTTCCGCTGGTGTAGAGTTGTAGTGGCAGCTCCCCACTCCCCCACCCCCACCCCTCCCCCCAGCACTCTGGAGATGATATTCCATCGTCTTTGAGCATTCATGGTTTCTGTTGAAAATTAGCTGTCGCCCTCAGTCTTACCACCGCTGCTCTGAAACACCGATTTTATTCCCTCAAGCTGCCTTTTAAGATGTCCTTTGTTTCTTTTTTCCTTTTTTAGAAGTCTGACTTTATGGTGCCTCAATGTGGTTTTCTTTGTATGTCCTCTGCCTAGAGTTTTCAGAGTTTTTCAATCTGTGTGTTGGAGTCTTTTATCAATTTGGAAAAGTTCTCAGCCATTATCTTCAACTGTTCCTTCTGCTTCATTCTGCTCCTCCCCTTCTTGGACTCCAGTTATATGCATAGCGGCCCGTGTGACCCTGGCTCATCTGTCTCTTTGCTCTGTGCTGTTTTCATCGTTCTTTTTTCCGCTCTGAGGTTAAGTTTGGATATTTTCTATGGGCCCATCCTTAGATTTACCAGCCTTGTCTTCTACTATCTCCGGGCTGATCTTACGTCTACCCAGCTCTAACTCCAGCATGAGGACCATCCTTCTTACATCACTTGTCTTTGCCCTTACTCTCCGTCAGATTTTCCTGCCTCTTCTCAGCCTCGTAATGTTTGTATGCTGGCCCTTGTCCCTAAAGGGCGTACAAGGCAGAAGTTTACACTCTTTCCCCAGGGTGGGCTCACACTCTCGTCCGTCGTAGATATGGTGTGGCGCTCACATCCTCAACTGGGCAGCCGGGAGCGAAGCCAGCTTGTAGCTGGACAGGTTCAGTGCGCTCTGGCGTCAGGACTGAAAGATGCTGCTGCAGGTCCTGTCCTTCAGGAGAAACTTCTTCCCCAATCCCTTGGAACTAGAAGGTTTCACTGTCTGTTCAGCCCAGGCAGACCATCTTCTGTGCCCTGGGAAAAAACTCGCCGTGTGTTTTGACCTCTAGATTTAGGTCTTTCACGGCAGTTGACATGGCCAAGTGGCTTTTCATTCCTTAAGAAATTCAGGCCAAGCCTGGACCTGAACCTTCACCCGGATTTGTCAGATATTCCTAGGGAATAACCTGGCCAACAAACTCGGCTCACCCAGGAGCGGCTTTTCTGTGCCACTTGTAGCTCACCTGTCCCTCCTCATTTCCACAACCCTCCGACATTTTGAAAAACATGAATTTTGCAATTTATCTGGGTTTTTTTTCCTACTTGTTATGACAGGTAGCCACCGCTTACTACTTATGACCTAAATAGGGAAGCATCCTAATTAAATGTTGTTAATCACTTTATCTCCTATGTTTGATTTCTAATTATGCACGTTTGCTTCTGTTTTTCAGGGTTCACCTTAGAGATTACAATATACATTCTTGATTTATTATTGCTTATTTTCAGTCAGACCTTTACCAGTTCCCAAACAGCATCCCAGCAGGGGGACTCCATTCACTCCCTTATCATTTGCTATGCTCTTGTCATTTATTTCACCTCTACTTATATTTTTTCCGTTTTTCATTGTCATAAAAGAAACGTAACAAAATTTGCCATCTGAGCCATTTAAAAATATTCACTTAAGTGTATTAAATATCTCGATAATGTGGTGTGACCATCGCCACCTCTGTCTCTACAGCTCTGTTCATCCTGGAAAACTGAAACCGTATCCCCATTAAACACCAACTCCCCATGTTCCCTCCAGCCCCTGGCCCCTACCATCTAATTGCTGTCCCCGTGAATCTGACTACGCCAGGCGCCTCATACAAGTAGAACCATACTGCATTTGTCCTCGAGGTTCATCTATGTTGTAGCAACTGTCAGAGTTTCCTTCCTTTTAAAGGGTAAATAATAATTGAGTTGTGTGTACGTAGTACGTTCTGCTTATCCATTCGTCTGTCAAGGGACACTTGGTTGCTTCCACATTTATCCATTGTGAATATGCTGCTATAAGCAGGGGCGTGCTAATATCTCTTCGAGAGTCTGTGTTCACTTACTCCGGGCACATACCCAGAGGTGAGATTTCTAGGTGATACGGTAATGATATTTTTAACTTTTTGAGGAACCGCCGTGTGTTTTCCACAGCAGCAGCACCATTCTACATCCGCACCAATAGTGCACAGGTCTTCCAATTTCTCTACATCATTGCCAACATTTGTTATTTTCTGTGCTTTTTAAAGCATGATGTCCATTCTAATGGGTGTGAGGTAGTATCTCACTGTAGGCTTGATTTTCATTTCCTTAATGATCAGTGGTATTGAGCATCTTATTGGCCATTTGTGTTTTTAATTTTTATTTAAAAAATTTTTTTGATACTTTATTTATTTTTGATAGACAGAGAGAGACAGAGCACAAATGGGGGAGGGGCACAGAGAGAGGGAGGGTTCTCTCTCATCAGCACAGAGCCCGATGCAAGCCCCATGATTGTTTAAAGCAACAGTAACAGTCATGTCTTGTCGGGTTTGCATCTACACAGAAGCAAAATGTATGACAAAGCAGCATAGAGGGAAGAAGGCAGTAAATGGAGCTGAACTATTGTAAGGTTTCAAATCGTCCAAGAAATGCTAAAAAAAAAAAATTTCAGATAGACTGTGATGAGTCAAAATTGCATATTGTAATATCTAGTGTAACCACTAAAAATACAAAAATATATAGCTTGAAATAGAGTATAGGAGATGAAACGGAATAATTGGAACTAGTTCACTCATGAGAAGAAGGTAGGACAGGAAGTATAATGAAACAAAGAGGAGGTCAGTAAATAGAAAACAAAGAGAAAGATGATAAGTTTAAAGCCAGCTATATTCATAATGACCCAGTGTAAACGGAAAAAAACACTCCAACAGAAAAAGACTGTAAGGCTGGGCAGAAAGCAAAACCTGGCCGTTAATATATGCTCTTTATATGAGACCCACTTCAAAAGATAAAGGCACCCACAGATTGAGAGTAAGAAGGTTGAAAAAGCTACACACCTTGCACACACCAACCAAAGGAAAGCTACACTAACGTCACAAAGAGTAGAATTAACGCAAGAAATATCGATAGCATTAAAGAGGACATTCTGTAACGAGGAAAAGGTCCGACCACAGGAAGACAAAACAGTCCTGAATTGGATGTAGTGAATAATCACACAGCTAAAAGCAGAAATGCAAGAACATCAAACGTATTTGGAGATTTTAATTCTGTTCTCTCAGTAACTCAGAGAACAAGCAGGCAACGTTATCAGCGAAGATACAGATTTTAGAAACTTGACTCAACTGACTTTTCAGAACACACTACTAGTCCTCAAGTCTGCATGAGAGGTTTGCTAAAACACATCACATGCTGGGCCAAAAGCAAATTTCAACAAAACTCATGTTTCTCTTTCTTCTAAGTGATGGGCCTGAGGCCACACTTTAATAGAACTAGGGTTTGAATTCAGGCCTACTGCCCCGGAAACCCATGTCCGTTTAATTACGCTAATGGCCTCTCATGTTTATTGTTTATCAGTGGTGGATGTCTGTATACAGAAAACAGAACAGTGATCTTTATCCCTTACCATACACAAAACTTAATTTAAGATTAATCGTAAAAGGCTAAAAGTGAAAGAAAAAACATTAAAGCATCCAGAAGAACTCAGAGGAGAACATTTTCATGACATTGGATAAGTAAAGGTTTCTTAAACAGGACTCTTAAAAGCCCTACCATAATAGAAAAACTCAAAACACTGGGCTTCATAAAAAAAAAAAGAAAAGAAAAAAAGAAAGAAAAAAAATCATTGAGAGGTAAAAAGACAAGGCATACACTAAGAGGGGGTATCCTTTTTTTATATAGTATAGTTAATCTTTATTTTATTTATTTATCTTAATGTTTAGTTTTGAGAGAGAGAGAGAGACAGAACATGACATGAGTCGGGGTGGGGCAGAGACAGAAGGAGACACAGACTCCAAAGCAGGCTCCAGACTGAGCTGTCAGCACAGAGCCTGACGCAGGGCTTGAACCCATGAACCGTGAGATCATGACCTGAGCCGAAGTCAGACGCTCAACTGACTGAGACACCCAGGCACCCTGAGAGAGTATTCTTTATTTTATTTTATCTTTTTTTTAAATATGAAATTTATTGTCAAATTGGTTTCCATACAACACCCAGTGCTCATCCCAAAAGGTGCCCTCCTCAATACCCATCACCCACCCTCCCCTCCTTCCCATCCCCCAACAATCCCTGAAAGGGTATTCTTGATGCACATATCCAACAAAGGACTCAATGAGGAATGCTTAGAGTGCTCTTAGAAATCCATTTAAAGATGTGACGACCACTCTTGAGGCCAGGAAAATGGAAGCAAAAATAAACTACTGGGACCACATCAAATAAAAAGCTCCTGCACAGTGAGGGAAACCACCAAAAAAACTAAAAGGCAACCTTTGGAATGGGAGAAGGTATTTGCAAAGGACATATCCAATAAAGGATCTGTATCCAAAATATATAAAGAAATTATACAACTCAACACCCAAAAAAACAAATAATCCAATTTAAAAATGGGCAGAAGACATGAACAGACATTTCCCCATAGAAGACACCCAGATGGCCAACAGACACATGAAAAGATGCTCCACATCACTCATCATGGCGGAAATACAAATC
Organism: Prionailurus bengalensis; assembly: GCF_016509475.1. NCBI lineage: Eukaryota > Metazoa > Chordata > Mammalia > Carnivora > Felidae > Prionailurus > Prionailurus bengalensis. The sequence continues at coordinate 141,482,286 of NC_057358.1, forward strand.
AAAACCATGATGGGATACCACCTCACACCTGTCAGAATAGCTACAAGAAGTAACAGGTGTCGGTGAGGATGTGGAGAAAGGGGAACCATCTTGCACTGCTGGCGGGAACGTAACCTGGCGAAGCCACTCTGGAAAACAGTGTGGAGGTTCCTCCGAAAGTTAAAAATGGTAATTGCACTACTGAGTATTTACCCAAGGAATACAAAAACACGAATTCGAAAGGATACGTGCATCCCTATGTTTACTGCAGCATTTTCTACAATAGCCAAATTATGGAAACAGCCCAAGTGTTCATTGACTGATGAGTGGATAAAGAAGATGCGGTATGTATACATACACACAGTGGAATACTACTCAGTGATGAAAAAGAATGAAATCTCGCCATTTGCGATAACATGGATGGAGCTAGAGAGTATAATGCTGAGCAAAAGAAGTCAGAAAAAGACAAATACCATGTGATTTCACTCAACAAACAAAACAAATGAGCAAAGGGGAAACAGTGAGGGAAACAAACCAAGAAACAGACTCAACTACAGAGAACACACCGATGGCCACCGGAGAGGAGGTGGGGGATGGGAGAAACCGGTGATCGGGTTTAAGGGGTGCACCCGTTGGGCTGAGCGCTGGGTGACGGATAGAAGCGTTGAGTCACCAGATTGCCCACCTGAACTAACATCACACTGTATCCCAACTATACTGGACTTTAAAAAGGACAGAGAACATTTTAGAAAGACTGCCAAGCTAACAGGAACAGTGACGGTGATAATACAAACATTAACAATGACAAGAAAATAATCAAGAAAAATTTTTTAATTAATACGATTTAAAAAGACACAACCAACCTGATTTTTAAATACACAAGAGACGCGGACAAGCACCTCCCAAAAGAAGATACTCAAATGACTGACAAGCATCTGAAGCGATATCCAACCGCCCGGTCGTCAGAGGAGTGCAAACGAAGAACAAGAAGAGAGAACTGAAAAGACTCGTGGCGACAAGGCTGCCTGCCACGTGCAGGAAGCGCAGCCCACGCTCAATGCTGTTGGTATCTGGATACGTGGAACCACTCTGGAAAATGTTCAAACACCGGGGGTAACCCAGCTGCTCGCCCACGTCAGGAGGGAAAGTTCTGTGCCCTGTGGACAGCAGAAAACCCGGCTGCGCGCACAGTGTGGATGAACCCCACAGATTCCGCGTCAAGCGAAAGTCACGTGAGTCCGTGACCGTGAAATCCCACAACGAAACTGGTTACGGCGGGAGCAGTCAGATGCGACCTCTGTGGGGTCTCTGCCTGGGAGGGTGCCTAGGGGGCCTGATGGGGGCTGCAAATGGTTTTCATCCTGAGCTGGGTGGTGGTCTCGCCGGGTGGGTACATGTGCAGAAGTACATCCGGCTGGACAGATAGCAGCACACGCAGCTGTACTCGATCCAAAGGAAAGAAAAGACTCGATTGATCCAAAAGAAGTAAAGAAGGAAGGAAAGAACAACAGTGTCCCTGGGGTGGTGGGGGCGGGGGGCTCTGGGCAGACCCTCCTCACAGTCCTGCTCCTGCTGCAGGGGCGCCTGGGTCACCTCTGCCCCAGCTCCTCTGTTGGCCGCTGTTCAGGGGGTGCTGGGTCTCCCCCCGCCCCCCGGGAAGGACTCGGCCTTCCCTTCGGGAGACAGGGAGGAGAGCCAAGCTCAGCCTCTGGATTCCCATGTGGCAGGGAGCCCTGAAGGCCGTGGAGAGTCAGCTGGGCTGGGCCGAGCAAGCGTTCTGCTCTGTCCAGAGCCCACTCGTGGGGTTCAAATGAGGTAAAAGACAAGAACCGTGTGGAAGATGCTTTAGGCGACGTTACCCAAAGGAGCCCCCAAGGGAGTGTCATCCTTTTATGAGCCAACAGGGACTTGGTGGGATCTGCGTACCCCAGCACCCTGACAGGAGCCCCAACCCCGGAGAGGCACTCCAGGTGTCCCAGGGCGGGACTTCCCTGGACAGCTCCTGAAGCCCCCCCCCCCCCCCCCCCCCCCGTGTAGGTGAGCCTTGCTGCCCAGTGCGTCTTACTGAGCGGGGGACACGGGGCGCGTCTCACTGAGCGGGGGACACGGGGCGCGTCTCACTGAGCGGGGGACACGGGGCGCGTCTCACTGAGCGGGGGACACGGGGCGCGTCTCACTGAGCGGGGGACACGGGGCGCGTCTCACTGAGCGGGGGACACGGGGCGCGTCTCACTGAGCGGGGGACACGGGGCGCGTCTCACTGAGCGGGGGACACGGGGCGCGTCTCACTGAGCGGGGGACACGGGGCGCGTCTCACTGAGCGGGGGACACGGGGCGCGTCTCACTGAGCAGGGGACACGGGGCGCATCTTACTCAACGAGGGAGTAGTATTGCTGCGTCAGGTCCTTCCACTCGTCCTCCGTGAGGTCCTGGGCGGCGTCCTTGGAGATGTCGATGTCCTCGTGCTCCAGCTGACCCAGGTAGGCCTGGCACACCTTGCATGCGGTGTCCACGAGCTCCCCCGAGAGGCCCATGGGCTTGGATTCCGCATTCTCGGGAACTGAAACCCAAACACAGGCTCGTGGAGGGGGGACCACCTGGGGCACCGGACACAGGCCGCCCCAGCCCGGCCAACCCGGGCACCACGCCTGCGTCTGGCCTTCCCGCTGCTCCGCCCTCCAGCCACACTCAGCACCCACGAACGCGACACTACTTCCTGACTTGCTACAGAAGCCCGGCTTTCCTGAGCCCACGCTGGTGTCCGGTAAGTACTTGGTGAGCAGTCCTGCCTGACGCCCGCGAGCCACTGTGAGCTTACCCACTCTTACCCAGCACCTCACTGTCCTGGAACCCCAGAGTCAAGCTGGACCCCTGGGTCTCAGGAAGCACGGGGAGCTCCCCCGGCAAGGCGAAAGCGACCCTCGAGAGGCCGAGCTCCCACGCGAGGCAGCCCGGGCCTGGGCCCCCCCACCCCCAAGCCACTGAGGGAGAGGGAGCTCACAGCCAGCATCTGTCTGCGCGCACTTATGGGGAAGGAGCCTGAAGAAAGGTAAACCCAGGGACCAGGAGGCTTGTTGGGATGAAAACAACTCCACAAACTGGGGCAGGGTGGGCATGGGGGTCAGGCCCTGCATGGGCGGAGGCCTCACAGACCCCGGCAGTGCTGGGCCCGGGAGAAAGCGCTGCATTCACACGGCTGTTGTAGACATTACAATGTGCGTTTTTAACCTGTATTGTGGTGAAATTCACAGAACGTAAAAATAACCATTTTCAAGGGGAAAACTGCACTTCTGTTTTCTGATCAGGCACATAAGGAGCCTGGAAGTTGTCAACCTGGCCTGACGACAAGTAAAAAGAATCAACAACTCTTCTTTGCTGCTTCAGAGCTGAGGTCGCCGGACAAACCATCGTCCCCGAAATTTGCAGAGACAGTCAGGTGGATACAGCGAACCACACCTCACCAGGTCAGAACCCCCCAGACGCCAACACCCGGACAGGAAACCTGAACTGTAATCGATGAGCCACTGAAGGCTCCGTGTGGACAGATCTGAGGGTTAAAAATTCCAGGACCGTCCGGCTCAGGGGGCCCCCATGCTTTCGTCAGTCTTACCTCTGGCAACTTGACCTGGTTTTCACAGTGAGTATGGGAGAAAAATCCCCTGCTGCTTCTGGCAAGGGAAGGGAAAAGGGACCATCTTGCAAACTGCCAGAGCATTCTGTTCTTCAGGAGGCCCGCCCTCAGGAGAAATAGTTGCCCAGAGCCTGACCTGCTGGGAGAAGGCAAAGACCCAACTCCAGCCCCCGCTAGCCCTCTGTCTGCCAAAGGGGGTAAAAACTGAGAAGCACAGTGACGTTCATAGTCCGGGGGCACAGGTTCACTAAAGACTGAGACCTGATCATGAGATTATAGAACACTCTTTCAGACAAAATTTTTTTAAAAAAATTGAGGAAATTTTTTTTGCCAGTAGACCTGCCAAGAAATCTCAAGTTTTTCAAAGAGAAGGAAAAGAACATAGGTCGGTTCCACATAAAGAAAGGAAGAGTGTTAGAAAAGGAATGAATGAAGGTAAAGTACAAACTTTTACTTTTCTTATTCTTGATATTTTATTTTTCTTATTCTTATTTTTAATAAGAATATTTTTATTATTCTTGGGGTGCCTGGGTGGCTCAGTCACTTAAGTGTCAGACTCGATTTTGGCTCAGGTCATGATCCCATGGTCATGGGATAGATCCCCGCATCAGGCTCTGCACTGAAGGTGAGGAGCCTGCTTCAGATTCTGCGTCTCCCCATCTCTCTGCTCCTCCCCTGCTCGCTCTCTCTCTCCCTCAAAATAAGTACATTTTTTTAAAAAAGAGAAGACATCATTATAGATCTCATGGACATTGAAAAGATAGTAAAGAAATACCATGAACTCTCTGCACACAAATTTGATAATCTAGATGAAATGGACCAATTTATTGAAAGACACGACCTGTCAAAATTCACACAAAAAGAAATAGATGATCTGAAGAGACCTATATCTATTAAATAAATCGAATCAGCAATTAATAACCTTCTAAAACAGAAAGCACCAGGTCCAAATGGGTTCACTGGTGAATTCTACCATTTAAAGAAGAAATTATAGCAATTTTCCACAATCTCACTGGATAGAAACAGTGAATACTTCCTTCCTCGTTCTATGAAGCCAGCATTACCCTATCACCAAAACCAGAGAAAGACATGAGAAAAGAAAACTAAAGACTAAAATCTCTCATGAATAATAATACAGAAATCCTCACTAAAATATTAGCAAGTCAAATCCACAATGTATACAAAGAATTATACACCATAATCAAATAAGATTTATCTTAGGTATGCAAAACTGGCTCAACATTTGAAAATCGATTAATGTAATCTATTACACATCAAAAGGCTAAAGAAGAAAAATTACATGATCGTATCGATACAGAAAAACATTTGACAAAATTCAACTCACATTCATGATAGAAGCTCTCAGCAAGCTAGGAATAGAGAGGAACTTCCTCAACTTGATAAAGAATATATACAAAACCCCCCTATAGTTAACATTATACTTAATGGTGAGAAATGAGAAATTTACACTCTAAAATCAAGTGCAAGATGGGGCGCCTGGGGGGTTCGGTCGGTTAAGCGTCCAATTTCGGCTCAGGTCATGATCTCACGGTCCGTGAGTTCGAGCCCCGCATCGGGGTCTGTGCTGACAGCTCAGAGCCTGGAGCCCGTTTCGGATTCTGTGTCTCCCTCTCTCTCTGACCCTCCCCTATTCATTCTCTGTCTCTCTCTGTCTCAAAAATAAATAAACATTAAAAAAAAATTTTAAATCAAGTGCAAGGCAAGGACCTCCTCCCTCTCACCACTGTTTTTCCAACATCATACTGGAAATCCTAGCTAATGCAATGAGACAAGAAAATAAGAGGTACACAAATTGAGTAGGAAATAAAACTGTCTTTATTCATAGATAACATGATTATCTATGTAGAAAATCTGAAAGAATTGACAAAAAAACTCCTAGAACTAATAAGTGATTAGTCAATCACTTTCCCACATACCAGAAATGAATTATTGGAATTTGAAATGAAAAACACAACACCATTTACATTAGCACCCAAAAACTTAAATAAATATATAAATAAGTAAATCTAACAAAATACGTTCAAGATCTATATGAGGAAAACTACAAAACTCTGATAAATGAAATCAAAGAAGAATGAAATTAATAGTGAGATATTCCATGCTCACGAATAGGAAAGATTTATTGTCAAGATGTCAGTTCTTGGGGTGCCTGGTTGGCGTGGTTGGTTGAGCATCAGACTTTTGATTTCGGTTCAGGTCATGATCTCACAGTTTGTGGGATCAGACCCCGCGTCGGGCTCCATGCTGACAGCATAAAGCCTGCTTGGCATTCTCTCTCTCTCCCCTCTCTCTGCCCCTCCTCCCCTTGTACTGTCTTTGTCTCTCTCAAAATAAATAAACTTAAAAAAAAAGATGTCAGTTCTTCCCTACTCAATCTATAAATTCAATGCAATCCCCATCAAAATCCCACAAGGCATCTTATGGATATTGACAAGTTGATTCTAAAATTTACACGGAGAGGCAGAGAATACAGAATAGCCAACCCAATATTGAAGGAGAAGGATAAATTGGAGAATTGATACCATTCAACTTCTAGTCTTACCACAAGTCTATGTAATCGAGACAGTGTGGTACTGGTGAAATAACTGACAAATAGATCCCTGGACCCGAATAAAGAGCCCAGAAATAGACCCACAAAAATATAGTCAACCGATCCATGACAAAGGCGCAAAGGCTATACAACAGAAAAAAAGTGGTCTTTTCAACAAATTGTGCTGAAACAGGTGCAAAAAAAAAAATGCACACAAAAAAGAATTTAGATACAGCTTTTACACCCTTCATAGAAATTAACTCAAAATGGATCATACACCCAAGTGTGAAACACAAAAGTACAGAACTCCTAGAAGACAGCATGGGAAACCACCAAGATGAAGCTGGGTGCAGTGGTAAGTTTTTAGACACATTCCCAAAGGCACAGTCTATGAAAGAAATACTTGATAAGCAGGACTCAATACTGTCAGGAGAATGAGAAGATAAGTCGAGGACTTGGAGAAAATATTTGCAAAAGACACATCTGGTAAAGGGCTGTTATCCGAAATACACACACACACACACCACACACACACCACACACACAAAACCCCTCTTAAACCTCAACCAGAAACATTTTCAAATGGTAGGGAAGCTGAACAGATTTCTCACCAAAGACTATATTTACAGATGGCAAAGAAGTATATTAAAAGATACACAGGGCACCTGGGTGGCTCAGTCAGTTGAGAGTCTGACTCTTGATTTCAGCTCAGGTCATGATCCCAGGGACATGGGCTAGAGCCCCACATCAGGCTCCACACAGAGCATGGAGCCTGCTTAAGATTCTCTCTCTCTCCCTCTGCCCATCTTTCCTGCTTTCTCTCTCTAAGAAATAAAAAACTTAAAAAAAAAAAAGATTCTCTCTCTCTCTCTCTCCCTCCCTCTCCCCAATTCACACACTCTCTAAAAACATATAAACAAATAAGTAAACAAATGAATAAGTAAATAAATAAAAATAGTGTGTTTTAAAAAGCAAAAAAAAAGATGCTCAAGGCCACGTGTCATTGGGGAACTTTAGGTGAAAACAGCAAGAGACACTGCACACCTGTCACAACGGCCCAAATCCAGACCACGGACGCCACGAGCGCTGGGAGGACGCGAAGCACTCATTGCTGGTGGGGTGCAAAATGGTGCGACCACTGTGGAGGACAGCTTGGTGGTGTCTTCCCAAACTAAGCACACTCGTTTTTTTTAATTTATTTTTTAACGTTTATTTATTTTTGAGACAGAGAGAGAGCATGAACGGGGGAGGGGCAGAGAGAGAGGGAGACACAGAATCCGAAGTAGCTCCAGGTTTCGAGCTGTCAGCACAGAGCCCGACGCGGGGCTCGAACCCACGGACCGCGAGATCATCACCTGAGCCGGAGTCGAACGCTTCACCGACTGAGCCACCCAGGCGCCCCAAAGCACACTCTTACCATCATGTCCAGCGATCAGGCTCTGTGGTATTTAGCCAAACGAGTTGAAAACTTACGGTTGCACAAAAACCTGCACCCAGATCATAACTGCCCAAACTTGGAAGCAGCCAACATGCCCTTCAGTAGGTAATGGAGAAAGTCAGCCACACGGTGGGCCATCCACACAATGGAGTGTGATGTGGCACTAAAAGGAAATGAGCTACCAAGCCATGACGGAGTTGGAGGGACCTCAGCTGCGCATCACTGAGTGAAAGAGGCCAGAAAAGGCCACGTCTGGGGGCGCCCGGGGGGCTCAGTCGTTAAGCGTCCAGCTCTGCATTTCAGCTCAGGTCATGATGTCACGGTCTGAGCGTTCGAGCCCCACGGCGGGCTCTGTGCTGACAGCGTGGAGCCCGCTTGGGATTCTCTCTCCCTCTCTGTCTGCCCTCCCCCACTCTCCCTCTCCTCCTCCTCCTCCCCTGCTCATGTGGGAGCCCCCCCCCTGTCTCTCTCAAAATAAGTAAATAAACTTAAAAAGGAAAAGAAAAAAGAAAAAAAAACTAGAAGAAAAAAAAACTAGAAGAAAAAAACTAGAAAAAAACTAGAAGAAAAAAAAACTAGAAGAAAAAAAACTAGAAGAAAAAAACTAGAAGAAAAAAACTAGAAGAAAAAAAAACTAGACAAAAAAAAACTAGAAGAAAAAATAAAAAGAATAAGTACAAAGGAAAAGCAAAGGAAGGCTACGTATGTATGCTTTCAGCCATATGACATCTGGAAAAGGCAGAATGACGGCGACAGCGAAAGGACCAGTGGTGGCCAGGGGCGGGGCCAGGGGCCCGTCCCCAGGCGGGGACGTCAGGGCACCGGAAGCACTGTGTCTGGTACCGTGACGGTGGGCCCGCGCCCTGACGCAGCTGTCCAAACCCACCCCGCGTACAAGACCGCAGCTCGCTACAAACGCCGTGAGAACGACGTGTCCACACGGGCGCATCCGTCACAGCAAAGGCACCAGCCGGTGGGGACGCTGACGGCGGAGGGGGCTCTGGGGGCCTATGGGAAATCCCTGCACCTTCTGCGCAAGTGCACTGCGAACCAAAAGCTGCTTTATCAAAATCAACAACAACAACTTCTTTGGGTTTCGTAGGCCTAACGCCACGGTGGCTCTGCACCACGTGGGAAAGCCACTCCCCGTCTCCCTCTTCTGCAGGGAGGGAGGACCCCGTCCTGGACGCACGGCCCGCTGCCCCTCCTGCACTGTTCTCCCCGCACGGTGCAGCCTCGGGCCCCACACACCTTTCTTGCTGCCGGGGCCACGGTCGCCGGCCTCCCCGCTGCTGCTGCACTTGTGGTGCCTGACCACCCACTTGAGGATGCTGGAGGCCATCGTCCGCCGGAAGTCGTCTGAAAGGACACCCAGGCCTCGCCCCCTCTCCGGCCGGGGACCAGGGACCTCGGCCAGCACCAGCTGTCCTCAGCCCAGGCACCCCACAGGCCTCACCTCCTCCTCGCTGCCTTCAAGGGGGCCGTTCCCTCTGCCCCGGCCCCTCGTGGGCCCTGTCAACGGGCCCAGAAGCAGAACCCGCGCACCCCCTCCCTGCCTCTCTCCTGCTCACCCCAACCCCCCACCCGGGGCCACAGTGCATGGACACCCTCACCACCTCCCCCTGCTCCTGTGCCCTCAGCCCCGCACAGAGGACAGAAGACCCCCGCAGACACACCAGGACCCCGCCCACCCCAGGAGCCTCTCTGCACCTCCCTGGACCTGCTGGCTCCCACAGCTCCTGGCGTGCATGGACCGAGGGGCTGGGCACAGAGGACAGCTCTGGGTCCCACAGACGCAGCCTGGGGGCTGGCCTGGCTCGGAGCGCTGGCTCGTGCCCGGAGAGGCGGCCGGCACCCCCGTGAGCCAGCCCAAACTCACTTCCCACCCACGCCCTCAGGGAGGTCCGCAAGAGACTCCCACACCTTCTCACCAAAACTTGCCCTTCCTCATTGCAGAGGAAGCTGCCCCCCACCCCAACCCCAACCGCCCGCCCGGCAGCTGCTGCCACGTGGGAAACATCTGGAACCTGAGCTCCCTTCCCCAGCTTCCCCAGGACCTCAGAGCTTCTCTCCTGAGCCTCCTCTGCCCACCGGAACAAAGACCCTGAGCTCGCCTGCTGACCCGTAGCCCCTCTGCCCGTCACACTCAGGCACACTGCCCGCTGCGGCCCAGTCCCCTCCGAGCTCCTGTCCTCTGGGTCTCTCTGAGAGGCCCCTGCTCACCACCCTCTCCTCCCCTGCACCTCTCACCTTCAGCCCGCACAGACCCCACCTTGTCCTGCCTGTAGCCATCTGCTCCTGGGAGCTCCAGGGTGGGGTCAGATCACACGGCAGGGCAATGCCGTATCTCCATGGCCCCAGGCCCATGCTCAGGAAACACAAGTTACCCCCAAAAGGGCAGTGCTCACCTGTCCTGACCTTCCCCTTCTCTCTCCTCCCTTGGGGGGTCAATCCAGGAGTCCTCCCTCTGTCCCCAGGCCAGAGCCTGTCACCCACAGGACCAGCCCCACGCCAGCCTCTCCCAGAAGCCCAGTCAGAACCAAGCTGCTGACGCTCGGCTCCACAGCCCCCGTCAGCCTCCTGCTCCCATCCTGCACCTGCGGCCCATGGAAACGTCTGGACCGCCCCTCACCACGTGAGACGGAGCTGAGCCCCCGGGCCTTGGGACGGACCGGTCCAGCCCTGCAGCTGCGGCCCAGCCCCCCCTCCCTTCCAAAGGCTTCCTCAGCCACCTCAGTGAGAAAGTGGGCCACAGAGGGGCCCTGGCCGCCTGACGCCCGGTGGTCTCGCCTCCAGCCACGGACTTACCCAGGAATTCTTGCTTCTCGTTCTCGGTGCAGAGGCCGTAGCAACGTGGGAAGAAGGAGTCAGGGTCGGCCTGGACGTACCACGGTAGGTTCCGCATGTTCACACACAGCCCGATCTCCAGAGACAGCGGCACGTCAGGCCCCCGCAGGCCATGTGCTGGTCCACTCAGACCAGCCTGAACGCCCACCGGCCGGCAGCACCGGCTCCAAGGGGCTCTCGGGAGGCGGGGGTGCCCCCCCCGGCCTCCCAGTCCCTCCTGACCCCCGGTCAGCTGGTTGTGCTGGCCGACGTGCAGGCCAGGAGGAGACAGGGGTGGTAGGTCCTGTGCTCACCTCCCAGGTGCCTAGATGGTGCTGGGCCCAGGCCCCGGGAAGGAGAGAGTGGGCTCGCTCATGGGCACACTCACGGCTGCCCCACAAAAGTAACACTGGCTGTTACACAGGCTTGGCAGTTTTACACCCCACGGTCCAGCTCATTGCCCCACTTGGAAAAAAGTGCCAAGTGGCCGGGAAATGCAGCGCCCACTGGCTGCTGGGCACACTGGTGGCTACTCTGCCAGGGGGTCTTTGTGGGGTTTCTGGCCTGACTGTGCCACCTGCGGGCACGGCCCACACCCCAGAGGAGGTCACCAGGAGGCCTGGCGAGGGTGTGTAGGGGCCAGACCCCCACGGGGAGCACTGGTGGCAGTGTAAGCCTCACCCCTGAGCCTCCGGGTTATCCCTGTTGCCAGGAAGCCCCTCTACCCAGCCTCTCCCGAGAGGATACATGCAGGCCTGTCCACCCTGGGCGGACCTCAGGCCCCTGAAGTAGCAGGGAGGGGGCCGTGGGACTGAAAGGGGGTGACAGGAGGGGCCGGAAGCCCCAGGGCAGGGGCGGTGGCCTGGCTCTCCCTCAGACCCAGAGCCCCTCCGGGGTGCAAAGCCCAGGTCGGGCTGTGCCGGTAACCCCCACCGCCCTGCCTGGGGTTTGGCCTGCGTGCCCAGAGGACAGTCACAGGCCAAAGGGCACTTGGGGCCCTGGGAACAGCAGTGGGGCAGGTGCCGAGGGACTCTGGACACCGATACTGCATGGTGTGGCCTCTGACCAGGCAGCGGTCCCAGGGAGGAGCCCGGAGGTGACCAGTCCACATGTCGTCCTCCCAGCCTCAGGGTCCTGGTGCTTGGGGCTCCCGTCCCGCCAGCCTCCCCGCCAGCCCTCCCACTCACCTTGGTGGTGAAGGAAGCCGTCTTCCCATAGTGATTCAGCATCTGGTCACAGTTCAAGCTGTGATAGTCAACAACGTCCCTTTTGATGGTCCAGAGGAAGTACGGCATTTCGTTTTTGACCAACCTGGACTGGCAAGAAAAAAAACCCTCATCAAAACCCAACATCCAAGGTTCGTATCTTTGGGTGTTGGGGTGTCAGTAAGAGTGAAGGAAATCAGATTTTAAATGACACTTAAAGTGTGTATTCTGTGATTCTCGTCTGGAAAGCTAGAGACACCCGTTCCCTGAGGGCCTACTCTGTGCTGTGCTGGGAGCAACCAGCACACAGGGGCCCTGCTCTCAAGAAACAAGTGCGGGGCTCCGGCTGGCAGCTGCAGGGGCACCAAAAGTGTGTGGCTGAGCGAGGTCTGAGCTGCCTGCCCGTGGATGCCCACGTGAGGTTTGGGGACATGCCACACGTGGGCATGGGGTGAACTCTCTGCTTCGTGGCCTGGGTGACCATGGGAGACGGCCTCCCCCCTTCCTCCCCACTCCTGCCGAGCAAGAGGCAGGGCCACTGAGCTACACCCAGGGTGGCCTTGGCGGTGATGCTTTTGTTCACAAGCAGAAGCACCTGTTTGGTCAAAATATCTTACCAACGAGATACAAGGAAAGGAAAACATTGTCCAAAATGCTGACACCCTCAAGACCCTTCAGGGTCATTCCGAGCAGACCAGCATTCGAGGGCACACCTAATGTTCTGCAACGCAGCCTGGCCTACCTGGACCCCGTGTGAGGGCAGGACCGGGCTCCCCCCACCCCAATGCCAACACGAGCGCCCGGAGGGAGCGGGGAGCTGGCCAGCAGCATCAGTTCCTAAAACCCATCCCAGTGCTGGACGCATGGCCTTCCCTCCTACTCCAGAGTGACGGCTAGCTTTTGTTGCCGCTTTCTGGCGCAAGTCCCATTTGTTCAAATGTGGGACGGACTGTCTTAGCAGGGCGTGGGCCTTCAGCCCCCTGACTCCACAAGGCGCCTCCTCAGGGTTCCCCGAGTCAACTCTGGAGCTTAGTGTCTGCATCCGGGGCTGGGCCCACTTCCCCGTGTGTCTGTTCACTGCTCCTCTGTGAGCCCTGCACACGTTCTGGACCTTAGATCGCCCCAGGTCCGTGGAGTGCCCCGCTCTGGCTGGCCTCCCGGCTGCCCTCAGGGGTCTTCCGGGGACCCAGAAGACCTGTCCTCCTTCCAACCGTCGGAGGTATCAGCTGTCTTCCGTTTGGAGCTGTTGGGCAGGGTTTTACATTTCTCCCCTCCCCCACATCAGGCAACTTGCAACATTCCCCCCTCGCCCCACCCCCACCCCGGCAGGTGCGCGGTCTCCCAGTGCTGTCTCCAGGAGCCGCTGCTTCTTCAGTGCTGACCTTGCTCGTTGACCTGGGTGAGGCCCCACAAGCCTGGCCCTGCTCTGGACCTGACTCTGCCTCCCGCCTGCGCACCCCTGTCCCCACCATCGCGGCCTCACCAAGTGGCCTGTGTGCCCTCCTGCCTGCTCTGGTCCTTTCCCACGGCTTCCACAGAGTTGTAGCCACCGCTTGTCTCCTTGCACGCATGCGCACACATGGACACACTCAAGCACGTGCACAGGGCACACACAAGCACATGAACAAGGGCATGTACAGACGAACACGAGCACACACACAGGCACACACATACACACGGGAGAGCAGGAGCATATGGAGACACAGGAGAACGCGCGCACATGCCCCCCCCCCCCCCCCGCAATGAGCCTGTGCACGGATGCACACCAGCAAGCGCACGCATATGTGTCCTGCAGCCTGGCCTGCCTGGCCTTGTCGCCTGTCCCCAGGACACCGGGAAGGTGACAGTGTGAGGAGGCGGGGGGACCTACCATCACATCGTGGATGTCATCTGTCTTCTCCGGAGCCGCTTCTTGGTGTTCTCTGCCTTCCGCACGTTTCTGTTCTGCAAACACGACACCCGGAGAGTCTTCAGCACGGCAGGGCCCCGCGGCCACAGCGCCCTCGCGACTCCTCAGCAACCTTCCGGGGCTCCGGCCACTTCCGCCCGTCTGAGCTGAGCGTCAGCCGCACGAACCCTCCACCGGGGGCTCAGCGCCAGGGTCGCGGACCCGCGTGGGGTGGGGCGGCCTTCGGGCGTGCGTCGTGCCTGGCGGAGAGGGGCGCGGGGAGCGGGCAGGGGGCTGGGCTTTGATGTGCGGAGCGGGCCTGCGCAGACCCCAGGGACTGAGGGTGCACCTGCCGTCTGCGGAGCGGAGCGGGAGGCGGGGCCTCGGGCGGGGCGAGCCGGGGAGAGTCCAGAGGAGGGCCGGGCAGGGCGGGGGCGCTGAAGGAGCCTGGCAACTGGGCAGACCCGGGAGAATGACGCCTGGCATGGGCAGTGGGACACTGAGAAGCAAGCAGACCAGGGCGTGAGAGCACACGCGCAGTGCGTGGTCACCTGCGGAAGGCAGGCCAGGAGGGTGACCGGGACACTTGGGGCGGAGGCCCAGGTCACAGGCCCTGTGGCCAGAACAGCATCTCCGGGGCAGTGTGACTCATCTGGTCCTCTGACAGACACACGTGTGCCTTACTCCCAGAGACATGACGCCTTCGATACTCTACCTGTCACCCCCACACCGTCATCGTCCACATTCAGGAGGACCTTGGGCAGAAAGTGGAACTTCTTCTCCACCCAGCCCTTTCTTCGGAGGGCGGCCCGTATCACTGGGTAGTGCCCGTAGATGGAGAAAATTTTCTTTTCCTCAAATTGCAAGAGCATATTTTAAATGAAAGAATTGAAAGACAAGGCAGCTAATTCTCTGAGAGGAGGCTTCAGAGCAGGAGGGACAGACAGCCCGCACCAGCAGGAAACACCTGCTCCAAGCAAACACCCGGAAACACCCAGAACGCACACACATGGGCATGGGGCTGGGTCCTCCTCTGTGGTGTGTGTCCACTTTGTGGGCCTTGCACACATGGGCCTCACACGCACAAAGGCTCAGAGGTCCAGCACAAGCAGGACCAGGGGTGTAGCCTCAGCTCAGGGCAGGTCTGGGTCTGGAAGGCGGGCCTGGGTTGGCAGAACCTGGAGGGGGTGCGACCTACACTCGCTCTTCTCGACGAAGACAACAGTCCCTCATGCTTGGGGGTGAGAGGATGGGTGCCCGAGGTTTAAGGAGGGATGAGGGGGAGGAGTCGTTCATCCACCCAGGAAGGGCCTGAGGGACAGGAGTGCCAGCACCAGGAAGGCTGGGGACTCCTCCAGTCACTGTGGGAATGAACGCAGATGCCTGGGCACCAGGCAGGCAGCTGGCAGCTGGTGGAGTGTACCTAGGCTTTCGCAGCTGGGGGACGGGAGAGTAATGGTCGTGCTGGAGCCCCTGGGTCTCATGCTGCTGAGGGCACAGCCTGGACACATTCACCTGCGTTAGGGTCACAGAGGGTGACAGCTGCAGGGCAGTCAGGAAACAGGTGCATAGTCAGCAGTGAGCTTAGGGCCTTGCGAGTTTGTGGGAGCAGGCAGAGGGGGCAAGTGGCTCAAGCTCACTGGTGTCCCTGATTAGCTGACTGAATTGACCAGAAGACAGACTATCCTGGGTGGGCCTGACCTAATCAGATGCACCTCTTAAAAGGGGGTCCAGGGCTTCCCTGAAGTTGGAGATTCAAAGCAGGAGAGACCTCGCCCCATTGCTAGCTTTGAAGAAGCCAGTTCTACGGCCACAAGGGAATGAATCCTGCCAACAAGCCCAGGGAGCCTGGAGGTAGGTCCTTCTCCAGTTGAGACTCCGGATGAGACCCTGGCCCAGCTGATGCCTCATTTCAGCCTTGAGAGACCCTAAGCGGAGGACCCCACAGAAGCTGTGAGATAACAAATGTTTAAGCGGCTAAGTTCACAGTGATTTGTTACACAGCCCTGATAGCTAACACATCCTAGGATGTGTCCACACCCAGGAACACATACGATAAAGCATGTGCCTGGGACTAGAAGCCGTGAGTTCAAGTTCCAGCACCCACGTGACAGACCCAGCAGGTCAGAGGGCCTCGCCGAGCCTCCTTCCACTCAGAAAATCTGTCCAAAGTCTGTCCTCGCCGCCCACAGGACTGTGCACCAGGACAGAGGGATGTGGACAAACTTGGCCACAGAGGGGCTGCCCTGATGGAGAGGTGGGCAGGGAACATGACCACTGACCACCTGCGAGAATGTCAGCACCCCGTGCCCCAGCAAGACCTCCTGGCCACCCCAACACCTGGCTTGCTTATAGTTAAATTGAACAACTTTAGGAAAGCTAATTAATTTTAATCGACAGAATACAGTTCCTCGGGGAACTACAGAGTACAAGACCTGTAACATGTAAGAGAGGGGAAATGGAATTTTAAAAGTCATCGGTCCACAAGGAGGCACACAATGAGGGGGAAGCCGGGCAGCCAGGAAAAACTGAGTGGGTCAAGGAGACGGGACACATGGGGATGCCTGAGGACAGCAGGACTGCACTCATAGATACACGCAGCAAAGGCTCCAGGCTGGAGTTTTAAAAATCTCAATCAATGCTGCTTACAAGAGAAAATCAAAATCCTGAGCCTACAGACAGGTAGAACATAAAAGGATCTAAATATGAGACAAAATATCCTTTGGGACAAGTAAACCACTAAAGAAAATCATCCCATAATTTACAAAAAGATTCACCTCACCAGGAAGGTACTTCTGTACGCAGCCACTCAGAGGGCTGTAACGGCATAAAGCCAAAACTGACATTCCCACAAAGTGAAGGAATCCACGGTTATCACCGGGCGTTGACCAGCTTCTCTCCCGGACCAAAGATTGCAATAAGACTCCAAGACCTGAGCACATAACCATCTCAGCCCTGACGACTCTGAATGGAGAACCCGCACCGGCCTTCACGTGAACGCACACGATGCCGGGCATACAGCGAGTCGGAACCCACGTCAACGGAATAGCACTACGCAGATGACATTCTCACCCACAGTGCACCCGTGCTAGAAATCAGCAACAAAATACATAGAAAAACCTCACAAGGATGGACATTAACTATGCTTTTAAGTAACCCACAATCAAGGGAAAGGAATCTATGAATCATAGAATACTTTGAACTACATCTCAACAAGAGTACTATGAAAACTTGAGAAATCAGGGGCGCCT
The DNA here is from genome assembly GCF_016509475.1 of Prionailurus bengalensis. NCBI lineage: Eukaryota > Metazoa > Chordata > Mammalia > Carnivora > Felidae > Prionailurus > Prionailurus bengalensis. The sequence continues at coordinate 141,499,054 of NC_057358.1, forward strand.
GATTGAGCATCTGACTTGGGCTCAGGTCATGATCTTGAGGTTTGTGAGCTCCAGCGCCACATCGGGCTCCCTGCTGTCAGCATGGAGCCTGGAGCCTGCTTCTAAGATCCTCTGTCTCCCTCTCTCTCTCTCACGCTGTCTCAAAAATAAATATTTAAAAAAAAAAAAAAAAAAGCTTGTGAAATCAGCTAACGCAATACTTAAAGGGATATTTGTACCCCAGATGTTCACATGTTTTTAGGTTTCGGTAGAAAACCTGAAAATTAATGAGCTGGCATGGTTCCATTGGCATGAAACCCCAGAGAGCATGCCAGGCGGCCACCAGGACCAGGCCGGTGGCGGCAGGCACCCCGTCACAGTGCAGTGGCTGTGGTCTGGCTGTGCACACTCGGTGCACCCAGCCGGTCACACGTGGGCTGTGCGTTCACGCTTTGGAACCACATTTTGTGTGTGATGTGCTGAGCTCCTCGGAGCTCCTATGCGCCAGCCTTCTGAGCTGGGCAGGGTAAAGCCAGAGAATGCAGGCTTTTCCCCAGCGAGGGCAGCCCTCTGCCCCCACAAAAGGTCACCAGCAGTTGCCTCAATCCCAGCCACCTGGGGGCTGGCACTGGGGAGCCAGGGCAGAACCAAGGCTGGTGGAGGCGAGGGCAGCAGGGGAGCCGAGGGCCTCAAAGGCGACCCAGTCCCTCTCCAAATTCCTAAGTAAATCTCCATGTTTAAGAAGTACCCCCGCCTTGGGGCGCCCGGTCCGAAGAGCATGGGACTCTTGATCTCAGGGTGGTGAGTTCGAGCCCCTCTCCAGGTGTAGAGCTTACTTACATCAATGAAACTTTAAAAAAAAGGTGCTCCCAGCCCTATCCCCCCCAGCCCCAAAGCGCATTTTACCTTGATGGCCTTTTCTGTTAATTGTCTTGCTATTTTGTATCTGTCTGATTTGGGGGAAGATGTCAAGTCTTGGGAAATTCCTCGTTTTAATTCTGCAGAAGAGAAACAGGCATCAAGGCAAAGGTAAAAGCACACAGGTGACACTTGGGAAGGAGCCCTAATCATAGAAGCCCCACCCCCACCCCCGTGGCCCTCCTCCCGGCCCGCCTCCCCCCCCCCACCCCCCCCCCAGCCCCCACACCCTCCTCCTGCAAGTCCTCAGCCCCTCCCCAGGCTGCATTCTGGGCAGCTCTGGCTGGGGCACCCTCTCTCCTTCTGGAGACCATGGCCCCAACTCACCCTAACCCCACCCCCACCCACCACCTGTCCAGGTCAGCCCTTCCTTCCACCAGCCCCTCCCTGCTCCTGTCCCTGACTCTGGCCACCAGATTCCCATCAGCACACACCCAGTTTTAGTGCAAATGCCTTAAAAATTCAAATGAAAACCTTCCTCTCTGCAGGCCACCGTCCTGCACACTCCTGCCTTCAGCCTCCCTCCACACCCTCACCTGCTGGGCTCCACCATGGACACACACACAAGCTGGTCCCATGGTCACTCCCCTGGGCCCCCCTTCCCCTCCTCACTGTGGCCCCTCCTCTCTCTCCACACCCTAACCTTGGAGGTGCCCAGGCCTGGGCCTCAGACTCCATGCTGTACTGTCCCTACCCACTCCCTGGGCCATCTCATCCTGTCTGGTGGCTTTAAATTCCAGTGTCCCCAGGCCCCTGGAATGTGTGCCTTCCATGTAGACCACCCGGCCTCCTGACCCCTCCTGGACGCCTGGTGCCTGGATATCCCAGGAGCATCGGAGGCAGGGCTAGCCAGCAGCAGACATCCACCCACCCCCCACCCCCATCCTTCGCCCTGTGGAGCCACGAGGCCCATCAGTACAGACAAAAGCAGCAGAGCCATTCGGTGGGGATGCTGTTCTAACAACTACACGTCCACGTGGAGAAAGCAAATCCCAACCCCACCTGACAACACACACAATTAATTTGAAGTCGATCACGGGCCTCAGTGTGAATGCTGGGCACAAAGCGTCTGGCAGAAAGCACCGCCCTGGGTCAGGCAAAAATCCCTGAGAGGTACACAGAAAGCACTAACTGTAAAAGTTGAAATTGATGAAGTGAAAACGTTCGGCTGTGTTAAGGAAATGGAAAGATAGAAAGCATGGATCGGGGGAAAAATATTCACAATGTGTCTATCAGACGAAGCCCGACACAAAAGGTGACAATGAGTGGTTCCGTCTACGTGAGGTTCCGGAGCAAGATTAACCCATGGAGACAAAAGCCAGAACGGGGGAGGGAGTGGGGGGGAGGGGGAGGGCACGAGGAAACTGCCCGTGGCACCAACAGTCCAACAGCATCGCCTTGGAATGCGCGACGCCAGGCTCAGCAGAACGACAGACAAGAAACGGAAGCCACGGAAGCCACGGAAGCCACGGAAGCCACGGAAGCCACGGAAGCCACGGGCACACGTCGTGCAGGCACAGCCGCCAGGAACTGACAGAAACTCAAGCCAGAGGCAGTGAGGACTAAGATCTTCAGGACAGCGCCTCGTGAACACACGCAGGGCCCCCACTCAACAGCAGCCACGCACGCGACCTCCAGGATGCAGGGAGCGTGGGTTAAAATAGACCGTAGAGAGGCTCTGGTTTGTCCTCTGGCCACAGAGCAATGAACTGAGGAGTCAGCGACAGAACAGAATGTCCCAGAAAACTCCTGCGCGTTTAATACACAGATCCTAATACACACGTGTCAGGGAGGCAGAGGGAAAGGGCTGCATAGTTGTTGCCCAAATGATAACTAAAACACCAAGTATCAAACCTCGTGGGCTGAAGTTAAGTCGTATTTACAGACATTTTTAGCTGCAGATGCATATATTCAAAAGTAATAAAAGCTAAAAGGAATGAGTTAAAAGCATCCATCTGAAGACCTTAGAAAGAATGCTAAGTTTAAGCCCAAAGATATTACAAGAAAATGAATAGAAAGGAGACGTTAATAAATTATTTTTTTAAATCCAATAAAGAGGATGGGGGCAACTGGGTGGCTTAGCTGGTTAAGCATCTGACTTGGGCTCAGGTCATGATCTCGTGGTTCGTAAGTTCGAGCCCCGCGTCGGGCTCTGTGCTGACAGCTCGGAGCCTGGAGCCTGCTTTGGATTCTGTGTCTCCCTCTCTCTCTGCCCCTCCCCTGTTCACACACTCTCTCTCTCTCTCTCTCTCTCTCTCTCTCTCTCTCTCAAAAATAAAATAAGGATTAAAAAAATTTTTTAATCCAATAAAGAGGCTTAAGCCAAAGGTTTAAAACTAACAAAATTAATAAACAATTGGTGAGATCAACTAATAAAAAAAGAGAAAAGGCATAAAAATGTCATTAAAAACCTTCCCATAAGTAAAACTCCAGGGCTCATGGCTTCATGGGTGAATGCTACCCAACACTTAATCTTGTACAACTCGTTTCGAGAGGAGAAAAAGTGTGGCCATGCCTTACTTGCTTTGCGAGGCCAGCGTGTTCCAGGCCAGTGTGACTCAAACCACGGATGACAGAATCATACACAAACGAGGAGCAAACTGCACCCAGCGATGCAGAGAACAGTCACTACGTCACGGCCACGGCCATGCAGTCTCAAGGCTGCATGAGAAAAGCAAACCCTGATTCACCAAGTGAAGAGGGGAAGAAAAATCGTAAATGCCATCCCAACAGACACGGAAAGGTCTTCACAGGCCCTGATTTCCCTTCAGGCTGCAAGCTCTTGGTGGACTAAGACAGCCACGACCGGCCTGGCAGTGACCCTCATGGCACCGGCCTTTGGTTTCTAAGCACGCCCGGCCCTGAACCCGAGGGCCCGAGCCCCAGGAGAGCTGGGATTCCGGGTCGGGGACACCGGATGCCCCAGGCGATACAGGGCATCTTGACGCACCTACAGCCTGGATGGAGGGACAGCAAAGAGATATAGAAGGGGCACACAGAGGCAGGGGGCTGAGTGTGGACCGCCGGAGCATCACAAAGCGTGATGGTGACTGGCCAGACATGGTGCATACGTCCGGAAAGATTCTCAGAGGTGAGAAAGCCACAACAGAACCCTCACCTGAGGCCGTCGGCGAGGCCTGGCATTCCAGCGGCTTCCCTGGGAGCCCATAACTGCCGGGCACAAACAGGCACCGAAGCAGACCTTCTGGAAGGACGTGGACTTCGCGGAGGCCGAGGAGGCCTGCCCGGGAGGGAAGCACTTCTCACAGACCGCAGCTCATCACCTCCTCGGTGCGGAGAAACGGCCATTCACGCGAGGGCCACCAAGGGCAGCTGGAGCCAGGGGGAAGGTGAGCGGGTGCCAGAGCTGGGGCCGGGGCCGCCACAGCCTACAGCATCGTCATGGTGCCTCTCCTACCCCCTGCCCAGGCCTCCTTCCCTCAGGACTCTGCAGGCACTGATCCAGGAGACCTCGGCCCAGTCCCACCTCAGAGGGATTCGCTAGGGAACCCCCCCCCCACTCCACACAGGGGATGTGGACAGTCACCAGGTGCCATAGCACCACCCCTCCTGTGGCCTCGAGGAAGGCTGCTGTACGAGGGAGGGGTGCGGACGGCACTGCTCCAGTGACTGATGGGGGCACTGCTGACGGGGCAGCCAGACACGGTGGGCAAATCAGGGGCACAGCGCCACCCCCAAAGGAGCCTTGACAAAATACTCAACCCAAATCTCATCAAGCCTCCGGAGCTCATCTCCAGATCACAAGGGTCATGCCGGCGACAGAGGAGGAGAGGAGACCACCATGCGGCAACAGCCGGACAAGTCCCAAAGGTAGGACTGTCTACACAACAAGAGGCTATTCTCATCAGTAAGTCTAGCTCTTGAAAGCACAAGGCAAGAGAAGGGTAAGAGATAGTTGAGAGACAGGACTGCCTACTGCAGTGGGTGGCCCTTGACCAGATCCTGATTTGAACAAACCAGCTCTGGGACTTGCTGGGGAAATACAAATATATTCTGGGCATTGGATTTTATTAAGGAATTATTGTCCATCTTATCAAATGGGAAAAAAGAGTTTAGTTATGTAAAAAATGTCATTTCTAGAGACACTTAGTAAGTATTTAGATACATACTGTTTACTTATCAATAATAAGAAAACTTAATAAAATCATTATTAAAAACAAAAGAGAGATGGTCTCTAATATCAAGAGGATCAATTTGTCAGGAAGAAATAAAAGTTCCAAATGGGCATAAACTTCACTGTATATAAAAATATAAGTAGGCAAGGCTAAAAAAAAGACATAGAAAATCCACAATCATATTGATATTGGACCTACTTCTCAGTAAATGAAAGATTAAACAAAGAATCAGTAGACTGTAGCAGGTTTGAACATCATGATTAACCAGCTGCACTTAAATGATGTACATAGAAACCATGTTCCACAACTTGAGACACATATTTTCTTCACTTAACGTGTCTTCCAATATAGCTTGCATCCTAGACCATAGAGTCTCAATAAATTTCAAAGGATTGAAATGATATAGATTAAGTTCTCTGAAAACTCTTAAATCAAACTAGAAATTCATAACAAAACGTAACCAGAATTTTCTCAAATGTTCAAGTTAAGTGGTACACTTTAAAAATTAAAAATAGACCAAAGGAGAAATGAAGTGAAAACTCAAAAATGACTTGAGTTGAATGACAATAAAAATATGACATTTCAAAGCACTATAATGCAGCTAAAATAGGGATTAGAGAGAAATTTATAAATTTAAACTCATATATTAGAAAACAAATTGAAAACTATCTAATCTACCATCCCAAGAGGCTAGCAAGAGAACAATTAAACAAAAAGAACGAAGACAGAAATAATGAAGATAAGAGCAGAATTCAATTAAACAAAAAACCAAAGTGCCCTAGAGAAAATTATTAATAAACCAAAAGTTGGATCTTTGAAACAATTTTTAAATTGACAAATATCTAAATAGCTCAAGAAAAAAGAAAACACAAATTATCAATATCAAGAATTAAAAAGGGGACATCATTACTTATTGTACAGATATTAAAATGATAATAAGATATTATAAACATCCCCATGCCAGTAATTTGACAGTTCATATGAAATAAACATTTTCCTTGAAAAATAGAGCTTTATCAAAACTGACATAAAATGGGAAATCCAGGTAGGCTTATTTCTGGTAAAGAAATTAATTCCATAATTAAAAAGTTTCCTACAATGAGAACTCCAAGTCTATATGGCATCACAGATCAATCTTTCCAAACATTTGGAGGTGAAATACCTTATATAAGCCATTTCATTGACTAGGGAAATAAGAAACCCTTTCAACTCTTTTTAGGTGGTCATAAATTTAACACCAAAACCTAACAAGGACATTACAAGAAAAGAATAGTACACCCAATCTCATTAATAAAAATAGGCATATAAGTCTTAAGAATTTGTACATCAAATCCAGTGACATATAAAATACACGACCACGTGAAGTTTATTCCAGGAATACAAAGTTGGTTTATATTTGAAAATTCATCAACATAATCTACCACATTAACAGACTAAAAGAAAAAAAACATATCATCATCTAAACAGATGAAGAAATCATGTGATAAAATGTAATAACTATTCATTTTATCACATGTAATAATTCCTCATTTAAAAATTCTCAGTAAGCCAGGAATAAAAGGGAAATTCCTTTAAAGTTTGTAGCAACATCATACTTCGTGGTGAAATACTGAGCACTTTTCCCCTCAGTGTGGGGAAAAAAAAAAAGACGTCCAGTATATTACTTCTATTCAACATCATACTGAAAGTACTAGCCAATGCAATAATGCAAGAAAAGGAAATAAAAGGTATAAAGACTGAAAAGATTTGTAGATGATGATTGTATACCTAAGAAATCTAAATGAATCTACTACCTATTAGAATTAGTAAGCAAAGTCACCAAATGCAAAGTCAGTATATCAGAGTTAATTGTGTTTCTATATACTGGGAACAATTAGAAAATGAAACTCAATAATGTGATCTCTAAAAAAACATCAAGTATCTAGGAGTAAATTTAACACAAGAGGTCTTCCATTCCTGTACCCTAACGACTACAAAATACTATTGATAAGAATTAAAGAACTAAATGTTCTTGGGTTGGAAGACTCAATATTGATAAAATGTTAATTTTCACCCAGATTGATCCATAGATTCATTGTAACCAAAATTAAATCCTAGCAGGATTTGTGTGTGTGTGTGTGTGTGTGTGTGTGTGTGTGTGTGTGTGTGTAGGGGGTGGGGGTTAAATTAACAATTTAATTCTAAAACTTACATGGTGATGCCAAGTCTAAGAAAACCTTAACAAGTCTTGAATGATGAGGTCATACTATAAAATATTATGGCTTATTATGAAGCTACTGGAATTAAAACAGGGTAGTATGGACTCAGGATAGGCAGAGAGATCAATGAAACAGAATGGAAAACAAAAAGTAGGACTATGTCTGATTTTCCACAAAGATGACATTGTTTACAGGGCACAAACTGGGTCAATTAGATAGTCATATGGGGAAGAGTGAACATTTGCCCTCTGACCCTTACCTCACTCCATACAATATAGTGAATCCCTATGAATTGTGGAGATAGAGGTGAAATGTAACATTATAAAGTTTCTAAAGGAAAACATGGGATGCTATTTTCTGGACAATGGAGTGAGTACAGATTTCCTAGTGAGATTCAAAAACCACTAACTATAGAAGAAAAGATCGACAGTTACACTTCCTTACAATTAAGAGGTTCTGATTCTCAAAAGTAATCAAGTGGCTGAAAACACCAGCCACGGGCTACCAGAAAGTATTTATGTCTATCTGAGAAAGAACTGGTATCCTGAATAGACGAGGCATTCCTACAACTCAATAAGACCCACAGCCCAATCTAATAACGGCCAAAAAACTGGAAAAGGCACTCCACAAAAGAGCCCCAGATGGCGAGCAAGCACATGAAAAGAGCCTGACATCTCTTTGGGAGATGTAAAATTGAGCTTGACCCTCTTTGGGAGGGTAAAATTGAAACCACGGTGAGGTGCCATTACACACCCACCCAATGTCCAAAATGAACGGGACAATACCTATTACTGGCCTGGATGTGGAGCCACTTGGCCTCTTCTCCCCGGCGGGTTAACATAAAGCTACACACGGGCCTGGACGCAGGGGTTCCACCCCGAGACATTTACCAACAGGAACGAGCACATGCACAGGGATTCACTCGGGCCCAGGAAAGGGCTCGCCACTACTCAGTCCTCCAGGACAGCGCCTCAACGTGAGCGTTGGACTTTGCACCAGTTTCCCAAGAGGAGCTCTGAGGTCGGCCAGTTTGGAGGGCAGCAAGGTGGAGGGCAGGGGGCTGGAAGATGAGGGGGGGTCTGGAGCAGGGGTGGAGGGGGCAGGGAGGCGGAGGAGGGGTCCGGGGAAGGTGGGTCCCCATCACACTCTCTGCGGCCCGTCTCCCCGACCGCCCTCTCGGAGCTTCATGCCCCTGGACGCCCTTAGTCCACACAGCGCCCTGCGCTTTGCGCCTGAGCCCTTTGCCCCCACCCCGTTCGCGCCTTAAACCGCGGGCGGCCAGAAGGGGGCGAGCACGACACTGACTATTTTCTTCTCTCTGGTCTCCTTCCAGGGAGGCGGATGAGAGCCTCCTCGTTTCGCCGGGCTCCATTCCGGTCTCCGGCAGCTCGCCCCTCCTCGCGTCCGCTCGCGCCCCTGCAAGGAGAGGGGGCTTCAGGGAGGGCGTCCCCGCGGGGCGGGGCGAGCCTGAGCCTGGGCTCTGAAGCCAGGTTGAGGGGAGGGAAGGTGTAGCGTCGGGCCGGTCTCGGGGGGAGAGGGGGACGGGGTAAGTCTAGATTTGTAAGGGCAGGTCGGGGTCCCCGGGGGGGGGGGGCAAGTCTAGACTTCCGGGGTGGGTCTGGGCTCCCGAGGACTGAAGGGGTGGGCAAGGCTGGAGCTCCAAGGGGAGCGGGAGGGCGGGCCGAGGGGTTGGGAATCAGGTCTGGGCTCCCGAGGGCAGCGTGGACAGGTGGAGGGGTGGTGGGTAGGTCTGGGGTGGGGTGGAAGGTCTGGCGTTCCACGGCAGAGTCGTTCTGGGGTTCCGACGGGGGTGTCTAGAATCCTGGGGGCGGGGGGGGGGTGGTCTGGAGTCCCGGGACGGGGGAGGGCGGGTCAGGGATTGCAAGGGCAAGTGGGGCGGGGCACGGGGTCCTGTCTGGCATCCGCGGGGGCACAGGTCGGGATTCCGCGCGGAGGGGGCCGCGTGCTCACCCGGGACCGACCCGGTGGCGCAAGCCGCGCCCCCGCCCCCCGCCGCGCCGCCCGGCGTCCCGCGGTTGCCCGGGGCAACGGGCCGGGGCGGTGCGGCGCATTGTGCAACCCCGGCGCTTAGGGTGGTCGGCCCGCGGGGCCCTGGGGGCGCGGCGCGGCGGCCGGCGCGGGGCGTGGGGCTGCGCGGGCGCGCGGGCGGCAGGGGGCGCCGGGAGCAGCTGCGGCGGGGTTGGCGCGGACGGCGGCGCGCTGATCCCCGCGGGCCGCGGTCAGTGGCGCGCGCGCTGGGACCGAGGCCCGGGCTGCGGTCCGAGGCGCAGGGGCGGGGGCCGGGGCGCCGGGCCATGGTGTCCACGGGGAGGAGTGGCCGCGCCGCCCCCGCTCGGGGTCACGCGGCCCCGCCCGGCGCGGGTTGTCGGGGTCACACAGACCCGCCCTGGCAATCAGAGGCCCCCCAAGTCATAAAGACTCGAAAGAGTCACAACCGGCCCTGGACCCCACCCCAGGTCTCCCTCGGACCCTCACTCCCGTTGGCCCTAGAGGCCCGCGCTTGGGGAGCAGAGGTGGAGATCATAGTCCCCAGGGTGGACACGCAGGGCTGGGGGGCTGCACACTGGCTGTCCCTTCCTGGGCTGTGGGGAATCGGGGTGGTCAGCACGGCTTCTCCATCCCGCAGAAGAGCCTGAGGTGGCCTTGGTGTCCCCAGGTTCACTCGTGGAGGCCTGTGCCGTCACCCCACGTGTTCCAAGTGCGCCCAGTATCCCACGCCACCCAATCCCTCCACAGCCTTCCGTGTCCTCCTTCCTCCCGCCTTTATGGAGGGAGGGGGGAGTAGGAAAGACCCACCCACCCAATCAATGGTCTTTGCTGGCAGGAAATTTCTGAAACATCATCTTTTTTTGGTTTTAAAGCTTCTTTATTTTGCACTTAACTTCCCAGGATAACCCAAAAGTGAGGTTCTGCTCCCATTTTGCATTAGCTCTGGCCAACTCAGTGCCGGCAGGCAGTTCCCCTGGGTGGGGAGGGGTCTTTGCGCCCCTTCCCAGTCTTCACCACTCCAGCCACTAGGCTCTCAGGGGTCTCCACCTCCACCTGGCCTCAGGGATTACATAAATCACGGACAAATTAAAAGTGGCCCTCACCTCCACCAGCCCTCCTATACTTTCCTCTCAGTTCAAGCCCTGGACAAAGAGATCCCTAAGGGACTCAAAATAACATAGGCCACGTTTACATGTTAGCATTTATTCAGGAGTCATTAAACTATATCAAACAAATGTAAATTGACAGAAAAAGAATCGTACATTTTTAAAACCCCATTTGTCTGGATTTCTGAAGCTCTATCTGAAATAAAGTGCAAGCCAGTACCAAGCCCTAGGTACCTAATTCCAGTTCTAAGACTCAGACTTCTGGGACATCCAAGGAAATATCAGAGTGGCCTGTGCTGTCTCCGTGGCTCCCGTCCCAGGCTCCTGAGCAGATCCCCCCGCTGGCCTCCTCGCCTGGGAGCTGTAGGAAGGGGAGGTGACCTCGACTGTGGCGGGGGGGCCTGCATGTGTGCAGGAAAGAGCCATCTCCCCTGCTCTTGCTTATTTGGGGACATGGCCAAGGACAGCAGACAGGGGCTGGCTGGCTGAGGACAATGCCTCCTCGGCTGGCACTCTCCCCCTTTCCCATGTCTCTCCTGCCTTCTTCCCGACCCAACCTGCCGTGAATGCTGTGAAGACACCCTGGCAGCCAGTCACTTGGGCTGAGCAATGAGAAACCGGGGAGGATCCTGAATCCCACCCCGCCCCAGGTCTATACCCAGTCAGCCCCCGCCAATCCTCACTAACAAGCTACAGGAAAGAGCAAACGTCAGCACCTTCCCGCACAACCGCTGAGCTCCTCACGTGAACCAGACAGACACAACCACTTGCACGTGCAGCCTTGTGAATGCAGATACTGGCCCCAAGACAGTTCCTGAAACCATGAACGTTTCCATTTTCAGAAGGTGCTCCCCGCCCACTGGAGACTTACCAGTGCCCATGTCAACTGAGAAAAGCTAATCGTTCTTCCAGAAAATTCCAGGTATACTCAGGGGACAAGGAGACAGCACACAATTCTTGGCGGTGATTTTAACTGAAGCAAATGTTATTCTCACACCCAAACCGTCTTCGCTGTCTGGCAGGAGGGGCAGTGACAGATGGAAGAGACCCGTGGCCTGGGCTGGACCTCAGGTAAGTGAGGTCAGGAAATGGAGGGAGCTGGAGAATGCCCAGTGATGACCCCCATGAGGGTTCTGGGGGGCATCTGTCTCACGTCTTGAGAATGGTAATGGGAGTGCCAGCAGAACCCATGAGAGGAGGTAGGGGGCCCAGCCCCACCTGCATCACCAAAGCCAACGAGACCCAGAAACGTGGCCCAAGTTTCTACCTTTGGCCCCACCCCAAAGAACACTGAGCTGTCACAGTGGCCAGGGTCACTCTTAGTGTGGGTGTTGACAAAAGGGCTCAGGAGCTGGGTACCACCCAGCACAAGTGCAGACAGCCCCTGCTGACCTGGGCTCTGCATACCACGCATGACATGGACATCACCGGCACCAGTGAGTGGGCAGGGTCCTTCTGGAACGGCTCGGTCTAAGACAGAAGGCAGAAGTTCGGGCACGTGAGCGCCACACAGGCACAGCTGTGGGTGTGGGGGCTGCCTGTGACCATGGTCCTGCGGAGAAGGGGCTCCCCACACAGCTCTGCTCCGTGGTCAGAGACGGTACTTGGCAGACACGTCTCCAGAGAGAAACGCCCGAGTCGGTAAGACCCACGTGGGGCCGTCCACAGCCCGGCTGTCGACTGCTTAAGGTAAGTGCTCGACAAGCATGGGCCCGGGAAGCCAGCGAGGTGAAGGAGGAGCAGACGGGCGGCTGGCCGCACGTGCAAGGCCTGCCTAGGCGTCGGTGCCGGGAGGGTCTGGCTCCAGCACGAGCCCCTTCCTCACCTGAGAGCCCCACACCACGGTGCGTGTGGTGGCGCCTTGGGGGTGAGGAACTGAAAGACTCCTAAGCACAAAATGGTCAACACTTGCCTATTTAACAACTAAACTACTAAAAGAAATGAAGACTCCACCTTGCAGCCTGGCCTGGACGAAGGTGAAGGGCAAGTTAGAAAGTGGTAGCTTCAAGACAACTAGCCAGGCAGGGGCCCTGCTCCTGCCTCGGTCTCCCCGCCCCACGGTCACTGGGCCATCTGCACCACGACGGCCCTCCACGCTTTCTCCTTGTCGAACTCCTTCAGGGGGCTTCTGGACACCTGTGGCCGAACAGGCAAAGTGTTATTTCTTCCGGGGGCCACCCGAGTGCAGGAGGCAGGTGGGAAAGCTCTGTTAACTGGAGAGCTTTTCTCACCCTGTGAAAAAAGGACAGGAAACAGCCCTGGAGCCCCGAGGGGACACGGGGGCCCCCGTTCCTCCACCCTCCCACAGACCAGCCCCTCTGTCCCGGTCCCCGCAGAAACACAGCCTGGGCAGGGGTGGGCTGTGGGGGGGGGAGGCGGGGGGGGGCAGGCTGCCATGGGGTGAGCACCTGCCTGACAGCTGACGGGACGTGGCCTGCGTCCCAGCATCGGGCAGAGCAAGCAACTACATACAGTGGGTGCCCAAAACATACCCACAGATGGTGCCATCGATCTAAGGGACGGGTGCCCCCACACAGAAGGCCCCGGGTCCGGCCCTGCGTGTATGCAGGCACCATCGGGGGTGGGACACCCAGGGAAGGAGGGCACTTGAGGCAAAGGTGACCAAACACCTCCAGAAACAGGGAGGGCAGCTGCAGGCCCCAGAGCCTCTAGAACCTTCTGTTCTGGAACCCGGTGGGAACACGCATTCACCAGACTTGGTGCCCCCACAAAGAACCAGGTGGGTCTCTCAAAGGGCCTGGGGGCCAAGCCATCCCCACAGGAGACCCAGCCTAACTGGTAAAAACAAGGAAATGACCCCATCTGCAGGTTTCAATGAAGGAAAGCGCAGGAGAGGATGAAGGCCAGGGTTGCTGAGGAAGAGCTGACGGCGGGAACACAGGCACACTCGCACAAAGGCCCCGTGGTTGGTAGTACCAGGTGGGAGGAGGGTCTGGTCCACCCACGGCGTCCCTCGTGGACCCCGTGGCAGCCTCCCCAGTACACAGCGTAAACACCTCTGGGCCAGCAGCTCCTGGGGAGGAGACCCTGGCCCCCTCAGCCCTCCAACTGTGGGGGGTGGGCAAGACCCGGTGGCCTGGAGACTGGCAGAGGGGCTCGCATGACCCTCCAGAGCCTGCCGGACAGAGGTCACTGAGGCCACATCTACAGGGAGCTCAGTGGGCACCCCTTCCCCTCAGAGCCGCGCCCCTGAGAGGGGCCAGAGAAGGAACTTCTGTGGCTTCTGGGGATCCTGGCCAGCTTCCTATCCATGTTTGCAGGAGTAAAACTGAAGGCATTCAGTCTATACCGTTTTCAGGACTGGATCTGTGTTTAGGGCCACCCCACAAGGACGGGGAGATCACCGTGTTGAAGGCCACTCACCTCCCCTGCTGGGCGCTCCTGCTGGCCGGTCTGCGCAGCATCCCAGGACGCGCCCAGCTTGAAGCTCACGCACTGGATGACGGTGCCAGTGTTGAGGCCGGCTTGCAGCAGCAGCTGCAGCATCAGAAGCAACCTCAGCACGTCGTAGGATTGCTGGTGGGAGACAAGGCGGTGAGCTCACGGCCCGCCCCGGCCCCTGGCTCTCAGCCACCCAGGCCTGCCACCTGCACCGGAGACGCCACGCCCTCCAGCCCAGGCAGCCGTGCAGGCAGCTCCCCTCCTCCCACACACCCCCCTTCTCCCCAGGACCTTCCTAGAGCACTTGAGTGAGTTGGTGTGAATCGATTTCAGGTTTTCAAGGTACGTACACTTCTGCTGATATCAGGAACCTGAGCAGTAATCATTCTGTCTCGTGAGTGGGAGTCAAAGAAATCAATTTTGTCAGTTGTCATCCTGGGTTTAACAGATGCCATAAAAATGGCCCACAAGCGGCAGAGCCCTGTGGGTAGCCCGGGGGCTCACAGTCAAGTCTCCCACATCCTGTAACCACTACCAATAGAGCCGGTGACACAGAGGGTGTCCGTATGGGGTGAAGTGACCGGTTACGAGGGCTCTGAGCCGGAGACGGGGCCCCTGGGCACTGGTGCACAGACACCATCAGCAGATTCTCTTGGAGCTCAGGCTGGCAGCTGTTGGAGGGAAGGGGGCTGAGGAGTGCCTGGGGTCAGAGGGGGTGATGGGGGCGTGGGGGAGCCTTGGCGAGCAAAGGGTCCAGTGAGCACCCAGCCCTCCCAGTCGCAGGCATCCTTCGGCAGAGACACAAAGCAACCGAATGATAACACAAAACCCCCGGCTCCATACTGTGTCACTGTTGAGAGAGAGAGGGAGGGAGGGAGGGAACAGAAACACCTCTCCTCAAGCTAATGTAGAAGTTTAGCCACAAGCCCCATTTGAAAAAAAAAAACAACAAAAACCACTGTTTTCTGGAGCCAGGGAAGTTGATTCTAAAACTTACATAAAAAACACGCAACAGGGGCGCCTGGGTGGCGCAGTCGGTTAAGCGTCCGACTTCAGCCAGGTCACGATCTCGCGGTCCGGGAGTTCGAGCCCCGCGTCAGGCTCTGGGCTGATGGCTCGGAGCCTGGAGCCTGTTTCCAATTCTGTGTCTCCCTCTCTTTCTGCCCCTCCCCCATTCATGCTCTGTCTCTCTCTGTCCCAAAAATAAATAAACGTTAAAAAAAAAACAAAAAACAAAAAACAAAAAACAAACAAAAAAAAACACGCAACAAAAGTGAGGTGACCCTGAAGAGCAGAGTGATCAGGAACTGGGCATCCAGCCCGCCAGCTGGCGAAGCCTGTTCGAAAGCTTCCATAATCGGGACAGGGCGGCACCAGACAGCAGATGGAGGAGAACGACAGGTGCAGACACAGACAGAAGCTTCACGTGCGACACGGGCAGCATCTCAGATGCCGAGGAAGCCCCGGAGAGGAAAGGCGAGTTCCTTATGCTCCAGGATAAACTCCCACTGGACACACAAGTAGTCGTCTTTTTCTTTTTTAATGTTCACTTATTTTGAGACAGAGAGTGAGAGCGAGCAGGGGAGGGGCAGAGAGAGGGAGACAGAGAATCCTAAGTGGGCTCTGCACTGAGGCTCAATCCCGCACACCGTGAGATCGTGACCTGAGCCAAAATCAAGTAGTAGCCTTTCTTGTCGCGGCTTAAAATCCCAAAGCAACAAATAAACATGTTGATAAATCTGACCACAAAGAACAAACAAACAAAAACCTTCCTCACGACAAAAATCACGAGTGGAACGAAAACCAGCTGGCCCGTGGGAGCCACTATCCAGATCTTCTGTTACAGAGGAGACACCCAAATACTGGTGAAGCTCAAAGTCCACTAGACAGTGAGCAAAAGACAGGACAGAGCTTACTGGAAAAGAAATGCCAAAACCACCAGGCACAAAGGCCCAGAGTCTCGTGTCCAGAGACACGCACACTGCAGCCCCACCAGGCACGCTGGCTCACCCACGTGACAACACTGGGTGACAACACTCTGTGCTGGGCTGGTGCTCGTACCGGCGGTGGGACGGAAAATAGGGCCTCCCGTGAGGGGGACTCATCACCATTTCCCCAGACCAGAGATGTGTCTGCCCTCTGGCCCAGCAACCCCTCTCCGAGGTCACTGTCCTAATGTCGCACCACACAGACTCCAAACCAGGCGTGGGCACTGAGTTATTTGTAACAACAGCAGAAACTGGGAGCAATCCGTCTCCACCCTTTGGGGACAGGCTGGGAAAACTGTGTGGCGTCACAATGTGCGTGTATAATTAAAGGACACAGAAAAGCTCCTGTCCTCGATGTGAAGAATGCGAACAGAAAATATTGAAGTCGACCACGTATCGAATCAATACTACAAACACACGCAGAAAGGGGGCTGTTTCTCTCCTGAGTGGGGTGAAAGCGAGCTGTAAACTCACTCGGCAGGTGTGCTGCTGGTGGTAACATTGGTGGTGCAATTGTGACAATTTTTACATACAAGATAAAATAATAGCTACCCCCTCAATATTATCAGGAAACGAAATTTTGGAGTAAAAAGAATACTAATACAAAACAACAGAAGTTCACAACAACAACAAAAAATCCAGCGTGTGATTCTGAACTGGAAATACAATATCAATTCAGGATCTTGACGGAGGCTGAGAAGCAATGATGCCCCCTTATGAATGAGCACACGCAGCCCTCAGATCTCGATGTCTATGTACGCCTCCCTCTGAGGGGCCTGCGTGGGTCTGGGGCGAGGCAGGATGAGGTGAGCCTGGGTCACCCCCCATGTCTGCAAGGAGAGGCTGACGGGTTACTGCAGGGAGCACCGGGCTGCAAGGTGCTCCCTCCGGCCACAGCTGGGCCAACATGAGCATCAGAGAATAATGACAGCAGCACTGTGCAGATAACAAAAACCCGTGAGTCCTTGGCGGTGCCCGGAAGGGAAGAGGGACAGGAGAGCTGGGCGTCTATCACCTCTCTTCACCCCTAGGTGTGACACAAGCGCTCAGGCCGGGGCCAGCCGCCAGGGCCGGCCCCGCACAAGGTGTGGGGACAAGGCACCCGCAGGTGTCCGGCTGACACCATGGCTGTCTCCTTCCTGTGAAAGCCCCCACCCTCCACCACCACCAAGAACACTCTGGCGGCTGCCGCCCAACCAGGCGGGAGGTGACAGCACGTGCTCTTGGCCTCACTCCCACTGGTGTCACAGGAAACAGATCCACACGTGGGACCTTCTCCCAGACCACTGGCCAGGACTCCAAACTATCAGGGCCACAGGGGAAAAGGTGGGGACTGTCCGGACTCGAGGGAGACTCGACGGCAAGTTGTGCCCCTCAGCGGGTCCCGCTCTGCGAGCTTCAGCCTATGAGGCACATTCTTGGGACGGTCTGTGAACAATGAACGTGACACTGCATGATTTTGGGCCTCTCACATGCCATGGTGGGATTGTGAGTGTGTAAGAGGCAGTCCTTCTAGAAAAGTTAAAGTATTTAAGGTAAAGGGTCCTGCTGTCCCTCACCTGCCACTCACTTTCAGATGCTCCCGAGAAATGGTCCCACCCGTCAGTATGAACACACATGTACACACAACACATAAAGCACTTAGAATCCTGGTGTTTACCGTGGTGTTCTCTAACTTTTCTGTACATTGGAAATGGCCCACGAAAAACACCTGGGAGCAAATACCACGCGTGCTGGTGACAACGTGAGGCATCTAAGAAACCAGCCTAGTGACGTGTGTCTGAGCCTGTGGAGACAATGAAGTGCTGAGAGACCCCAGACAAGTTCTAGTTAGAGGCACGCTGTATGTGCAAAGAGACCCAACTCTCCTCACGTTTATCTATAAACTTGTGATTCCAACGGAAATTCCAACAAGGTCTCTCATACAACTGGATGAAGGATAGCTTCCAAAGTGAGAACGGAAGGAAGAAGGGCTGAGAAAATCCAACAGCATCATGAAGGAGGGGTGTCTAGGTGGGACGCAGGGCCGCCTGAGACCAGGCAGAATCGCCCGAAGTTAGAAGAAGAGGCAGCCTGCACGGAACAAGACTGCATGGGCATCAGAGAAGGGAGCGCAGACACCTGGCTGTCCGCGCAGAGAAGCAAATTAGACGTGGCCTCGTGCCACATGCAGAAGCAGCTGCACGCAGGTCAGACGCTCACGCGGGCCACCTGTCCCTCGAGACTCTCCTCCCACACAGCCTCTGGCAGCAACACCAGGTTCCCACAGGGTTCTGACAGAACAACGCATACCTTGATGGCTGGCGGGTAGTCTTTGAAGATCTCCAGGATTCTCATGATGCTGAACGACAGGTACCCAGAGGCAGTGAACAGCAGCGGGGACGTGAGGCTGCAGATGGCAATCAGCACCTCCACCTGACGGGAAGCAGGTGAGAACGCGGGTCTGGCCGGCCCGAGGGGCCTGGGAGCCGCTGTCTGCACAGGCAGGGGTGGACGTCTGCCACAACGTGAAGGGAGGGTGGACGTGGCCCTGGGCTCAGCACGAGGCCCTCGCCAGGCTCTCTGCACTCGGTCACCATGAGCTCCACGCGTGGCTTGTGTCCCACCAGATCCCCTGCCTCGTGCACAACTAACCACTCTGTTCAAAGAGCAACACAAACGAACGGCCGGCCTTCCCACTGCCCTAAACCCTGTTCCTTTAAAACCCCACCCACATCGGAGGCCGCACAGCCTCGTGCAGGTGCTGATAAAGCACGAACTCAGGTGTCACTGTCAAACGACAGACCTGACAAGACTCAGGATGGGCCGGAAGGACCAGGTGTCATCCTTCCTACGCTGAGTCACGGGACTCTCCTGACTTTCACACCAGATGTGCTCACTTCCAGCCCTCAGAGTGCCACACAGCCCTCGCCAGGCCGCCCCTGGCTCGGCACCCTCTCAGGCTCAGCCCTGCAGCCCTATCACCGTGGGGGAGAGCCCTGTCACATGGCAGCCCGGGAAGGGGTGAGCCAGGCCCTAGCAGTGCACAGCAGGTCCCTGGTACCTGGGGACAGGGCCTCACTTACCAGACACTTGCTTGGACACTCAGCTGTGACGTGACTGGCAATGGCGCTTGGAAAACACTAAGAGAAAACAAAACACAAAGATTTCAGAGGTGACAATCAAGGAAGTTAATTCCAATCACGTGCTCCTGTTTTGATGCGCACATCCTTGTGGCCAGTAGAGCCAAAGGCTGCCTTCCTGGCTAGGGGGCTGGCAGGGCTGGAAAGGGCCGGGGGGAAGTGGGGTGGCCTCTCCGAGGCCTCATGTGCTCTGTTCCATGGCTGCAACGCACGTCTGCAAAGAAGCTGCAAGAGCCACACCAGGAGTGGCCTGGACGTCCCGGAATTGCTGCCTGTGACATTTTGCCACCTCGGCTGAGATCGGGGACACCTGCCCTGAGTATGCGTGCGTGTGCCTGCTCAAACTGAGGCCATTCTCCTGAACCATCTCAACTCAGCATCACACTGAGGAAATGTCATACGGATTATGTGTGTCACCTGTGTTCAGATTCTCCCAACTACCCCAGTGATGTCCTGTCTTAGGTGTTCTTTGTCCCTGGTTTAGGATGCAATCAGTGATCACAATGTGCTTATGAGTCCCCTTGACCAGGGAGACCTAGGTCATTGTCAGATGCAGAGGTCCTGAAGAGCACACCAGCTAGCTGCAGATGGGCATTAGCTGGGGCCAGTCTGGTGCTTCCTCATCATCAGACTCAGGGAGCCCCAGGAGACATGGCTCCCCGCCAGGCCACCCACCACACTATGACCTAGCGGTTAGGTGGGCTCTTCAGTGGCTCTCCTCCACTAAGAGGGCCCTTTCCTCTTTATGCTCAATAAACGTCTTTTTCCACTTATTTTAAGAAGCTTGACTTAGTTTCACGCCATTCCAGCAGAGAGGGAAGCATAGCAGGGCACGTCCTTCCCAAGGTGCCGAGTGCTGAGCCTATTAAACCCACTGAGCCCACGGGCCCAGGTGCATCCAAGGTCTAGTTACCTGGCCACACGCACAGCAAAGGAAATGACCACACGCTGGGTGGCAGCAGACTCCT
The DNA here is from genome assembly GCF_016509475.1 of Prionailurus bengalensis. Lineage (NCBI taxonomy): Eukaryota > Metazoa > Chordata > Mammalia > Carnivora > Felidae > Prionailurus > Prionailurus bengalensis. The sequence goes on from NC_057358.1 coordinate 141,518,881, forward strand.
CCCCTTCGTGGGAGTATCTCAGCACCCTGGACACTGGGGGGACATCTATACTTGTTCAGGAATCTGGCCTGAGGGTGAGTGGGACAGAGGCAGGCTTGAGGCCACGAGATCCCCGGCAGCAGCTAGAGGGCTGAGAGGGGAGCAGGCCAAGGATGGCGGAGAGAGCAGCACTTTGGAAGCCCTGGTGTGGGTGCGACAGATAAGCTCGTTATGGGCAGGGGTGTGGGTATGGCTGCAAGGGTGGGTGGGCCTGGCCCAGGGAGTCTGCTCGCTCTAAGGAATGCGAGAGGTAAAGGTGTCCATGCAGGAACCTCCCCCCAGATTAGCGTTTCCATCAGGGCTCTATGGCTGTTAGCAGAGGAGGGGCTGCGGATGTGGAACAGCCACTGAGGAAGTGACTGGAGTGGCCCCAACAAACGTGGCGGGGTGGGGGCACAAGTTTGCTTACCACCCCCTGGACTGGCAGGAAACTGGCCCATGGGGAGGAGGGCAGTTGATACACACCCGCTCGTATACAGATACGTACCAGGCCTAGGGAGGCTGCTGGGACAGGCTCTCGGCCAGGCCCCAAGCCCTGGACCCCTGCCTGGTCTACGTCCTTGGCCTCTCCACGGTCTACTCCAACCAGGGCTGGGGCAGGTAGAGCTGTCTGACCCTCCCACCCCGGGGGCAGAGAGGGAGGAGCATCTGCAGACAAAGGGCCAGGGAGGCCGGGTGTGGGGGAGATGGCCACAGCCTCTGTGGTGGATGTTCAGGCAAGTAGCTCTGCACTATAAGCTTTAGGACAATATTGGGTCTCCGTCCTCAGTAACTCAAGGACATAATTCCAAGTGCTTCCATGTCACCTCAGAAGTTAAACATGCAGACGCGCCTTTTTCACAGCCTCACTCACTGGGGCAGGCAGAGAGGCAAGCACTCTGTGAGTCCCACCTGCGCACTGGCAGCAGGTGACCAGGTGAGTGACCCCATCCCACGGCCTCCCTGCCTGCTCTCTCCCCCCAGGCTCCAGTCCTCGGGGAGTATCTAGGGCTCAGCAAGGTTGGGCACAGGCACCCCCAGTGTTGCTGAGCCCCAGGACGCAGCAGGAGTCCAGCCCCAGCACCCGACACAGGCTGCTGCGGCCCAGCCACGCCAGTCTCGGCCTTCCCGCAGCTGAATGCACATGTGGTCAGGACAAAGACCACCCTCTCGAGGCAGCATCAGGAAGAAGAGCATGTGGACGAGCTGCATATGCTGTGTCTTAGTCGTTCATCCAGGATGACCCCGGACAGCAGGGTGGGACAAACCAGGCCCTTCCCGCAGGCATCACCATGTGACACAGTGACACTGCAAAACAGTCATGGGATGACGATGTCCGGAAGCACAGGGTGCAGGTGTTTGGGATGTGTCACTTGACTGTAGGATTTCAGGCACGCAGGGGTTGATTTGAACTGTTCCATGCAGATGGGAGGAGCCCGCACCAGCCAAGGCCCCTACCCAAATGGGAGGCACTGGGTCAGATGCTCCACGGGCTGCGTTTCCGTTAAACACTAAACGACATTAACTTGTGTAAACAAACTTAGTCGCTCATAAAATGATGAACGAGCCATATCTAACACAGTGACCTCATATATCAGGCACTTATCATGCACGCACGAAGCGTTGTGCTGGGAGTTTACCACAGCAGTATTTAATATAAAATAATAGCATAAATATATTACATTTTACAAAACACACATTGGGAAACAATATGTTACGTATTCTAGACCTGATGTAAAATAACGTAAAATAATCATTCTTCGTTCTTCAAGAAAAAGTAACATAAAAACATGAAACGATATCGATTCACATTAAAACAATTAACAGGGGTGCCTGGGTGGCTCAGTTCGTTGAGCATCTAACTTCAGCTCAGGTCATGATCTCATGGTCTGTGAGTTCAAGCCCGCATCGGGCTCTGTGCTGACAGCTCAGAGCCTGGAGCCTGCTTCAGATTCTGTGTCCCTCTCTCGCTCTGCCCCTCCCCAGCTCATTCTCATTCTCTCTCTCTCAAGAATAAATAAACATTAAAAAAAAAAAAAAAAGTTAACCTTCTGACCCATTTTATCTTTGATTCTCAAATTCCTCCAACTGTGGGGCCAGCAAGGACCCTGGCGCGGCAGCCAAGAAGCGTCCTGCTTGGCCTGCCAGCAGCCACCTTCCACCCTCTTCTCTTCCAGCTGCTCCCTTGCCTGAAATCCACCAAAGCTGAGCTCCAAGACTGGCAGTGACTGTCTTGGGGACAGTAGCCAGGGCTCGGCCAGTGGCCGGGTGACCCGCGCACATATGAGGGTCACAAGGGTGTACTCACGGCCACTAAGATCCAAAAGAACGTCACGGAGAGGTGTGGTCCCGAGACAGCATCATCCACGTTCAGAGCGATGACCCCACCCAGGACGGCAGAGACGCCAGCAATCACCTCGATGACCTGGAGGGACAGAGCACATAGGCAGGGCCACCAAGGGAGTGTCTCTCATGCTGCAGGTGGGCAGGGGGACGCGAAGAGGATGTTCTAAAGAGCTCAGGGCAAAGTAGCCACAGGCCCTATGTTGAAATGTTGAGGAAGATCTCTAAAAGAACACCAAAAAATGCGTAGCTCCCAACTCAAAATTACTGGAAAAGGAAAAAGGTGGGAGAAGAAAGGACGAAGCTCCCACCAATTCAAAGGAAGGCAGGAAAAGCAAGAGAAGGCACGGAAACTAGGAAACAGAAAGGTGGCAAAACAAAGTACAGATGTGGCAGTGCAGGACGCAGACTCACAGGTGAGGCCACCGAGAGGGTGACAGATGGGGGAAGGATGAGACGCAGTCCCATGCTGTGACAGCAGCACCCTGAACACAAGGACGAGACAAGCTGATAGTCAGGGCAGGAAGACACAGCCCGCCCGTGCTAACCAAAAGAGAGCTGTGCACTTGACCAGTCAACACAGACTTTATGGCAAAAGCCATCAGCAAGGGCAGATTTGCTAAGTAATCGTGAGAATAGGAAACAACTGTGAACTTGTACATGACAAAGCCCCAAAAACCCATGGCAAACAGCTACGGAACCACACACAGAAATCACGAGCACTATGCTCAGAGCAGGGGGCTTAACACATCTTCCACAGTATTAGGACAAGTGAACCAAAGAAACAAGCTAGAAACACATAAAAGACTTGCAATACAGTTTACAAGAGAGGGCAGCCACATGATCTATCCTTCAAACCAGGACAATTCCGAGTGACAGGGTGAACTTAAGAATTCCTTGTGGATGGCAGATGTCACTCAGGACAGTGTGTCACCATGGACCTTTCCCAAATAAAATAAAATAAAATAAGAAGGAAAAATTTAAAGTTTATCTTACTGAATAGGATTTCAGGACCCGAGCAGGAAATGCCACTTCATACAAAATGTTGGTGCTATCTGACATGGAACCCTAAAGAGAGACAGACAAAATGTTTGGCCGGGTGACTTTACATGTGCTGTGGCAGAGGGGTGGGGGGGGGGGGGGTGGGGGGGGAGGGAGAGGTGCACCCTCGCAGCCCACTGCCCAGGCTGTTGGCACTGGCTGGCCACGTCCAGGCTGTCACTTTGGCCGGGTTCTAAATTACTAGCATGTGGGAGCCACTGGTGGCTCTTTAGACTTGAGCTATTCCTTGCACGTGAAAACAGAATTAGCTGCTGTGACCCCAGTTTACAAGGTGACACTTTTAGCAGACCTGGTCTCTCGATGGGAAATGATGGGGCACCGGTACTTGATCAGAATCACACCATGGGGAAGTTGTGTCGCATCTTCTACCTTGCCTTCCTGAGGCCATCGGCCTCATGAGACCCTGGCGGGCTGGGGCTGCATGCGGTGCCCTGGGGCAGCCTACCCTCGTGTGCATGGGTGAGTGTTCGGGGGGGCCTGCTGCATGCCCCGTGCGGCGCAGGGCTGGACCCACCTTCTGCTTACAATACGTCTCGCTCGACCGTGCTGAGATGATCACCGTGGCTGCCATGAAAAGCTCCAACAGAAGGAGAAGAATCAGATTAAAATTTATCTGCCAAAAAAGAACACATAGGTCTGTAAGACTAGTTCTCTTCACTTTTCCTTCTGCAAATGTAGACAAAGGCTTAGACACCTGTTTAAAGCTCTGGGCATCTTTTTCTGTCAAAGGCCAGATGCCAGGCACAGGGGCCATACATCCCCTCTGACTCAAGTGTGTCTGTTTTGTTTTGTTTAAACCATTCTTAGCTCAAGGGCTTGCTGTGGCCATTGAGCTAGAGGCTACTCACCCGATCTAAACCTTCCTTAGTGGTTTGCCCCCTGGGTGTTTAAGGACGTTTTGAAAACCCGCACACCTTTACACAGCCCTATGCATAACTGCCCAAAACCAAACAGGGCCTTAGAGGTGATAAAACTGTTCCATGTCTTAATTGTGTTGGCAATTAAAGGAATCCATCCCTGTATTCATAACCAATGAATAAAAAACTAAAAAAAGTAAATTTAACTATAGGATTTGCAAACCAGCCAATATGGAGCCCTGGCCCAACACCCCCTCTGTGGGGCTCCCACACTCAGGGCCTCCCTCACCTGCCCCCACCACCCCGGGCAGGTGCCCGACAACCAGGGGATCCCTGGGGCCCAGGGACGTGATTCACACCAGCCAGTTCTAAGCCTGCACCTGCCTCACCCACAGGAAAGGTTCCCTCTCTCGTTCCCATTCTGCCTCCTGACTGCCTGGTGCTTCCCCCTGTAGCCCCAGCCTGGGCACGTCGTGCCCCCTCCCCTTGGGACCTGTGAGTGATGAGCTGTCTTTCCAATGGCCGTTGTCCCCTGATCTGTTGGCCTCCCCAGACCACAGTGATAATAAAACCTATGTTTAAAATCAAATGAAATTCATTATTCGATCTATAGAACTCTACCTGCAAAATTGAAAACAGAGAATCATCATTCTTTTATAGTATTTGGTGGAACACTAACAAAAACTGACTGTCTATTAGGCCACAAAACAAGCCTTGGTAAATTCCAAAGAACCTACACTACAGGTTGGGCATTCTGACTGTAACATAATCAGAAAAACCACCACCAATGGAAGACTGTGAAAGATAGTCCCGTATGTCTGTTTTATCAGGGTCCTGGTGAGAAAGAGAGGAACACCCAAGAGGAGGGGCTAGAGGAGATTTAATGAGAGGATAGCTCTCAAGTCTGGGCCAGGGTGAAGGGAAACCTGGAAGGGTAGTGGTGACTACTGAGGACAAGGGCAGTGAAGGAGTGGCCGAGAGAGAGAACCCAGCCTCCATCCAACTACACCCCCAAAAGGCTCAGAGCCAGGGGAAGGAACAGCCTAAGCACCCTCAAATGTCCCATCTGAATGAGTCTCTCATGGGCTGACCCCAACGGAGGCCAGAAGGCAAAATGCTAGCGGAACCAGCCCACATATGCCACCTCCTGGACAGACAGGGAGACAGTGGGTGGGAAGTAGGTTTGGAGGTACCAAAAGGGAAATCTGCAAACACGTAGGACCAAACAACGATGAAAATCCATGTCACGTCAAATCTGGGACGCACCTAAGCTGGAGCTGAGAGACAGGGCCAGAGGCACCCCCGCTGGGCTGGGCTTTCAGCTCATGACAGGTGTAGCACACTGATCGACCCACCGATTGACCGACCAAGGAGCAGCCCCAAAAACACAGGGAGCAAGGACATGACAGACACCAGGAAAGAGAAAACGGCAACCAGAAACAAACCAAAGGAGGTTCCCCAAGAGCTAGTTCTTGGAAAAGAATGAGATACAATAAAGACACAAATTAAATTCTGGGGGGAGGGGTGGGGGGAGAGAAGGAAAGAACTAAAAACGGAGCACATTTAAAATAGGGAGCTATTGGGGCGCCTGGGTGGCTCAGTCGGTTGAGCGTCCGACTTCGGCTCAGGTCATGATCTCACGGTTCGTGGGTTTGAGCCCCGCGTCAGGCTCTGTGCCGACAGCTCAGAGCCTGGAGCCTGTTTCGGATTCTGTGACTCCCTCTCTCTGACCCTTCCCCGTTCATGCTCTGTCTCTCTCTGTCTCAAAAATAAATAAACGTTAAAAAAATAAAATAAAATAAAATAAAATAAAATAAAATAGGGAGCTATATCACTATCTACTACGTGCCAGTAATTTTGAAAAACTGGATGATATTGGAGGAACTTTTTAAAAAAATTTTTTTTTCAACGTTTATTTATTTTTGGGACAGAGAGAGACAGAGCATGAACGGGCGAGGGGCAGAGAGAGAGGGAGACACAGAATCGGAAACAGGCTCCAGGCTCCGGGCCATCAGCCCAGAGCCCGACGCGGGGCTCGAACTCACGGACCGCGAGATCATGACCTGGCTGAAGCCGGACACTTAACCAACTGCGCCACCCAGGCGCCCCAAGAGGAACTTTTTTTTTTTTTTTCCTAAAAATTTTTTTTTCAACGTTTTATTCATTTTTGGGACAGAGAGAGACAGAGCATGAACGGGGGAGGGGCAGAGAGAGAGGGAGACACAGAATCGGAAACTGGCTCCAGGCTCCGAGCCATCAGCCCAGAGCCTGACATGGGGCTCGAACTCCCGGACCGCGAGATCGTGACCTGGCTGAAGTCGGACGCTTAACCGACTGCGCCACCCAGGCGCCCCAAGAGGAACTTTTAATAAAATAGAAAATCTGACACAAGACGACACAGAACACGTCGATACTAATAATGAAGGCCTCCCTCAGCAGCAGCTCTGGGTGGAGAGGACTTCACAGGCAAGTTCTACCCAACTTTCAAGAAGCAGTTCATTCTATCAAGTCGTTCTGAAACACAAGAAATCAGTGCTGCCTCGCTTACTTTACAAGGCCAGTGTAGCCTTGACTCTAAAACCAGATGAAGGAAATCTAGGCCCATTTCACCCAGGACATGCAGAAAACCTGAACACAACACCAGCTAGTCACCCTGTCAAGACTATCTAAAATAATACTGTTGTGTTTGAGTAAGGTTTATTCCAGGAAAGAAAGGCTCAACACCAGAAAAATCTGTCAATCTAATAAAGTGAGGAAAGGTCATCTTAACATATGCAAAAACAAACTATTAAAATTCAACACATAATTATATTTTTAAAATGAAAAACTCATGACAAACCAGGACTTGAAGAGAACATTTTCAACTTGGCAAAAGTTACATATCAAGAATTTAACAGAGACTCTTTCGATGCAACTCATTTAAAGTCAGGAATAAGACAGAGACGCCCCACTGGTTCCCACTGCGGTGGGAACCCTGCCACAGCTAGAGAAAGGGAAAGATGGTAGGACTGACGTGGATGTTCGCACGGTCATTGTTTGCGGAGGATGTAATCACCTGCACCGAAGAACCAATACAAAACTATGAAGAATAAGAGAGTTCAGCAAGGTTTCCAAACACAAAATCTACTGACAAAATTCCCTTTTTATTTAAAAACTGGTACAGTCTGAATAGGTTTGTACTTAAGTGAATATATAGCAGCAACGTCAATCTCCTGGTTTTGACATATTCTGATTATGTAAGATACTGTCATCTGGGGAAGCTGGGTGAAGGGCACACAGGAACTCTCTGTATTTGTGCAAATTATTGAGTCTTAAAATATTGCAAAATAAAAAATTAAATCAATACCCTCTCTCTGCATTCTGATAATTCATCTGAAAACATAACTTAAAAAATAAGCACCATTCATACTGGCAACAAAATCTGTAAATGATCTAGGGATTACTTAACCAAGAATAAACAGAACATTAAGACCCTAATACAGGACACAGAAGATGATTTGAGTGAGTACAGACCATCTATGCTCCTGGGTAGAATGATTTAACATAACAAAGATGTCAAGTTTCACAAAATTACTATATCAACTTAAAATCATCATAGCATAATCCCAGGTGCAGCTGTTGAGGAACTCAATAAACCTATTCTAAAATCTATTTAAAGTCAGAGAGGCCAGCTGTGAAGTGGCGAGGGGGGGGGGGGGGGAGGGGGTGTGGCTCTCCCACAGGACATTAAGGCCTGCCCAGGGTATCCTCATAAAAAGCATGGTGTTGCCCAGTAACAGACAAACTGGTGAGAAACAGTGGCAAAATCACTTCTGCGTGGGAATTTGACACATTGTGTGTGTGGGGGGAAGCAAGTTCTGTGACTCAAGGAGAGAGAGACAACCTCCATCTACAGATGAGCCGATGTTAAGGGCAGGCAACTAGCAGCAAAGGAAGCTAGGAGATAAAAGCAGAGGAAGGGGTGCTCAGAAGCATCAGTGATGAGAAAACATGAAGGGAAGTAACAAGCAGCTCCCGCTGTAGTCATCTGACTGGACACAGTAGAAAATCGGTGATCCCAAACGTAGGGAAGGTCTGGGCCCTGAGAAGCCTGCGCATGCAGTGAGGGTGAGAACAGGGCCCTGTTCTTGAACAAGCGAGTCCAGGGAGACGGCACCTCTTGGTATATGAGACCCCTGCAGACACGTGTCTGCACCTGCTCCCGGCAGTGGGGCATCACAGGTGACCCTCTGGATCTACCCCTAAAGAATGCTGGGTAGATGGGGGAACCCACAGTGGATGTGGCACAGTGTTAACGGTGAGCAGCCTCATCGTGAGCTGGATGGACCCCCAAGTGCAGGCAGAACGGCAGGAACAGATAAGCTCCCCCGTGTACATCGTGTGGGGGAGGAGGGCTCCCCTGCATACATCGTGTGGGGAAGCTGGGTGGAGGCTGAGGATCCAGGGCCCGGCACGAGCAGGGAGAAGGGGTGTGGGAGCCACAGTCCCAAGGGTCCCATCCTGTGTGTGGTTTTCTATTTCCCCACGTGTACGTGAGCACGCGCCCCCAGACACCGGTGGTTCGGACGTTGGAGCCACGCGTCCTTAGTGCCACAGACAGCACTTTCAGTGCTGTGTGGCTTGACCTTCACGTGACAGGAACTATGTGAGGGCCTGGTTACCCACGGATTCTGGCACAGTGGCCTGGGCACGGTGGGGACTGGAGTTCTAGCTTCAGGAGAGGTGGCGCTGTGGCCACGGCCACACTTGAGGAGAAGGCCGGGTGGCATGGCATGCGGCTTCACCCACCTTTCAGCATTTATTTACCTGTTTGCGGTCTTCGGGGGCACTGCCCTAGGCAACGTGGACATTCCAGTATGTGTTCTGGTTTGGGGTTTTTGCCACGATACCCAGTGCTGCTAGCAGCCACACTTTCTGGTCGAGCATGCAAGTGTTATCTCCAAGGCCTGCACTGTCGGGGGTGTGTACACGGAGTCACAGCGCGTGTGCTTCTTCGGAACGTACCTGCAGATGCCAGACTGTTTCCAAAGGGTGTAAAAGCTGCCCCAGACGGGAGGCAAGCACCTGGGGCTTCTGCCCATCTGATGCTTGAAATGGCAACTCTTTACGGTTTTCATTTACCTCCTCTTGATTATAGTGAGGCTGAGAGTCACTCCAGCTGCCTGGTGGCACGGGGCTTTCCTCCTCGGCGAGTGCCCGAGGCAGCCCGGTGCCCTAGATCTGCAGCGGGAGCTCCCCACACACCCTGGGACAGGTCCTCCTTCCAGCGTGTGCCCCTGCGTCTCCCCTGGCTAGGCTCCAACACGAGGGCGCAGTACCACTACGCGCAAGTCCAGGACTATGGTTGGCGCACGCGGAGTGGCTTCAGGCTAGCCTGCTCCAGGAGGGCTCCCCTGCCTTCCTGGACCGCTGTTTAGTAACCCCTGGCTGTGGGCTGAGTTCCCGGCCTGCTGTCAAGGGGCTGCCTTCCCTGGCCCTTGGTCACTAAACGTGTCGGGTCCTGCTGACAGGTGCTATTGCTCTGGACCCACTGAGAGGCGCCCTCACCGGCCCTCAGCCGGGACTTTAACGAAGTCCTGGCTTAATGAAGGTTTAATGAAGAAGTACCGGTTCTCAGTAAGGCTTCATGATTTTCTACAAAACAGCCTCACAAAACTTTTGCTTCATTTATTCCCAGGAACTTCACAGGCTTGTCTCTATAAAATAATGTCTGTATTTAAATTACATTTCCAAAGTCTTCTGTTGCTAGCACAATTGTTTTACTCTGATTTTCACACCTTGCAACCTTGCTACATGTGCTCAATTCTAAGGTGGAGTCAGTGGGAACCCCTCTTCTGCAGACAATGTCAGTGTGAGTGTCCCTTCCGGGTCCACGTGTGTTCATGTTTCTGCCTTACAGGCCTGGCTGAGACTTCCTTGGGCCCCCCATCCTTTTCTGATCTTGAAAATAGTGAGTTCAACATTTCCCACAAAACAGAGGCTTTTTTTTTTTTTTTTTTTGAGGTATCTCTGATGAGTCTTCGTTTCTTAGGAAACTGGGATTCTCTTCTGGCATCATAGTCTAAATGGTAAGGTTTTTCCGTTTTTCTTAGTGGTTCATAAAGTAACCGTATAACTTCCAATCAACAGCATCACAGATTTGATGAAATACGTTGCCAAAGAGACATTAGAAATACTATCAATAAATCCATCTGCTGTAGTCAATGCAAGAATCAAATACAGACAATTCTCAAAAGCATAAATGAAATTCTCAATATTTGTTAGACTCCAGAGCTATGACACACATGTACTGTGTCAACCCAATGACAGCACTGTCTCAGGCCCAGACTCAGTGGGACCAGAACCCCTGGTATCTGCATCAGCAGGAAGACATGTCCAGGAGAAAACAGGAAAACGTTTGGGACCCACAGCACTACCCAGTGACTCACGTCTATTGCTGAGGGGTTCACAACCAGTTTGCATCCAAACCAGATTAAACATGTAGTGGTGATGGCAAACGTGGACACAAACAGGATCTGAAAGTTAGGGATCTGGAAAAAAAAAACAGGGGTTCACTATTTTTTGCATAACTAACATAAAGGTATCACAATCAAATTCTAGGTAATTAAAAACCCCAAGATTACGACACATACACATAAGGATTAGCCAGGGAGGGTCCCTTGCAGCCCCTCAGGGGCAGGAGGCAGGGTATTCCAGGAAGCCCTGCAGTGGGGGGCACAAAGGCTACAGGCAGTGGAGGCACATCCCAGCATGCACACGCGCGCAGGTGCCCCTCAGCCCTGCAGGTGGCCTGGGCCTGCCTCCTGGGTCCACAGACTGCTGGTGCATTCTGCCATCCGAGACTCTTCCATGGCCCAAAGCCACACTGCTGCCCCCACATCTGCAGAGACCGCACAGAAAGCTGGACTCACCGCATTGATGTTTCTCCTTGAAACAGCAAAGCTCACAATTGCCGAGGGAAGGCACTGAAAAGAAATCAGAGCTCCGTGAGCCAGGGGCGAATCACCTAGACATCTGTACTTGCACTGTAAGGCTTAAGCTTCCAGAACGACCCAAGACATGCCAGCCAAACAAGTGCCACCAGTCAACTGGGCACAGGAGTGTTGGCAATGGTGAAAGGTCCCGTGACTTTCAAAATGACTTATTCTGGAAAATGTTTTTCTGAAGAGATGAAAGAGACAGATAGTGAAACCTATTCTCACTAAATACACTTAGACGTCGAACTGTCACCTCTACCAATTGCACAAGAGCAGACTTCATCTTACCTCAAGAATTACCCCAAAGGAAAAAACATCTACATGTGAAGAATGTGGAAACAGGGGTCTCAGAGTCTCTAGGAGGCTTGATCCCCACAGAAGTAAAGAAAGAGGCAAGAGTGAAGGTGTCAGGGCAGTGGAGAGGTGAAGGGAAGGGCATCAGCTCGGGCCTTGTGGGCCATGCCAGGTGTTGCCCCTGTGGGTGACACGACCCCTGCAGACCCCGCAGTGAGCACAGCACAAGCCATGGAAACGGATCCCAGAGACTGCAGGACGCAGAGCATAAGTTGGATGAGGGGGCCCCAGGGGCTACGCCTCCAAGAGCGGAGGGGGAGCTAGTGGGACCATGTGACCTGCTTCCCTAGCCTGTCCCTTCTGAAGGTAAAGGGCACCACCAAGGACTTGGCTGAGATACCCATCCCAGGTCAGTGTTGACCTGGAGCATGGGGGTCAGAAATCACTGTGACCACCCCCCCCAAGGAGGACTGCTCCAGTAGTGACAAGGGACCACCTAGAAGATTCCAGAGAGAACAGTAGGAAATGGGTCAAATTTCTGCAAGGACTTTTGTCCTAAGAGGGCAGAAGCCAGGTTCCCTGCCAGCCCACAGGACAGCCCGAAGCGACACGCAGCTGTAAGTTAGAAATCAAAGTGCCGTTTCTTGCGTGGGACTCTATGGAGTGACATTCAGCCTTGCTACATCAATCATTTTCAAAAGTAACAAATCTCATTTAAAACTAAAGTCAGATAAGAACATTCTTTTTTTTTTTTTTAATTTTTTAAACGTTTTTATTTATTTTTGAGACAGAGAGAGACAGAGCATGAGCAGGGGAGGGGCAGAGAGAGAGGGAGACACAGAATCCCAAGCAGGCTCCAGGCTCTGAGCCGTCAGCACAGAGCCCGACACTGGGCTCGAGCTCATGGAGTGTGAGATCATGACCTGAGCCGAAGTCAGATGCTTAACCGACTGAGCCACCCAGGTGCCCCAGATGAGGACGTTCTTAATGAGGAGTAAGGGACAGCCAACTAGTAAATTTTGGAGCAAAGAAACTCAGAACCTCAAATTTCGGTACTAAAAGATGCAACTGAGGAACGATGCTTACCGATCCTGCAGCACAACGTAAGTAATCCATTTCGGAAGGAAACACATTTCCCAGATAAAGCGAAAACCCCGAAGTCACAAGCAGACAGCTCTGCAAAATAGCAGCACAATTCAGGTTATAACACAGGCACATTGGAAAATCAGACAGCGAAACAACTAGTCCTCTGACTGCCTCCTGGGTCAAACTCAACAGTTTGTACAATGCCAACTTTGACGCCTGGATTCCGCCAGACCTGACTCCTCCCTGAAGAATGGCCATGGCCCACTCTTCCCTCCAGCACCAGACTAAGGGCCTCAACATTTATTTGGGGGAGAGAGGGAGAGGTCTCTGTTGAAATTTAAAGCAAAAAACGGCACTTCTCCCCAGAACACACCCTTACCCCAATACGTACCATTTCAGGGGGTTTAGGATAACCCCCCCACACTCAGGGCCAGCCTCGGGGGCTGGCAAACAGCCCCACCCCATGCTCTCTGCAAAGCTAATCCAAGTGGACAGCTGGAAAATGCTCAAGTCAGGGGCTGCAGGCCCAAGAGACACCCAGGCCTCAGGTCACGTCTGAGAGAGAGAAACTCACTACAGAGGCTGAGGCTGTGGGGCAGGGGTCAGTGTTAAACGACTCAGACAAAGGGTCTGGACTGGGAGGAAGTCATGAATGCCCCACTGTGACGGGAGCACTGGGACACAGGGGCCTGGGGAGCCAGGGAGACCATGGTACACACCTAAGTGAGGAGGGGAGGAGCAAGATTAAGTACCCTGGCTACAAGCAGCTGTGGGCAGCGCACAGAGTCCAGAGCCCTGGGACTGCGAGGAGGCTGAGCAGCTGTGTGATGTCAGCCCCAGGAACAGGGACGAGGAACTTCCTCTGCACCCCAGGCAGATGGGGGTTCCAGTCTCAGTAGGACAGGGTCACAGCTCAGGGAGAGGGTGGGCAGGACCACTGGGGGTGCTGCAGGGTGGCCTGGGGAAGCCCGGTGAGGGGCGAGGTCCCCACCAGGATCCTGGCTCTCAGCCTGGGTCGCACAGGAGACCTGGGGTCCTGCCTAAAGAGAGGTGCATCCAATGGCCCAGCCCCAGGCAAGCCTGCACTCAGGCTGAAATGACCCCTTTAGTGGTCAAGTGCACACCCAAGCATGTCTGAAGGCAAATGTCCTGGCACCAGATCTGCCCCCAGCTCTCCACTGACCCTGTCCCTCCAGCCCCTGGGCTTTCTCCTGCTCCATGGCCCTGACTTCCCATCCTGGGACACTGACCCACTGTTCAGTCTGCCAGAGGTCTGCCCTAAGAGCACAGCCCCTCCTCCCATCTTTGCAGGGCAACTCCAGACCACCCCCCACCAGGAGTGGAGGGCCATGGAGGCTACCCCGACAGCAGATGGTCAGCATGGACTGTCCCAACCCTGGTGGGACACAGAGAAGCCACAGCCAGAGGCCAACAGGGCTATTGTGGTAAATATTCGCGAACCGAGAAAAATAATTCAGAAAAAATAAGCAAAGTAAGCACATCAACACACATGAGACTCTCCAGAAGCAGAAATAGCCTAGGATCTGCCCTCTCCCAGGCCACTTGGGAATGGCACCCAAAGCAGAAGACACCTCGTGGTGGATGGTGAAGAGCTACTCACCCCCATCAACACAGAGAGAACCCATGTCTTGTGACTGAAGCATGGAGGCAGCCTTGTCGACAGCTGAAGGTCGTTGGGCTTGGCGTCTGAGGTGTAGCTCCCGGCCTCCGGCCTTCCCCGCTCCAGGGTGGGCATCCGGTCATAACTGAGCTCCTCCCTGCACTGCTCATCCCGTGCCATGGTGCTCAGGGGACAGAAGCCACACAGCAGATGCACTTGGAGCTCTGGAGTCACCTCTGCTGCCGCT